>NC_065510.1:18292477-18361179 GCF_006386435.1 Epinephelus moara | reverse complement strand
TATATATATATATATATATATATATATATATATATATATATATATATATATATATATATATATATATATATACATATATATATATGTATAGTAAGTTAGTAAAGTGTGTTTGGTGAGTCAGCTACTATCATAGTGTTTGTTTGAGCTCATACTTTTTTCCTACAAAGTGGATTTCATTTATTATTTTTCATATTTAGCAGCTTGTCAGCACCATTACTTTACAGAGAAACACATTACCCTGCAGTAATTCATCTTTGTCAGCTAGAGGTTTAAATTACTTAAAAATATCAAGAATCACAACTGGTAGAGGAACAGACAAGAGGTCATTTAGTTTTTCCTTTGGGAATCTATTATGCCAAAGTAACTGCTCCCCCTAGTGCATTCCCATTAACAAGAAAGGGGATTATCTGAAGGCGCGTCCCCTGACATTACAATTTGTCACGCTTTTTCTCTTAATAACATTGTTAGACCTAGAAGTGACACACACTAATGAAATGCCGATGTCCTTGGGACAATAGGAATCGGGTGAATCTATCGTATAAACCTGTGTCTGGTCACTGTCATAGAATTTACATGCCAATGCAGGAGGGGTAGAAATGGGGACTGAATGAGGGGGGCTATTTCTGTGGCAGTCCCATAGTTACACAATCGGCCCATGGAGAAGAAATCACAAAGAGTGACAACACGTTTCTGCAAAATGAACCGTCCAGTCTAAGCTATAAAGACTTTTAAGAAAATTAAAATTTTATGATGCCTACTGGTGAGAAGAGAAAAACATCAATTCAACTCTGACAACTAACTGGTTTTGAAAACTCAATTACAGGGAGTGATTGTTTTCCAATAATGGGCTGTGTCAGACAGGCTGCATTCAGGAGCAGCTTCTTAGTTCTCAGAGTAGGACCAAGAGTGCCTGAGGGTCCTTTAAATGTTTCCAGGGGGTCCACAGCTAAATAAGGATTAGTGTAATTTCTGTATTCACTGGCAAATTTATATATTTCAGAATGCATAAAAATGAGTATACATTTCTGTTTACAAATTAACACAAAAGACTAATCCTTCAATGTAGGTGTTAATGAATGTTGGGGGCTTGTATTATATGGTTGTCTGTAAAGGGGGTGAAACTAACAATTATTCTGTATCCGTAAAATGTCGGAAAATAGTGAAAAAGGCCCATTATAATTTCCCCAAACCCAAGGTGATGTCTTTATTTTTCTTGTTTCATCTGAACAACAGTCTAAAACCAGAAAACATTCAAATTACTATCATATATGACAAAGAAAAGTATGAAATCCTCATACTTTGTGAGGCTAGAATCAGATAATATTTGGCCTTTTTTGCTTAAAAAATATCCAAAGTTTCAGCTCTAGTCTGTAACTTTACAAAATTTGAAAAAGGAACAAAGTCATATTGAGGGGAAATATACTGTACAGTTTAATCATTTGTAAAATCAGCCAGTGAAAATAAAACTCTGTTGACCTTGATGCATTGTATTCCTGAATGAAAGGAGCCCATTTAGTATAAATATTTAACCAACCTTTGTCATATTAAATAATGGAGAGTACGTTAAGTACAGAACATGACATGACCAATTTCTCTTTTCAGTACCAAACTATATCCAACTGTATTTGTGCCTGTGTTGCTAAGACAATGGTTCATGAAGGAGTAAATTATAATAAAATTAACATAATTACAAAAATTACTCATATTTGCAATGTCGGACACATTTCCATAAAACAGACAGGTTATTATGTCACTGCTAAGTTTTGCAGATGCTTTACCAATGTCTCTGATGTCTGTCGGACAGGCTGTGAGAGCTCAGATGACCTTTGGCCTCTGAGGCAGACACAGATTATAATACGCAGTTTGATCCCAAAACTCTGGTCCTTTCCAGCCACACCAGCCCTGTGAAAGATAATACACAAACCACAACATTCAACACAATGCAGTATGTGAAAACATGTACTTTACAGAGAGAAATGCAGCCACTGCAGATGCTTCTAACAGTTACCTTGTCTGTGATAACCTGTAAGTCCTCTGCTCCTGTGTAATGTGGATCGAGGATGAGATAGCGGATCTGCCCGGTGGTCTCACTCCATGCCACACCGAGAATAGTGTGAGCTAAAACTCCCCCTCCTGCAACAGGAAACAGTGACATGAGAAGATTGCGTGCGTTCATCTTAGGAAAAACCTTTACTAAGATTTGACTTAGGCTGTGTTTGTGTTTCTGTAAAGCCTCCCTTTACTAAATCAGCCATATATAATTTGCATTGAGGGGCCAAAGTGCTATAGTTTAGGTGTTATTATTGTTCATGTTAAAGATTCTGTACCACTATATGCACAAATGATGTGTAAGCTCTTTAAAAAGGGACAGTTCACCCCAAAATCAAAAACAGATTTTCTTACTTTAACATGTTCTGCTTTGCCTAGGTGCAGACCTTGGAATGTGCATCTACTGCTACGTAGCTCACCTAGCACCACTGAGCTGCTAACTTTCCAGCTCAGCCAAGTAGGATGCCATTAATATTTACATCTCTTGCCGTCACAAGTATGAGCCTCTCGTCCATGAGTAGATGCATGCTTCCTTCTGCACGGTGATTCAGTGGTAAGTGTAGTTCGGTAGCAAGAAAATAGTGGGTGTGCTCATGGCTGTGACGATGCTTCAGAGAAAAAATGATACCAGCAACCCCCTGCTGGCTGCTCTTACTCAGTTGTGATATCATAATGTATTGTACTCCGCAATTTAGGGCCAAATCACAATATTAAATGACTGTTGTGTTTGTATCAGCCATATGATCAAAGTAGGCGTACACGCTGCTTTTGCTGCATGAATTGAGAGGGGCATCTGGCATATGCGCCAGGTGGGACGCCTTTTAAGTGATGTGCAGACTCTGCTTACTTGGTGCACCACAGGTGTACCCCAGTATTGTATTGGTGCTGACCTAGTTTGTACATGAAACTCTTCACAACAAGGTCTGTGGATTTTCTTGAGAGACATAACTGTTGCGTTTTTAAAATGTATTTTGTTCGGTGCTTTAAGCACCACAAGTCAAGTACCATCTTGTTACATTATATCTGAGAGAAGGCAGACATCTCTACGGCTGATATCTCCAACACTGAGCAGCTCACACCAAAATAATCTAGTTTGGTAAAAAACACCAGAGGCAAAAGGAAAAATATGTATTTTTGATTTGGGGTTGAACTGTCTCTTTACATTTAATTAAAAGGCCTAAATGATTAGTTTAGGAACAGTTCTGAAATAGTTGAGACATCCAGCTTACCAATCATGATGGGAGTCCCCTCAGTGAGGAAGTGGTTGGCCAGTTCTCTGCCTTTGGATGCCAACTCAGACCCTTGACTAAAGAGTCCAAACATTTATCATCAGTTGAATCCAAACAATACGAACATACAAAACATCATCACCCAAGGTGCTATCCATAGGTGTCACACAACACACCTCACAAACATGATCTTGGAAGTGACCCCAAGCAGCTGGTTCAGAACAGCTGACACCTCAATGGATCCGATCCACTGGCGTGATCCAACAAAGGAGGCCTGTTTGTCTCCAACATCCACTAAAGCCTGGAAGGTGAGAGCCCATTTAAACCAGCCATTTGGACATTTTTATTGTATTGTGATAGCAATGCAGTGTATTGTATTTACAGGACCACGACTGTACCTGTTGGATCTCCTTGTGAGGGGGCACTGCCCGCTCTACGTAGCCTTGCTGCTGGAACCACGAGCAGATGGTCTGGAGGGAGCGATAAGCACAGCCCCAGCCATTGTCATCCATATGGTCTTGCATGTAGTGGTGATAGCTGTAGATTCCCTGGACCAAATACACCTTAAGAAGAGATAACACACACGAGAAAAGATAAATCAAGGTTACTCTTCCTTGCAGAGTGAGTTTCATTATCCATCTTCAAAAGAGGAGATAAAGTGTGACAGATTTTAATTTGCTGATTAGTCACACCTTTCCATTGTCCAGCGTGGGATGTGTGAGGACCAGATGAGGATTTCGGAGGTAGCCGTCTTTGTAGGGCTCATTGGGAAAGTGGTAAGCGTTGGCTCTTCTAAAATAGGGCCAGCCATCGGGTAGCTCAAACTGTTGATGCAGTTCCTATATAGACAGAGATTTTGTATACAATCAAATGTAAAAATAAAAAAAAACAATTCTGAAAAATACAATAAAAGTTCATTAAATGACTAGACAAAAATTATAATTATAAATATTAGGTATAAATCATCATTATAAAATCATTATCAGTGCAAGTCTCAATATGTGTGTCGCCATTAAATCAGACCGAATATGCCAGCTTAAGAAGGTGTGTTTTCAGGCGGGATTTGAGAGTGGAAAGGGAGTCAATATTGCAAATATCGTGGGGGGGAGAGCTCCGGGGGCGAGGGGCAGAGCGGCTGAAGGCTCTACAACCCATGGTAGTCAAGCAGGCCGATGGTGATGTGAGTTGGATTGCAGAAGAAGATCTAAGAGTGCAAGACGGTTTGTAGATATGAAGGAGTTCAGACAGGTAGGAAGGGGCTGGATTATGACAGGCCTTAAAGGTGAGAAGCAGAATCTTGAAATCAATGGGAAGCCAGTGAAGTTGCTGGATGGGGGGCATGTGCAAAATGCATTTTAACCACCTAAAAAAAGTCCCACCCAAAACATCTATAACAGTTGAAGTGGACGCTATATTGAGAGTATTTTCACTGCTTTAACTTTCCGTCTGTTCCAACAGGGAAGCCATTAACGGCTGAAGTTCAACATTTACACTCTTGTCAAAGCCACCAGACTCCATTGACAAAAACAGTAACTTTGGTTCGCTGAACACAGAAGCTATTGATCTACCACTGCCTGGATCAGTTTGTTAGTTTGTGTTATTGTGAGACTTTGGTGAATCCAAACTAACCCCTTTAAATGCCAAAGTCACAATAACACACAAAAAAATGATCTGATTGAGGCAGCAACAGAACAGGAGCGCCTGTGTTCGGCAATGTTAAATTACTTTTTTTCTCAATGGAGTCTGGCTTTGAAGAAAGTGATAATACAGCTTCAGTTCCCCGTTTGAAATCGCTGTCTGCAGCAAGGTAAAGCTGTGAAAATACTTGCTTCTGTGTCAGTACTCCTGCTTGCTTCTCAAAACTTGGGGCATGCCATCTAATCCATGTAATACACTGACTATGGATAAGTACCTCATGCAACCACACTTAAAACACAATAAAGATTTCTATGCTTTTAACTCAGACAGTGCTTCATGCAAGTACAATGGGCCTGTTGGATAAATGTAGAATACGTCCTTTGAGCAATTAGAATTATGACAAAGTAACAGCTTCAACATCAGGAGAACATATTTTCTGTCTGTTTTGATTTTAAAGACTCTCTGTGGACCGTGGTTCGTACCTTGCGCTGTGTCTCTAGTTGGCTGTCAGGCACTCCTGTTGGGTAAACCACAGTCACCAGTCCTTTTGGCTCTGGAAGGAGGAAGTGGAGCGGCTCAGGTACCAGCAGTGTGGTCCCCTTCATGTATTGCAGGGTCACTTTCTCCATCTCATTCAGCTGATTAGTTAGCGCCTCCAGCAGGCGTTCGAAGGCACTGCAACACCAGAACAAAAATCTCTCACAGTGAGCAGAGCAAGTCATGGAAGTGGCTGGTGGTGAGTTCAGGTTTACTGACACTGATGCAGAGAGGTTTGGGTGTTTGGTCAGTTATATTTAATTTTTAGGTAAGACATACTCTTTGATCGTGTCATCGCTGGTGGTCCGAACGACACAGTCCATGGGAAGAGTTGTAGACAGGAAGTGGGATTTCTGGACTGTTCTGCTGAGGATCGGGGCTGGAAGAGGGCCCTTCCTTGTCGCCTCTGTCATCAGGCGAAGGTTAATGACACTCTGAAAGACAAGTGTGAATTTATGAGCATAAGCACACACAAACATGAGAACCAAAACAAGACATAGGTGAACTTCTGTGACAGTAACCTGAGTATCTTTAGGTTCTGGACTGTTGGTCAGACAAAACATTTGAAGACACCTTGAACCTTGTGAAACTGTGACAGTTTTTCTTCTCTTTTCTCTGACATTGTATGAACTAAATAATTAATCTGCAGTGTAGGATACAATGAATGAACATATGGCACATAATAAACACTTTCATGAGCCCCTGATCTTACCTCACAAAGGCTGGTGCTAGGGATTGTGGATTCAAATCTCACAAATGACCTAGTAGTGTACCCTAAGTACATTAGACATTCTGTGCTGTGATAACATTTTTACAAAAGAAAACTGAATATTTGTGTGTTTCTGTTGATCAGATGAAACAAAGAAGATGTGAAGGTGTCGCCTTGAGCTCTGGGAGACTGTAAGGGGTAGTTTTCACTTTTTTCAGACGTCTTACAAACCTCGCCCTCAGTTGACTAAGAAAATAGCCGGACTCATTGCACATTTAGAAAACAAAAACAGGCTGTCAAAACTATCAATAGATCAGCACTTTCCCAGTAGTTATCCAATTTTTAAAATGCTACAATCTCCATTAGTTATACATTTGATAGTGTCTGAAGTACCAAAGCTATAAAAAGAACAATCAACAATCAGATTTTTACCCCAAGGCTGCACCAATACAACAACGGAGAAGAAAATCAACTGCTCCTGAACCTGTGGCTGTTTTGGCATTCTCTCCGGCAACAAAGCCACAATGTGACTGGAGGGGTGTGTACACTGTACAGTTACGATTTCCTGTACTAGCACATTGTGCATGTTGTTACAAAATATCATTACAATTATGTGTGCCTAAGGCATTTTTGCTATGGTGTCATAAGAGATGTTGAGTATCATTTTTCTTTAGTAGTCTGGTATTGTGACAGCCCTAATACAAAATGCTGCTAAGATGCTATGTATCTATATATATGTGCTATATATCTTGTGGCTCACATGGGGGAAAATTAAAAAAAAAAGAAAAGAAAAAGTGTTCTGCAGTGTTACACAACTTGGTATTCCCCTATCTGTGCAGTTCATGTTGGAAAAACCTCAACGTTAACCCATCTCCATAAACACAAGATGTACATACCACTCCTGAACTTTTTTTGAGTTTCTTTTTTGCAGATCTCTTGCCAGTGCTCTCTTGGTCATCTGTCCTGAAATAAATACAATTCTCAATTACAATGCAGCCAAACAATCAAAAAAAGCCGAGGGTTCCCTACAAGACAGAAAAGATTTGAAAAAGTGAACTTACTGTATCCATTGCTGTAGATCTTCACACAGCGTGTCAGGAGTTATTTCTTCAGGTGTTGCATAAACACCTCTGTTTGGCCAAATGAAAACAGGACTGTCACAAACTGTCACAACACAGGATTCAGATTTCACCTGAGAGTGAAGCGCCTCAAATGTTTTCGAGATGACTTTGTGCATGAGCGGAGCTGAAAGAAGACAGAGAGACGACATTAGATGTTAAACAACTACTGCACTGCTAACACAATCTATTTTATACCCTGCTGGTATCATTCTTGCTGCCATGTGTATTGTTATACATCTTATCATTCAGTCAATCTTAAGACCCAAAAGGAAACAGGTGCACATCCTTTAATGTGGCATGGCACTTTACTGACATTAATTTATCTTTACCTAATAAGTCCCACTAGAATCTTAACATCAGCATTTTGCCTTTCTCTTGTCTGCTGTCTTTTCTACCTGTTTCTTCTATACCTGCTTGTTTCTGTTGTGTGCATATAAGACAATCACCGGTTCTGTGGCTACCAGTGAGGACACCGAAGTCCTTGGTTTCAGGGAAATTTACCATCTTGAGGAGGCATTTTCATAACACACATATATATTTCCCATTCAAGGGTTTTAAGCTTGATTCAGACATTTGTTTAAGACCAAAAACAATCAGAGTCAACCGTTTAAGTCCAAACATGTAAATAAAAATAATGGGATTTGACATTTTTAATGGGAACTTATATTCCTGGTATTGTGGGAAAGGCTTTGAGACAGCATTTACCTACTACATGTAGCAGGTAAATTACATTTGTATATTGTAGCAGTATTTATATAGTAAGTTTATACGGTATAATATGGAAGACACTTGTTTCAAGACTTGTTTTGCATCCCTAAAATCCTGACTATGGTCCTGCAGGTGCGTTGTTAGGAAAGTTACATATCTGGGTTGTGAATGCTTTCCTCTGATGTAGCCTATCTCCTTTTTACTAATAGATAAAGGGCACAGCAGCAAGGAAAGGGAACCCTGTGACCAAAGTATGCACTTAAATCATGCTGGTACAATTACACCGTTGCTGGGATCCCCTTAAACCTAATGGGATCCAACTTTGAGAACCACTACGTTCAAATATACTGAAGTAAAATGTCCGTGAACATACCATCTGTGCAGTCTAGCTGACATTTCAACTCCAGCCGGCCTCTGACACGAAGGATGGTCCCTGTGTCGGGGGACTGTGAGTCTGCAACAACCTGAGATAACACAAGAGAAGTAAATAAACCAGCTGATAGAGTTTATAACGAAGATAATTGTTGTGTTTTCATAGCCTGCCAACACGGAAGCGAGGAGCCGCAGCCAGTGTCCTGCTGGTTAAATGTAAAGGTGAAGCAGCTGAACAGAAAGACATATGAACGTTTGGTTGAGCTTACCCTTTAGTAAACTTACCATTGTGGAGCTCAGTCCAGTAAAACCACTCAGATACCTGCTGCTCTTCAGGCGCTGGAGGCTGACATGTCTGTTTTCAACGTGTCTCTGGCTGCTGCATTCTATTGGACCACACTGAGCCCGCCCACTTATGGTGCATTCATGGTAACTCGTAATTAGAAGCTTTTCTGTATAACACAGTGGGTCCAAACCATAAACCTTTTTGCCTGGTAAAATGAAAGTTATTTTTACTTCTCAGCTGAATTTCAGATGGATTTTTAAAAGGCCTGGTGAGCTAAAAGCCTCCAATATTTCACAAAAAAGTAAAAAACTATTAAATTATAAAACACAATTTTATGCATTGGGCTGGAAACCACAGGACTGAAGTTACAGCCAGTGGTGGAAGAACTATTATGATACTTTACTTCAGTAAAAGTAGAAATATATCTAATATTCTGTTACAAGTAAAACACATTCATTTAAAATCTTACTTGAGTAGAAGGACATAAGTATTATCAAAAAAAAAAAAAAAGTAGAAAAGTAAAATTACTCACGATGCAGCCAAAATGGGGCCTGTCATTGTTACATTATTTTATATTGTACATTACATATTGTTGATGTTATTGTTATTATTACATTTAAAATGCATGTTAATACTGAAGCAACTAGTAACTAACTAACTAACTAACTTACTTAATAACTATATATTTTGTTATTAGTTTGCCATCACTTTTATGTTGTCATTTTATTCTTTGTGTGTTAACTTTTTTGTTTCTGATAACACTGTGAAGTTTTAATGTAGTTTTTGGGTTTAGTTTGGTTTGGTTTGGTATGTCACCTCTTCCTGCAGTTTTTGTTGTTGTTGTTGTTGTTTTTTTTGTAATTTTGTGTCTTTGAAAATTGTGTAAAAATATAATTTTATCTAAAATATAACTATTGGTACATTATAAATGCAGTGGAGAAAAACTACAAGAAAAAATATAAAGTAGCATCAAATTAAATTAAAATACTCAACTTAAGTAACTCAGAATTGTACTTACTGTAAGCACATGACTTAAATAAATATACTTAGTTTCTTTCCACAACTGGTTGTAGCCTCGTTTTTGTCACGCTTTTCTGAGAAGAGTTGCATCACATTTTTTTTGTTTGTTTGTTTTCCTATTCTGCACTTTTGCTACTAAAACATACACATTATAGTTTAATCTCAATGACATTTAAACGTATATTTGGACATTCACTGGCTCATTTTCAGACTGTCAGTCTGTCACAAAACAACAACAAACAAACAAAAAGATGGGAATTGATGGGATTGAGAAGGATTCAAACATATAAAAAGAGCTGTGATAAAATTCTATGTTGTCATATTAACAGAGATGTAGAATGCACTGACTGAATAAATTCCCTGTAAGAGCAAATAACACGGAGACTCATCTTTCCTGATAGTTAAATACTCTAATGTGAGTTTTAGGAGATGTAGGGAGAGAAATAAACAATAAAAGCGCTTGAAAATGAGAACAGGTTACCTTCATTTGGGGTACAATGATAATTTTAAAATATCCTACTACAGGTGCCATAGCTACAAAATTTCTCTAGTCAATCACACTGCTCACTGCTAATGAGTGCACTATACAGTCTCTTAGTGATGCTGTTTATACAGTATTAAGTGTGTCTCTGCTGCTGGTTCAGCTTTACGCGGATTGAGTGATGCATACTATATCTAATTATTCCAGCATCAGTGCTCATGTCACCCTTCTTATGCAACACTTGACAACATGCATCAACATTCTTCACATTCCTATATTTTTTATCTTTTTCTGTTCAGCTATTTATATGGATTTTATATGTACTTTTTAACAAGGATAATAAATGCAAAGAGTGTATTAAGAGTCAGGAGTATTACATTAAACCCAGTTTCATGGTGCACTGCCTGTCTGCCTCAGGCTATTACATGGCAGCCATGCGTGCTGGGCCAGGGAGGGTGAGCAGACACAAGGTTAGAGATGCTGCATGTAGTCGTTATGCATGTAGAAGTAGGAGCTCTCTAACTGTTATGGCTCACAGCAAACATCAACACCCAAGAGTCTTTGAACTGAACAATAGCAAAACACAATCATCATCAAAGGCTGCACTTTTAGACAAATCAGATAGCAGCACATAATTAACTGCTTTTCGCCAAACAAAGGACCGTTTTTTGAGCTTATGAATTATGAGTTTACTCCTGCTGCAGTGTGGTATGGCAGCCGCACCAGAGAAGACCAGCGGACGCTGTAAGGGGTGGTGAAGGCCACTGGTGGATTATGAGACAGTGGGCCCTTGGGCACAGATATGCAAAAGGCCCCATCACCTTTGCTACATAAGAGCAAGACACTTTAGCCCTTTTTATATAGGAATTTCGCTGCACTACCCGATTTTGTTTTTATACTGCCAATGCTGAATGAAGACAGATTGGGCTTTCCTGCACATTTGCAGGAAAGCCCAATCTGTCTTCATTCAGCATTGGCAGTATAAAAACAAAATCGGGTAGTGCAGCGAAATGCCACCTGTCTACTTTTGTTCATACAGAATGCGCCTTTTTCTGGGCAATAGGGGGCGTGAGCAAGTAACAAAACGAGAAGCCGCGGCTGGTCAGTCCTTCGGCGATTCTTTCATAAGTCGGCCCGTCCTTCACCGTCCCCATCATTTGACGGTTAATGGCCTCTTCGTTTGCGAGGGCAAGGAGGGTGCGCAATTCCTTGTCTCCTCAGTTGTTCATCTTTACAGTGTCTGTCAGGTTTGCGTTTCCCTCTTGCTACTAGCTGCTCATTCCTGCTATCAGCTGTTTCCTGTTTATCCACCGCCAGTGGGTCGCACGTGCGGCGTCATCAACAGCTCCTCCCACAAGTCTTCAACAGCCCCTCCCGTGGCGGAAGGGTGCCTTGTTCTTTTTAAACTAAAAGGGTTCCGCCAATATGTCTGTCCTACGAGGCGGAATATTGGACACCTCGGATCAAGTCGCCAATCCGGCTCTGTGTGTCTAAACGCTCGCAGTTTGCCGGCAAAACGGCCCAACATTCGCCAAATATCTGGCAGTGTAAAAGGGGCTGCAGTCTTTCTGGCGATGTTGCCTCTTTTGTTGTTGTTATTTTGCATCTCTTAGTAGGTGTTTTGTGTCTCTTTGAGGTCATGTTCTTTGGTCATGTTTTGTTTTGTCCCTTTGTGTAGTTATTTGGTTTCACTTTGCAGTTTCTTTGCATCTCTTTGTGGTCATTTTGAGTCTCTTCCTGTTCGGAACCTGTAAATGTGAGTGACATTGTGCAGGTAAAGGCAAGGGGGGCCCTGACACCTCAGGCCCCTGGGCCTGTGCCTGGTTTAGTTTAGTTTAGTTTAGTTTAGTTTAGTTTAGAAGGGACAGTGCAAATTAATAAATACACATGGTATAAAAATGCCAGAATTAGCCAAAAGGCCAAGATGTTACACAAGGCTACCTAAAATGCAACGAAGCAAAAAAAAACCTGTATCATAAAAGACCCACACCACCCTGGACGCCGTCTGCTTGACCCCCTCCCCTCGGGAAGAAGGTACAGGACAATAAAAAGTAGAACAAACACACTCAAATACAGCTTATTTCCGAGAACTGTAACCTGAAACACACACACACACACACACACACACACACACACACACACACACACTCTTGCGTCATATTCCTCAGTTTTTGGCACATACCACACTATTTTACTTTTTTATTTGATTTTATTTGTTGAACTTTTACGCACGCTACTGAAGAGCTGCCATATGGATCTGTTCTGTCATGAATATCTGTAAATGAAACGACCTGCTGAAACGAGTTCACGTCACAGCCCTGTTACCCTCACTGAGTTCAAACCTACAACTTACAAAGTCAAATAAAGCACATGCCCGGAAGCAGAGTTGAAAATGAGGTTAGCTTTAGGTCAGTCGTGTTTTGTTCCAACATTGCTCCTGGATAAAATCATTAAGGGTTTGTTAAGAGCACTGGGAGCTGAAATGGCCTATCTCATTCAGGCGGCCAAAATCAATCGTCCGAATGTAGCAGGTTGTCAGTTAAAATGTGAATAAACACACTCAAACATGCCCACTGCAAATGGCTGGTTTGTAGTGTTAGCACTTAGCATACAGACGAGATGGCTGCACTGTATAGTACCTTCACTTACACAACATTTTTGGATATAACCATTATTTTTAGAAACCTGGAAAAGACAGCATGAGTTCGTCTGATGGACCGGTTTTGGCCCAAAGATCCACTATTAAATCTACTAGAGAGCATAAGTGCAACATTACCAAGGAAGATTTACTGTTAGTATCTATTAAAGGGGCTTTATGTGCCTAAATGTTGCAATCTGCCTGAAAAAAGTTCCTCCTTGTTAAACTGAGTGCAGTTGAGTATATACATTGTGACTGTCTGAAGTCACGGCTGATGAGTTCCTGTGGACTGAGTGTGCCGGGCTTGATTTGTGATGAGATTAGCTATCTCCCTCCGTGTATCATAAACAGAGTATTAGGATCTTTGGACGAGTGTGTGCAGGGACTGAGTATATGGCAGGCACTATGGAAACTCACAGGAGAAATGCACATTCATCATACAGACATATAAGCAAAGTTTATATTTGGATTCATTTGGTTATGTAACATCCGAGGAGAAAAGAAACTGTTATATTGCTTACAGTCTCAGTCCAACTCATAAACTCAACACTGGTGGTTGCTGAAGACATCTGGGATCATGTTGTGCTCACGAGCTACGCTTATAAAACAAGTTTCTGCTGGTCTCTGCATATATGTGCACGTCTCTCACAGCTAAAACAAGAATTGAGTTCATGCCAGTCTGATTATTTGTCTACATCAGACAATGCAAATGTATATATACTTCTGTCAATGGGAACTGTGGTTATCCAGTTTTGGTGCACATTAAGTCCTTGTATAAATGGAAGGATCATCTTTCTCCATGATTTCATAATCTCAAAACTGGACTGTCACCAAAAATGTACTCAGCACTGTCAGGTGTTTTTAAGGTTGAAGGTTGCCATTTTTGGTGACATCATTCAACAACAATGCTACTTGTACTTTTTAAAAAAAAAAAATTATCAACAATAGTGCAGGACAAGTGATTACCAGGGAGACACATACGAGACAGGACAAGGAAAGAGAGAAGGAATATTGGACAGATTCTTCAGCATGCCCACTGTTGGTGTTGAATTAATTACATTTTGATGTCGTCTTCTCTACAAATAGCAGCATAATTAACCATAAAAAGTGGAACAGGGCGTCCCGTGGAAATATCTTGATGTAACATACATGTCTTTTGCCTCGGGATATAAAATGACCTTAGCTTCACACCACTGGTCTCCTACTGAGGCATGAGCGCTGGATGGTGGTCGTCTATCATCCCCTATCGTTAACTGGTTCACCTCTGGGACAGCACAATATCTATACATAAGCCTCATACAAATAAATCATACTCCAGGATATATACCAACCTATCAACACACCCACAGCCACCTAACCATAAAACAAAACACTTATCCAAAGATCTTGTCCCTAAAGGAGTACGTAGAAGTAAAACTTATGTCCCTACTCCTTTCTTACTCTTTTAACTCATATATTCTTTCAACAAATTCCCATGTTTAGTTTCAACTAATGTACAACTACTCCCAGTCTATTTGCCAACCATTAAATAAATAAGTAACAAACCCAGTTTATTTACAGTCCAAGTACCACTTAGTGTTACAAAATGAATATGCACTCCCCTAACACAACCTTTCCTCATCTAGATAAATAGATAAATATATTTTTTTTAATTTATATTTGTGCTTCGTTGCAACTCATCACGCAGCCACAAGTCCACCCCATACACTGAAATGCACAGCCGCTTCTTAGTTGTACAAACACATTGTTTTCTTAAATCATAACCCCCCTCCCTGTCACAAAGCATTTTTTGAATGTTGCCCGGAAGTGAATTATTTCTCGCTTTAAACATGATTATTGCAGTTTTAAATTGGACCAGATCAAAAAATGTCAATGCATGTGACTTTAAAAACAGTGTGTTGTTGTGTTCCCTGTATCCAACATTGTGTACTGTCTTGATTGTTCTCTTTTGAAGGATGTTTAATGGTTGTAAGTTGCTTTTGTAAGTGTTGCCCCAAACTTCCAAACAGTAAGTCAAATATAGCAGTACAAATGTTGAATACAGAATGTGCAGTGATTTATGGTCCAGTATGTGTTTTGCATGCTTAATAGTTACAATGAAGATTCAGATTTAGCTTACAATGTGTGTGCTGATAATACTTGTGTACTTTCACTTTAAGATATTATAAGATTTTACGTCTTCCACAGCTGCCTGTTTCCATAGAGCAGAAAAGCTGCCAGACTTTCTTTTCTTTCTTCTCTTCTTTCTTCTTTTTTGTTCATGCAAGAGCTTTTTTTGCTTCCTTGCAGCCCTGGATGAGAGCTGCCTCCTCCTTCCCCACACCTTGATGTTCAGACTACAACAACACAGTCAGCCATAAGCGACCTCTAACAGCAACAACACAAGGACTCCAGTGATCGACTTCTGCCCACTTCTACTCATGAAGGTGTTGTGTCTTTACATCTAGCATCTCTTCTCTTTGTTGATGCAGCTCCTCAGATGCTTCAGAATTCATTGTCTTCTTCAGCTCTTGTCTTCATGTCTGAGAAAACACAACCAGCCACACAGCCAAGATGACAATGTACTATAGAACTCTCTGTCCTGAAGCTTAATTCACTGTCCCACCTTGGCACAGATCAGAAAGTCCATGTTGCAGATAATCACGACAAAGAGGTTTGTTCATGCCAGTGCAGCTGGTGCCATCTCCTCTGGGTCTTGATGAGAGGAGGCAGTGACAGCTGTCACCTCCCTGATGGCTGATGGGTCACTAAAGCGTGTTTCCATTGCTCGACTTGACTCACTTTTTCGGTGTGAGACCTGAGGATAGCCCGCAAGATTTGCTTCAAGACGTCACTGCAACTCATTTGCATTTCTTGAGCACCTCCGTCACATAGAATAAAATAGATTTTCTGTGTGCTGGCATGTTGTCAAGCAGTGACTTTGACATTTCATGGTCAAATTCAAAGGATGTCAGCTTAAACTCAGAACAGGAATCACATGGTAAATGTATCTTTGAGCAAATGTGCATGTAAGTCCTTGAAAAAAATAAGACCATGTAAGGTGTTTAACAACCTTTATCAGCTCAGTGAGCTTGGCCTTTAAAAGTAAACTTGTTTGACAGGACCCTCACATTTCAAATTCGTCGAAATCCAACATTTGGGCAGTGACTTGCAGTGTCAGAAACCACAGAAAAAAGGTGTCCTTTAACGTTGGCATGATACTTGGCAAGTTGCTGTTAAAGTTGAACGATGCCCGGCAGCGTCAGGGGGAAATGCGGCAGGACAAGAACGAAAGTTAAGGCGATGAAAGTCGATGAAAGTCCAACAAACCACAACTTTTACCTGAGACAGCGGTGTTTATGTCCCGTAAGATTCTAAAGCCAAACCCTGTTTTTTCTTCCTAAATCCACCCACTTGCTTTTGTTACCTAAACCCAATGTGTTTGTTGTTGAAGGAAAAAAAGTAAATTTGCGGTGTTGTACCGACGTAGTGCATTTATTTTTAAAGAAACTGTAGGTAAATGTTAAATTTCTTGTGAAAACAGAAGTGTATCTTGAAAGATGACAATGAATATAACATACAGAACTTGACACGGTGTCCCAGAACATCAACAACCAACACACCCAGGGTACCTTGCACGTCATATGTGGACGTGGAAACCAAACATCAATATGTGACGAGGTTGGAGTGAGAATGTGTTGCACATTTGGATGCAACAGGTTTAAAGGTGACCCACAATTATCCTAACAACTTAAAGCGATGGCTCCATCTCAAGGAACTTCCTCTAAATCCCTCCTTTTAAATGTAATAAGAATTAAGGAGATTCTGCTCAGAACAGGACATACACAGTTTTTCTATTTATTTATTATGTACTGTGATTCATTAAAGAACAAACTAATTTATAAACCTTTTTCAGGACTGTGTTTGAAGGCAGATATTTTCACCACTAGTAAGCTTGACCTATCAGAGTTACAGCAGTTTGTGATAACCATTTCTGAATGTATGTTTTGTGACAAAACCAAAAGTCACTTTCTTGCCTCCAGCTAGTTCAAAATGCAGCAGCTGGGCTTCTTACTGGTTTTAACAGATGACATAACATCGTCCCAATCCTGGCTTCTCTCCATTGTCTCTTGTTCGTTTTAGGATTGATTATAAGATTCTACTGATCATTTTTTAAGCTCATCTGGGTTTGGCCCCAAGCTACTGTACATAGCAGAAATGTTGTCTCCACATGAGCCAGTTTGCAGCCTTAGATCCTCAGATAGGGCCCTTCTGGCTGCTCCAGAGTCAAGGCTGAAATCTACAGGTGACTGTGCTTTTGCCATCAGGGCCTCTTGGCTTTGGAACGACCTGCCTGAGGAGATGAGACTCGCAGAATCAGTGACTTCTTTTAAAGCTCTTCTTAAACCCCCTTTTCTACAGTATGTGATGTTGTGTTTTTATTCTTATTCTTTATTCTTATTCTTTCCTCTATTTATTTAAGTTGACATTTTGCACCCTGTCTTGCATTTCATGTCTTTATTTATCTGGAGGGTTTAATTTCAGCACCTTGAGCTGCAGCTCAGAGGCCTCAGTCTTCATGCCTCTCTTCATGCAGGGGTAATAATTGTAATGCATGTTTGTGATTTACAGGAGACTTGTATTTACACTGTTTAATACAACATATTTATGAAACAAAAATCTATAAACAGGAAGCTTCAACATGGAGTCGATATTTTTGTCAGAGGGACATATTTGGCTATTTGCCTCTCGCCTAACCTTCCTTATTCAGACGTTAATTACCACAACCTCATCATTTAACGTAATGCACCATAAAAGTGTCATTGATAGAATAACATTTCAAAATGGGCAGATCTTCAACTGCATGGAGGGTGGCCCCTCTGAAGCCTAATGAAAGGATTCCCCCTTTAATCTCTAACCTACAAACTTTTTGTTGTCTTGTGGTTAGAAACATCCTGGGCCTTGTTGCTGAACGATTGCCAATGTAAGCAGCGTGCTCATCTGGAGTTATCCTGCGAGAAATCAGAAAGCTCCCAGATGTTCATTATTTAAGCTCTAAAATGGATTTATTGTGTTACGACTAAATGCTCTTTTCAGACCAAACAAGGCCATCAAGCTGCGCCATAGCCTCATCAGGGCCAATAAAATCTATTTTTGAGACGAGTTTTATAAATGATCATTTAACATGTATAATCATCACCGAACCATTTCCTGAAGAGTCCTGAATATAATTAATCAGATTTGCTTCATGTTCCACTCACACTGTAGTGTTTTCTGTCATATATAAGACCTCAACAGAGACATGTTAGTGCGAGTAAATGCTCATTTTGTAGTAAATGTTATTCCATTTCATTTATTTATGAGGATAAAACACATTAATCAGTGTTTCTGTAAATGTGTAGCAGCTTTTTGGCAACATGTCCTAAAAACAACTTCAGGCAAAACCTGGTGCCTATACATTACCCACAATGCAACTCAGCCGCTTAGAGTGTGAACAGTTTACATTTGCATGTTTTATCATATCATATCAGTGTTTTTCAAATGAGTATGAGCTGACTTTGCCTGTCAAGCTGCAGACCACTGTTAAAGCCCAGCAAACAACAAAAGTGATTGGGATTTAAGGAGGTATTGCTGTGTTTATTAAATTTATTAAAATTTTTTCACTCTGTTGTCAATTACACACAAGTCCGAACACACACATGCACCTATACACCTATACATGCACTAAGTGGAGAGATGTCAGAGTGGGGCTGCCCATGAGAGGCGCTCTGAGCAGTTGGGGGATTCGGTGCCTTGCTCAAGGGCACCTCGGCAGTGCCCAGGAGGAACTGGCACCTCTCCAGCTACCAGTCCACGCTCCATATTTTGGTCCGGACGGGGACTTGAACAGGTGACCCTCCGGTTGCCAACCCAAGTCCCTATGGACCGCCCCTTTTGCATATCTGCGCCCAGGGGCCCACTCATAATCCACCCACAGCTGAAGGAGATGGTCCCACAGGATATTATACCTACAGTCCTCTCTCAGAGAAGATCTTGTGGACCTGTTGTAAGAATACAGGAAATGTAGAAGATCTTTATTGTCATTGCATGAGTACAAGGGCCTAGGTTTTGTTTCAACATTGGGGGGACACATAGGGTTTGTGGGGTCCTCTTCAAGGAAATTTTGAGTGTCAAACCCCTAATTTACTGCCTTTTAGTGAATTTTTCTGCACCAATTGATGATGGAAATGTCCTAAATATTGAGAGGGACAATTTCTTCCAAAGAAATCCATACATATGCACTAGTACACCAAGATTCCCACACTGATGCCATAGAAAAACAAGAAAAAACAAAACAAATAAGTTGAAATAATAGTAAAGTGGCAGAAAAAAATAACACTAGAAACAATATTGGGAATTATGAAAGTACTGGAAATAGGCCAGATGTGCAATGAAGCATTAAAACAAAAGCAGGGCAAACAAAAGCACACAATATTAAAACATGTGTGAAAGTAGCCTATATGTTCATTCACAGCTGCTGTCACTGTGTTGTAATAAAATCAATTGTGCCTGACATAATGGGGGCAGTCAGACATATTATAGGGGGCACCTAAAATAAAATCAAATAAAAATGTTAAACTATTAGTATTCTGTAGGAGCAATGGGAAAATCAACATCATCATGAGGTCTACAAACACACCATTGGGCACCACAGGCACGTGCACTTGCAGTCCTTGTGAATATACCAGAAATGTGAATATTCGCGTATGGAGGAACCAGTCTATATGATGGGACCCAGTCCATAGGCTTGTTTGTATAAAAAAAGTCCCCTGCATGCGAGGAGTCGCCTGGAAATAATTTCTCATTGCTGATAGGTTGCTGAGCTACACCAGCCCCACTTGCGCATGGATTGGCCTACTGCTCTTTTTTCCCCAGTTTCTCATTGGCTTTTGGTAATGATAGTTGCCTGCCATCATTTGCCCGTGCAGTTTTCAATGAATATTGTATGTGGTCTCTGGCTCTGGTGCTGATCATTTGAATCAGCGGGTCGCGAGGAGGAAGGTATCCTGGATGAGCGCACCAGATGATGGAATTTCTCCCAGAGACAGCAGCTGCTCGACCAGGACTGTCTGCCTCGGAAATTAGATAAGAAGAGCAGAGCCAGGAGATCATACAGCGGGGAAGATGTTCTGCGCGAAGCTGAAGGAGCTGAAGATATCAGGAGAGTGTCCATTCTCCAGCAGCAGCAGCAGCAGCAGCGGCGGCAGCGCCAAAAATAATGAGCTCGGAGACTTTGAGGAGCGCTCAACTGACGCCGCGGATTTATTGCCTATTTCTAAGGACGTGCACGGAAAAATAGGTGAGGATCTACCTCAGCAGAAGACAAGCAGAGCCAAAGTTAACCTGCATACACTTGGGGAGAGCATCCGCAAATTGGCATGTCCCGAGGTGAGTCAAAAATACATTTATTAATATTCAAATCATGCAACTACCACAGTGTATTTTGCAGAGATTTATGAAAAAAACACTGCAGTTGTCTCGTCGCGTGTCTGCCTTAACGCACAGACACCATGACCACTTGAGATTAAAACATGGTAACCCTGCTTTTTTTTATTTATTTATCTGTGGGCGCTCCTGTAATTAAAGCTGCTGTTCAGCAGACGATGACCTTTAACTCGCTGAACACTTTGTCATACAGTTTCAAAGGCTGCACACTGCCCTCCAACGAATGATGCGACTATCAGATCAAACCAGAGACTCGGAAAGGTAACACGTGTGTTTTTTTTAAATACAGCTGCCACCAATAACAAGTACACTACTCCTGCTAGACTGCTACAATCATCACTGCTGCTGCTGCAAATTATAGGCCTGTACTGAAGTGCCACAGCATGTATTCCAAATGATATGATGCTGAAATATTACAGCCTCATTTGGCCCTCTGTTTACCTCAGTCTCTCAAAATGTATACTAGACTGATAGAAATGATGGTAACAAAAATAAGGTGTGACACAGGCTGCTGAGAAATCCCTGACGATGCTGATGAAAAACACATTTTTATAGCAAATAGCAAACCATTTCCCAAAAATGTCAAACAGTCACTGGTTGCATGTGAGAATTTGCAAGCTTTTTTGGTCATATATGACAATAAGGCAATGTGATTTGGGCTGTTGGTCAAACAAACAATTGGAAGACACTGAAAGACTTATGCTTTCGGAAATTAAAACAGCCATTTTCAGTTTGTTTCACCCCTTGGTAATACAATGAGTCAAATAATCAAGAAAATGTTTGACAGATTAACTGAAAATCAAGATTATAGGTAGTTGCAATTCTAGTCTGATGTTGGGCAATATGCAGAAAATCAAACATCACAATATTGTATTTTTGCAATGATATTGTAGGGTTGACTACTGGTGCTTTAAAAAGTATTTATACAATGAGATTTTTGATAAATAATCATCACCAGTGTGGATGTAATGGCTAAGTGGGCAACGGCAAGTAATAGAACAGCTAGAACAGTCTGATAAGTTCAGAAAATTACATCACTTTACTGTAATGCATCCTTTAAAACCAGGGAAAGACAACACTAGCAATATTACAATGTCCAAAAACTAAGATGACATCTAGTCTCACATCAAGATATCAATATAATATTGATATATTGCCATGCTTGGTCTAAGGTATTGAACCAAAGATGTGGTCCACTGAGTGGTTTATGTGTCTGACTTTTATATTTGTCGTCTCGCAGTCCAATAACTTGCTGCACAGACTATCAGAGTTGCAGTGATGACACGGAGCACTTAGTGGAAATGATGAACATGTACTCAGCCAAAACAGGTAATGCCACATCTGAAGCATTTATACATTTATACTTTGAAATTCTGGGTGTTCTGGGTGAGTATTCTTCACCTGTTTCCCTTTTTCCGACAGCAATCCAGATGGAAGCGTTGAGAGTTGCTCTTGGCGAGGAGCTCTTCAACATGTGTTACGAGGAGGACGGACACATTTTGAGGGTAGTGGGGGGAGCTCTCCACGATTTCCTCAACAGCTTCAATGTCTTGTTGAAACAGAGCAGCACGCCGCCCAACCCGGACAGAGAGGATTGTGTAAACGAACCTTCGGTGCTCTGCTTAGACAAGGATGTGGGTCTGCTTACTGTCTATTTCTTCAACCCCCGCCCGACCACTGAGCTCTTCTTCCCTGGAGTCATTAAAGCTGCTGCCCGCCTGCTGTATCACACCACTGTGGATGTGTTGATGGACCCCCCCGGTGCTAAAGACAGCATCTTGCAGTCCAGCCCGCAGCCCAGTCTTCTGTACACAGTTGTAGTCAAGGATGCTAAAAGCCTGAGCCCCAGTCCGCTGCGGGCTACCTCAGCTGGGACCCTTCCTACCTCTCTGTTCTCTACCATCTTCCCTTTCCATCTGATCCTGGACCAAGAATTGGTTCTAGTGCAAATAGGACATGGGCTCAGGAAGAGACTGTTCAGGAAGGATGGACTCAGGCGGTCTGCTACCTTCCAAGAACACTTCTCTATTGTTTCTCCCCAGATCAAATGTACCTTTCAAGGTATCCTGACCATGCTAAACACACAGTTTATCATTCGGATCAAGCATGGAGTCTCCATCGCAGACAACACAGGGAAGGTATGTGGGCCTCTCTGGGAGATACGACTTGAAAAATGACTACTACTACATCACTGACTACTGAGGCAATAAAGGTCTTCCAGTCATTGTCTTGATAGTAAGATAGAGGGGAAAAATCATGTTATTTATAAGCAGTTGAGCTTATTAGTGTTGTACTTGGGTGCACTTGGCCTGAGGTAGAGATCAACATTATACCCCCAACGGAGATCAGAAGCAAATGTCAAACCATTTTATCCATCAAAGGCACAGCCATGCTTGTGCTATTTATGCGGGGGTGCACAGCAATTGGTCGCCATCACAAGAAAAAAAAAAGTATCAGCGAGTACACATGGCAGTGGTGTTATAACATTCAACCAGAGGTGCTTCCACTTACTATAACACCAGTCTCTCAATGGTAGCTTTGCTGTTAGTAGCTACAGAGTCCAGTTAAAACAAGTAGAAATCAGCAAGTGTCTCAGTCTTTACCATCTGGGTATCATGATGTATCACTTCTACAAATTTCAAAATACTCCTGTAGCTGTATTTTTACCTTTAGCTATTGTTTTTTTGCAGCTCATGACTCTGTGAGGCTGTGATAAGAAAACCAAGTGATAAAAGTCAATATTGTTTGATCTTTAGCAGTTGAGGTGGTGATGTCAAAATAGAGTCTTTGGTTTTAATATTAAATCATTTAATATCTCCAGCTTTTACATGAGAAATTACAAGGTTTTTCTTTACTCATGTATTATTTCCACGTAACCTAATACAACAGTTCGTATGATGTCTAACGAATTAGTGCCCAATGTATTTGCGGCCCTACCTGTTAGGTGTAGGAAAATAATCATTGTTGGGTTTCGTCATGTTACGTAGGTAAGGTTTAGGAAAAGAAATATGGTGATGACGTACATTAAAATAACTTAAAGTTTTCTTGGTTTCGACGGGGACACAAACACCAGTCTCCTGGGGGAAAGTCCTGTGATTGTCCACCACCCAACCTGCCTCCTTAGGCAGACCTTCACTCTTTATACTTCTCCATTCTTTACTCCCATCAGCACATTTTTTTATATGACTGCAGCCTTCATGATGACATGGGTTATGCCCTCCTGAGACCTAAACTTTTATTTGGTATGCTTATTTATTTTCGCCGAGGTATTTGGGATCAGGAGGAGCCAATAAGCATAAAAAAGTAAACATTTTCAAAGAAAATTAAGTCCCAATGTCCTCAAGTGAGACTATAATAAAGTCCCAATGTCCTCAAGTGAGACTATAATAAAGTCCCAATGTCTTCAAATGAGTAATGAGCTTGATAGTCTTGCTAACATTGGTCAGATATGTTGCCATATTGAACTACAAACATTATTAATCATAAGAAACAAGTTTCAACCATATAATGTGATCAGGTTTTGGACCTTGTCCACTTTTGTGTCAGGATCAGTTGCAGACTGTCTTGGTAGAGACGGCTGCCATCTTGTTTTTACATGGATTAGTGTATTGTGGTCTTACTACGACTAGATGGCATAAAAAAAGTGTCCACGAACGAAGACAACAGGTCTATGTTAAGCAAAATGGAGTATAAGGTCAAGTAAATAAAAACCCAAAATGTGATGTCCTCATATGAGGACACAGGGTCTCAAGAGGATACATGAATTCTGGTGCACTGACAACAGCCTGATTATTATCATTTAAGTCAGTATTTCACTTTTGCGTGTTAACATTTGCTGTGATGATGGACTATATTTAACATGTTAGCCAGATGGATTATTAGCATGCTAATACTTCCAGCTTTGCTTTAGTCACAAAGCACAGTTGATGCTGGGGATGTTGTCAGTTTTGAAGGTATTAATTCATAAATCAAAGCACTGGACAAATTAAACTTTGGCCTTATAGTGGCGCTTAGTTAAAGGTCAGTTAATAAAGATGAATACCTGCACCAAATTTCATGGCAATCCATCCAAGAGTTGGTGAGACATTTCAGTTTGAACTCCAAATGTCAACCTCATGGCAGCTCTAGAGCAAACATCTGAGGATCATCAAAGTCAGTTGGCTTCATCTTCTTGTGACCATGAATGTCTGAAAGCAAAATTTTATGGCAGTCCTTTCAATAATTGTTGAGTTATTTTGACAGTGACTAGAAAAATGTGCTTGGATTAGATGTGTTTTTTTTGTCTGCTACACTAGAACATAAATAATCCTTTCAGTGTTGTTTATTGTTGTGGCTGACAGACAGCTGCATACAGCTGCACTCTTATAAATACCACACAGATGACAAGTTTGCTTTTCTTTATGTCAAATGTTTAATTGTTTACATTTATCTTAAGGGAGTGTATTTATGTACACACTGTATATTTTATGAGTGCCGCTGAGGAGGAAAAACATTATTTTTTTCTTGTTTTACTGTGGGAAATTTACGCTTATAATAATAATAACTAATACTACTAGTAAGAGACGTTTGCTCCGGGATGTAGCCAAGACAGTAATCCTAATTAATCTTTTAAAAACCAAAGTCATGGAGCTACAAGGACAGTTAGGCCCAATATTTACATGAAACTAACAAAGTTTATCTAATTCCACAAAAATGAACTTCTCTATTCATCTGATTCTTTCCTTTCAGCTCATGGACCTTAAAGGTCAGATGATCTATGTTTCAGAGTCCAATGCCATCTTGTTCTTGGGCTCACCATGTGTGGACAAGCTGGAGGAGCTGACAGGCCGCGGCCTCTACCTGTCAGACATCCCTATACATAACGCACTGCGTGATGTAGTGCTGGTTGGCGAACAGGCCAAAGCCCAGGACGGTTTGAAGAAGCGACTGGGAAAGGCCAAGGCAGCCTTGGAGCACGCTCACCAGGCACTGGAGGAGGAGAAGAAGAAGACAGTGGATCTTCTTTTCTCCATCTTCCCCGGCACTGTGGCGCAGCAGCTGTGGCAGGGCCAAACGGTGCAGGCCAAGAAGTTTGACCGGGTTACAATGCTCTTCTCTGACATTGTGGGTTTTACGGCTGTTTGCTCACGCTGCACCCCGATGCAAGTGATAACCATGCTCAGTGAGTTGTACACCAGGTTTGACCACCAGTGTGGAGAGCTTGATGTTTATAAGGTAGGTTAATTAAGGAATATCACATGGCAGGGAGTGCTGTTCGACTAAATATCAGCACAGCTGTGATTCAGTCATAGGCCAAAGATAATCACAGTCATACTGATATCTAGTACAACAGCACGACCTTAGGTGTGATATAGCTTTTATACAACAGTTCCACAAGTATCATTTATACAGATTGTGAATGTACATCACACCATGCAGGACAGGGCTGCCATCTTGTGAGGTACATGCTCTGTTATCTCTATTTCCACTATGTATGCACTCAGTCCAAAAACGAGATAGTTTACAAGGTCTGGGTATGTAAGTGGAGGTAGCGCATTAGGAGGACTGCCAACTTTGGTCAGAGGGCCGGAGTGAGATTTTACCTTGTGACGTAATATCTGCTTGTGCGTGCGTGGTCATGAACATACGTGGACACGGCAGCACGTTTTGGTTTTTTACCTTAAAAGAGTTAATATGCACATGTGGCAAACAGAAGAGATGATATCTATAGGCCTAAGCCCCACATACGTCCATAGACACTCAATAGTTGTTTTACGGCACAGATCAAGGTAAATTTCATCAGTCTGATGGTAGTATTGATCATCTGCTTAAAAAATCCAGTAATATGTCCGGTTGTGACAAAAAGAAAGATTTCAAGGGGGGGTTCTGGGGGTTCTCCCCCGAGATAATTTAGAAAATTCACGTGGTGAATCCTATTTTAATGCAATTTCATACAGAAATAGATACATTCAAGGACTTTCAATGACCTGTGTACATTTATGCATTTCTTTTCAATTTCAAAATTCAGCAGACTTAACTAACAAAAAGTTTTTTTCATCATAAGTGTGTTTTAGTTATTCTCACAAGATGGCGCCCCTCTCCAAAAAATTTAACACTGCATGATGTCAATCTTACATTCTGTATTCATTTATAGTAATTAGCAACATCAGATTTGGATTTGTTTGTTTATTTAAAAGATTTATTTGGCTCTGCCAGCACAAATAGCTGTGTAAATGGACTGGAAATAGACTGTTGCCAAGCAACACAAACATTCCTGCACACTGACTTGTTACATAGTGTATGCTAGGTCTATACGTCATCGTAGGCTAGCTACTTTGTATGATCCTGCAGTTGTTTTACGACACTGAAATTGAACTTACACCCTTGTAAATAGAATTTTATGCTAGATGTTTTTTGCTGAAATTAATTCACAGTCATTATTCATAATTTTTTTTTTAAGAACTCTGGAGCCGGAATATTTAGGTAAAGAAATCAAAACATTTCAGATTTTATTCATTCATCAAACAGTTTGATTATATTTCCTGTAAATTTGACCCCCAGTGCTGCTGCAACACTGATGAGTACAATATGTAGTTGTGGTGGAGAATGATAAGCCTTTTTTGTGGCGGTCAAATCTTTTGATATTCTGATATCTAACTTCAGAAATCACCCTAAAACTCCTCAGATTTAGAAAAGCATTATAAAGCACATGACCTCAGTGTCCTCAATGGTACAGTAGCTATGGCCCTGTATGTACAGTAGCTCCCTAAAACCACATAAAACTGCCTTTAACTTTTCCAATGTAACTGTGGCTGCTGACGACACTGGAAAAAAATAAATGTATGTCTAAATGTTAAGAATTTATAATCTACAGTCTTTTGACAAATAAATATTTTAATACATCAGGTACTCCCATAGGGTGCATGGACTCAAATAATTTGCCTTCACATGATGAATTTTTTTAAGTAAAATAATACACCATTCCTTCACAGCTTCAAAAGACAGACTGAGACTATAGCTCAACCAGCTACACAAGTGTCTGCCAAAGGCTGCTAATCTACAGGGAGGTTGGATAATGTAATCAAAGTGTCATGGAAGCATAACAGAGAGAGCAGCATGTTTGACAAATATCTCGTAAAACGCTAGGAAGTCAGAGGTTCCTTCAGGACCCTGTTTCCACTCCACATGTATGAGCCTAAAAATAGTTTCACTTTGTCTCTGCCACATAGCCGCTGAGTGCTCTCCGGTCCAGATTTACTCGTTCAAAGAAGAAGAAAGAAAAAACCTTGTGGACTTGTGTATAATATGACCAGGGATCAAGTACTATTACAATTTAAGTTTTATTACTCCTCAGTTTTCTGCCCTTTGTCTTCTGGGGCAAGATGGAGAGCACAAGTCAGACTGTGAAGAGATTTTGATGAATAGCCACTTCACATTCGCCATTTTGCTCAAGGTTTATTGTCAAAGAACATCTGAAGTAGATTTTTAATAAAGTTGAAACTTTCGGGTTAAATGACTAGAGCTCTGTGTAGATTCCCTGATAAGGAAGAAAGGGAGGAGGCTGCACACACAAATGTTGCAGTCCTGTCCTCTGTCTCAGTTGCCAGGCTAGAAATCATTTTAATAATCCTCTACTGTATTCAGGTGGAGACCATAGGTGATGCGTACTGCGTAGCTGGTGGATTACACAAGGAGAGCGAGACTCACGCTGTCCAAATTGCACTCATGGCCTTAAAGATGATGGAGCTTTCAGACGAAGTTATGACGCCCACCGGAGAACCAATACAGGTGAGGGTCAAGTATTGATTCTTTCATTCAACTGGATGATGCAACTTCCTATTAATAATCTTCACTATCTACATAAGGCTGGCTCCAAACAGAGTAAATTCCCATATACTCTCATGTTAAAATGCCCAACTTTACAGCCTGATACAAAAAAATGGTGTGGGTCTCGCTAATGTCAACATTTCCGACAACTGTATGGTTTTTATTTTTATTTTTATAACTTGCCAGTTTACATTTTATCAAAGCCCAAAGTTATGCATATTTTAAGTGCGGGGCTGCTTGGGTAATAGGCTGTCTGTGAGGTGTTGCCACGAATTGTGAGTCTCTTGCTCCTCCTCTCGTCCAAATATGGTCACTCCAGTCTCCAAAAAACCAAGATGGCGATGGCCAAAATGCTGACCTTGAGGCTTCAAATGATAGTCCACAAACCAATGGGTGATGTCATGTATGCTATGCCCATTATTTATACAGTCTATGTTAAAACATTACTCCATAGCGCTACTAGAGGTCACCTTGAAAAGGCATTAACTTATTAGGCTCCTTCAAGATGAACCGCACTGTGCCGCCGGGAAAGTTGAAAGATCAGGCATCAGCAGTGAATGGCATTGACAAAAATCTGCAGTGAAGTCGGACAGTTTCCAGCAAAGATGCTCTATTTCTAGCAACCTTCAAAGAATTTACAAGAAGTCACAGAAATATTTTCCTGTTAGATCCATCTGCAGGCTACCTGCTGTTTGCAGACTGCATATTATTATTATCATCAACCACACAAGTTATGTTTACAGATTAAACAATGTGAGACTAATAGAGTACAATCTATTATTAAATATTTAATTTAAACAGAGTTTGAATTTCTACAAACTGTGGTGTTTTTGGTTGAAACTAAGAACCAGTCAGCTCTTTGGTCTAGGCAACAGGAAAGCGTTTCCCAACATGCCCTGGTTCTTGTAGTCAGTGGAGAGCAACTGCAGCGCCTGGCTCTAAAAACTGCCTCTTGAGCTTGAGGTTTATGCCCACGTGTGCATGACGTCAGAGCAAGCCGGGATGAAGTCGGACACAAATCTGACTGTAATGCATTGTGCGCTAATTTGGTGCAGGCCTGGTTCATCCCAAACTAGCCTATTTATTTGGGACTATTTTCAGTCACTGAATTTGTTCCCTAGCGAGTACTGTAGTTACACAACGTATCCTCATTCAACAGTTTGTACGACATCTAACCAATTAGTGCTCCACAAATGATGTTTCGTAGTTAAGGTATAGTTATGTAGTTCATGCAAATTTGCGCCCATTAAGTTTTGGCGAGTTAAGTTATTTTGGGTAAGTTTAGAAAAAGTTCCATGGTTGGGTGTTTTTAGGTTTAGGCAAGTAAAGTTACATAGGTTAGGTTCAGGAAGAGAAACTTGGTGACGACAATGACAGTGACACAATAACTGAATGTTGACTTGGACTCACACGGTCCCAAACACTGAATATCCCTGGGGAAAGTCCTGTGTTTGTTTGACCTATCCACCACCCCACCTCTCCTTAAGCAGACTTCCGCTCTGTATACTACTTCCTTCTTTTCTCCATTCAGCATATTGGTCATATTATTGCAGCCTTGTTGATTATGTGGGTTATAAAAGGATTCTAGTGCATTACTGTTCGCAGATATATGTACGAGCAGTGCATGAAAAGAGCCTGATAAAAGATGAGCAGGAGCCCGAATCATGTTGAATGTTGTGTTTTTCCTCAGATGCGTATCGGCCTCCACACTGGCTCAGTACTGGCTGGTGTTGTTGGGGTGAAAATGCCACGCTACTGCCTTTTCGGGAACAATGTCACACTGGCCAACAAGTTTGAATCCTGCAGCCAACCTGGGAAAATCAACATCAGCCCTACAACCCACAGGTGAAGTAACACAGCCAATCCAGGTTGCAAATTATAATTTTTTTCCCATTAGAATTACAATACTAACTTGTAAGTCCGTTCTTAAACATTTTGCTTAGTAAGTAAATTTCAGATGTTAGTACCGTATGACATTTGTTTCCTGAACTGGTTGTGGAGGAGAAAAAGACAAACTTAAGTGCTCTAGACAGGAAACTTAACTTTTAGAGGAGCACTGCTTTTCCTCTTGTGTCAAATAATTTGCCACATTGTTTTTAGATTCATGTTTTATTTGTGCGCTCTTTGTCCCAGATTGCTGAAGGATCGGCCAGAGTTTCTCTTTGTTCCCAGGAGCAGACAGGAGCTTCCGGCCAACTTCCCAGAAGACATCCCTGGTGTTTGTTACTTTTTGGAGGCGTCCTTCAAAACTTCACAACTGACTCTGAAATGAAGTCGAGCTGCTACAGAGCCCAAAAAAACATTAGATATGACAGAATATAAACGTATCCAGTGAACACAGTGCGAACACCTTGTGTATTTTGGTTTGGGTTGTTTAGATATTGATGATATTGTCAGTCAACTCTTGCAGCTGCTTAATAACAGACATGTCAGTTTGATGTCAAACATGAGTCTTGTTTCTGTACAATTTTCCATTTGTACAGTTGTAGCACAGAGAAATACTCACTTCCTTCATTTTTCTTCCAGAATGAGTCATCTCTGCAAATTAATATGATATAAAAAGTAGCTTTCTTGACTGTTTTGTTCATTTTAATACCTAAGGAGGTACGAAATACATAAAACATGTGCTAAATGTGGCCAAAAAGGGCATACTGTTTTTTAAAAAGTAGCTGCTTCTGGTTTGATGTAAGGAGTTAAATATGTCATCTGCAAAACATGATTCAGAAATACATTTTGGATGTTGATCCTCAATGTGATGTTGCTAAACAGATCTGAAGATTATGTTCTGTAAATATGTGACTGGTCCATTCACATCTGTTCAAACTACCTGCTAAAAGCACCTTTGCCTGTTGGTACGACAGAAGAAATGAAGATTGAAACAGAATTAGCTTTGTGTGTCTCAGTGGGAGATTTCAAAACAAAATTTGGAAGAGTTATTCAAATATTTAGGAGACATCCTGCCTTTTTAATCTTCAGATTCACTCCTCTAATCAATTTAAGCGATGCAGAGCAGATTCAGGTGCCTTATAGGAAAATATACCTGCAGGATCACAGATATTTCACATTATTTTTACCTGCTTTTTTTTCCTTTAGATATGTTTCAATATGAATTTACGTGTCAATAATTTCTTCCAGAGGTTTGTGGTTCCAGCTCAGTAAATGTTTGTAATGACATGTAACTTAGACTTCCATTTATGAGACATAAAGCATTTCAAGATTGCATTTTCCAAACATAAGTAATATACATTTATTTTTTACTTTTTTTCCCACTGTACACATTTATACTATATTTATTACATTTGGTTCATAGCACTCCTTTCCTATATGGTGGGAATACGACACAACAAGAATACAATGATTGTTCTACTATCCCTCATAATGATGTGCTTTAATCATTATTGTAATGTAGTCAATGCGCAATAAATATTGACATTAACATGCTCATGTGACTCTATATATATTATATATAAATATAATATATTCTGTGATATAAAGCGAGTTGTCCATCAATCAGATGATCAGCTGTTCGGTTCGCTGCCTGGCTCCTCCAGTTTGCATGTCGTAGTATCCTTGGGCAAGACACTGAACCCCAAATTGCTCCCAATGGCTGTTCCATTACATCTGCTATTGGTTACTGAGTAGCAGGTAGCACCCTGTATGGTAGCCTCGTCCACCAGTGTGTGAATGGGTGAATGTGACGTAGTTTAAAAACACTTTGAGTGGTCAGAAGACTAGAAAGGCTCCATACAAGTGCAGTCCATTTACCATTATTTTATGATGTGCAATAGTGGAAACTAACTAAGTACATTCATACAAGTATATGTGCTTATATGTGTAGGCCAATTGCTATTTTCAGGTACTTGCACATTACTATGGCACAGTGATACTCAACTTGCGGCCCGTGGGCCAGATAGGGTGCCGGGTAGTCTCTACATACAGACTCTACATTCAGTGAATGTAGAGTCTGCAAACCCCGGAGATCTTGCCTCCAGAAGAAGAGCGAAAGAGCCCTGGTTTCCAGTTGTAGGCTGTTTGTCGTCCACGTGATATTGACCAATCACGTTTGAGCCGGCTGCAGTTGTAGCCAGGTTAAACAGTCTGTGCGGTGAACTAACGAGGCGGAACATAATTGGCGTCACTGCAAACTCTGAATCCATCGCAGTGGTTCAGCATATTTACTTATATATAAACGGAAGTTGGAAACTTAAATTCGCCTCCTCCGCCCAAATCAAACCGGAAGGCCAAAAAATTGGGGGTCTGCACCCAGTAGTCTGAGTGGGCGGAAGTCCGCTGCATAGATCAGCCTCTCANTTGAAAGAAATACAAGCAGCCGGGCGTTTTTTTCTCCAATCTCAAAGTGAGAGTCGGCCCAGCCAGACCTTTCTTTTCTTGAGAAAGGTCTGGTGAGCGAGACTAGCCCCCAGAGGCTGTATTGCCGTCTGCCGGATGTCAGACGCCGAATACAGCCGATGGGTTCTGAGAATGGGTGCCAGGTGGCCCACCAAACCTTTCCTAAGTCAGAATGAAAATGAATTGATTTACACAGGATTTCTTTGTACTTTTAATGTAAGTAAATGTATCAGAGTAAATTTTAAAAAGCATCAAAATGAGCTTGTTTATCAAAAAAAAAAAAAAAAAATGCCAGGGAAAGACCCCCATAAGCAAGTTGAGTATCCCTGAACAACATATTTTTTTTACTCTGTCAGCTTTAATTAGAGATTTTACAGAAAAAAAACAACATATGACCAGCTCATAAAACATATAAAGTTGTTAGACATAGCTCCCTTTTGACTTACTACAACATTAAACTGCTATATAGATGTTAAAGCATCAGTAATAGCAATGCAATTATAAAATAGGCTGTTGGCCATGTATGGTTTTTTTTTTTTACTTTACTAATTATCTGTCAGCTGTGGTTAGCGATTTTACAGAAAAAACAACAACAAAACAAAACATAAAAAATAAATGGATAAAAAAACCCAACACAGTACCAGCTATTTATAAAAGGTATGGTGTATTTGTGGTCATTCAACAACTCATAAAGCAAATAAAGTTGTTAGATTTTGCTCCCTTTTGACTTGCAAAAACATTAAACTGCTATTTAGATGTTAAAGCATCAATAATAGCAATGCAATTATAAAACAGCCCTATGGCTATGTATTTTAGCCTAATGTTCCCTTCTGAAATGACTCTTTATGCATAATGAATAGGCCCACTTAGGTCTAGGTACATCAGGTGAGTATCCCAGCTTTAACACCTTTACTTTATGTTACGTTATGTCATACATCTACTTCACTACATTTTAAAACAGAACATTTTTTACTCTACTGATTATGTCAGCTGTAGCAAGAGATTTTACAAAAAAACAAAAACGTGACCAGCTCATCATGTAGGCTTTAGTGTATTTTTTAGTAATTAAACAACTCTTAAAGCATATAGAGTTGTTTGACTTCTCTCCCTTTTGACTTACCACAATATTAAATTGCTATTTAGACATCAAAGCATTAATAATAGGAATGCAATCATAAAATAGATCCATGACTATGTATTCTAGCTTTTTATTCCCTTCTGAAAGGAGTCTATGCATAATGAATAGCTTTACTTTTACATATCAGATTTACAAGTACATTTTGCTAATAAGACTTTTGTATTTTAACCATTTTACATTTAGTTTTACCAACATTTTGAATGCAGGACTTGTATTTGTATTGCTGTTTACTCTTTCCTCAAAATGATGTCATATCTTATCAGCTAGTTTTTTAAACGTTAGCCAAACAAATTACCTCTTAAAATGGCTGCTTTGCTTAAAGTTATTTAAGACATCTTTTGCTTATTTTTGTGTTACAATCCGCATTTATCATTAGTTGTAAAGTCCAGAGTGTAAAACATGATGTTAAATGTCAGAAACTGGGAAGCAGCTTACGGTGATTTCAGATCCACCAGCAGCATCAGTTGGACAACGCAGCTGGCTTCTCATTGGTCAGCGACGGCCTACGTAGGACCTTCTCTGCTCTGCTATTGGACAGACTCCCTGTCAGTCAGTAGCTGAGAGGAAAAAGGGGGAATGGACGCAGAGACACTCAGCATCTGTACCAAACGATGAAGGTTGAGTCAGATGCAACGGATTTAGCATAAAATAAGGAAAGAGAAGAGCTGCTGTCACCATGGTATGTTTATTAGGATTGTACATATTGTTTTAATGCTGGTGAAGAGTCTGTTTGTCGCGCGACGTGCTGCAGCGTTAGCTTATTTGCATTTGACATTTCCTGTTAGACCGCTGTGTAACTGTTACACAATAATTCCCTTATTATAGTGAACTGTGCATGTTAACTGCTCAACAGAATATACATGCGCATTTATTTTAAGTTTACAGTATGTTTAGAGCATATATTTTATAAAAACACGTACGTAGCAAGCTGTGTTTCAGACACATCGCCTGTTTCCATGCAATAATATTCACGTTGCTGCTGTTTTTTTTTATTATAATCTTGCAGTATGGTTTTGTGAATCACGCCCTGGAGCTCCTCGTTTTAAGGAATTACGGGCCGGAAGTGTGGGAAGACATCAAGTGAGTTTGTGGATCGTGTGTTTACTATCCGGCCCTGTTGGTATCATAGGTTACACTGTGGACAGATACACCACAACAGGGCTATTGTACATGCAGCTCACCTTCAGCTGTCACACTGTCAGCTGGTAGAGACACCTGCCTTTACTGTAATCATTCACCTCACATAAAGTTGGTAAATAGCACATTTAAATGAACTTTTAGCAGGCTGGAATTCAAGCCAGAAAGTATTTGTTGCCAAAAAGCACTACAGCACTGCAAAAATACTCCTACATTCAAATTCTTACCATGAAAATATGCAAGTGCAGTTATCAAAATGTACTTAGTTGGCTATTTAAAGTGAAACCACTCATTATGCAGACAAATTATTCTTGTGACTGTTATTTTATTTTTATAACTAATGCATTATGTGAGTAACATTTAAATGTTGTAGTGGGCCAAAATAGGACTACTATCTATGGTTTCATATATTTTTGTGTAGTTTAATCTCAAAACCAAACCTTATAGGTTCATTTTTTAATGTACCTTCAAGATTTGGATATGTTTGTTTTTAGAGAATGCAAGTTAACAAGTAAGGACATACCTATCTAGCTTACACTTTTTGGGGTATGTTTAAGATTGTCACCAAGTAGTTTTTAATTTTACTTCTTAATTCCTATGTTTCTTTTTATAACGTTGATTGTTACACTAATTGATGTTTGGTATTTAGTCTTTTAACTGCATGTGGGTAATGTGACTAATTGCAAACTCACAGCCACTCCTACTTAAGATGGCTTTTTTTTTTGTTACAACACTGTTTGCCCAATTAAGGTCTAGTCACCGAAACGTTGCAGCATTAAAATTATTATTTTTGCAAGTTAGACAGTGTGTTTTCACAAGTGTAGTTTAATCTAAAAAAATAATCATATAACAAAATGTCAATATGTTTTGTATGTTAAAAAAGTAACTACTAATTCTCGCTGTAAAATAAAAGAAATGGAGTAAAAGTACAGTTGTGTCCGCAGAAATGTGCAGTAGAACGTATGAAGCACTCAAGCAAAGTACAGCTACTTAGCAGGGCTGTAGCCAGAGTTTTAAATACTAGGTTGATGTCTCTGAGCCCCAGCATCTCCCAGAAAAAATGTAATAACACACCTAAAGTGAACTCTCAGATTTATTTTTAAGTATTTGCATTTTTGATATTTTATTTTTCAGTTAATGGCTTAGTTAAATTAACTTTTGTTCAGTCATTTTGATTTAGTAACTGTTATTTCCCAGCATGACTCCAAAAAACATGGTGGGTTTTAAATTAGTGTATTTAGCACAAGAAGTTGGAGAATTTTATCAATTCATTAAAGATGGAGTCAGCTATACTGGAGAAAGATTGTGGATATTGAGCTCAACACCCAAACAAATACTCCCCTCCTGCCAGTGCTCCTTCAGAGGCTCAGTTTTACTGTCCCTCTTGCTCCCACTGCCCTTCTCCCCATACATCCATGGCCTTTCTCCTGACCTGTGCACAAGCACTAACGCCCCCTGTTGCTGATTGGCTGGAATAGTGTTGTGTGGGTCGTGCGAGCCACTTAGTCTGTTTGCCATTTACAGAGCCAGGGCTGAACACTGGATTTTTCTAAAGCGCACACAGACTGGACAGCTAGTAACTGGATTAGAATCGCTGACTGCACCTCTGAGTAACAGTTAGTTGTGATGTTTGTCTGAAAAATTAAAAATCACCAAATTAAGAGATGTATTGTTTTTACTGGACAGTGCTGGTGGGGAGATAATGAATCCTTTATCTACAACTATACACACAACATCCACCAATGGAGAATGTAAGCAATGTGGAAGCTGCGAAAAGCCCCAAATTCCAATGAAAATACAAAAGGAATAACCTCAATGGCAGCTATGACCCTGCTTCAAAATGTAACCCTAAAAACACTCCTTTGTACATTTACTTAGGATCCAACATTGTCAGGCTGTTTCTTAACCGCAATTTGCAAACCGATGAAGCTTTTATATCATATAGACAGAGTGTGTTAAAGCCCCATTCCAACATGTCAGTTTTTCAGCATGTTGAAATGTTTGGCTCAAACTGTCCTACATGTGACCCTGCCTCAAAAAAAAGAGGAATTAGAAAAAAACACAGCAGCTGCTGCCTTGTGTAAATGTTTTCAAAGAAAGTACTCATTCTTCAGCCACCCAAAAAAGATCCCCTTTGTTATCCCTGCAAATGTAACTCACTGTTATTTAATGCAAAATGTATCATTTTGCTGTGTTTTCAGACCTTTGATGAGCTGAATCATTTAAAAATAACTTGTTGTTTTCTTTACGAAAGCTTTCAAGGCTTGGTATGTTTTTACAGCTGTTACACATTCTGATAAAATGCCGGCTGCTGCTCGGGCCTGTAAATCATGTCTGTTTTTTAAACAGTAGTAATCAGAACCTCATTAAGATATCTTAAAAAATTGTAAAAATTGGGTTGTAAAATGTATAAATAGCAACGTGCACTCTGAGCGTGGAGCTGTGCTTATCACCGGTGGACCTGCAGTAGATCTAAACCTGATTATCTGTTCTTGTTCTAAAACCTCTTCAAAGAAATATGGAAAGTTTTTGTTACTGTAATATAAATCAAGACACCCACACTGTCTGGCCACAAATGAGATAAATAAGTTGTTATTGCATTACTCCTGTAAACAGAATTCCCTCTGTAATTTAAACAGTAGAAAAGCAATTTCAAGAAGGCAAAGCTGTTGGTTGCCTACAGTGACTGTTTACTTCTGCTGTGACATCTGCTCCTGATTGATGGCTTCACTTTGTTTTCAGGAGGGAGGCTCAGCTTGATATTGAGGGTCAGTTCCTCGTGAGAATCATATATGAAGATGGCAAAACGTACGACCTTGTTGCTGCTGCAAGCAAAGTTCTCAGTAAGTGACAGTGTATGTGGTGTTTTATAGAATAATTAATAAGAATAAAAGAAAAGCTAAAATACTGATGAGATCCTGTCTGTTTTTCAGAGGTCGATGCAGGAGCCATCTTGCAGATGTTTGGGAAGATGTTTTTCGAATTTTGCCAAGAGTCGGGATATGACACCATCTTGCGGGTACTGGGATCAAATGTTCGTGAATTCCTGCAGGTAGGCTTTCTCTCTCTTCTCTCATTTTTCGATGTAGGGCAGCTGGATGGAAATGTTAACCAAACATGTTTGTAAAATTGGAATGTTGTAAGACATTAATTTTACACATTAACATCCATTAACTCATTACCAGGAGCACTGCTCAGCCAGTAAAAACAGTTGTATAATGTCCTCTCTGGCTCCGAAGAAAATAACCCTGATGATGTCATGGTGAAGTCATCAGGGTCATCTTAGTTTTGGACATGAGACCTTTGTTGTGTCTCAATTGGGTACTTCTGTTAGTACGCGTACATGTAATACACTGCGTATACTAACATAGCATCCAAATTTTGACAGGGTGGTGTTGTTTTAACAGAAATGACGATCGAAATGAGGATGATCTGACAACTTAAATACCTCCGCTCAGTTCATTGCAACCAGATCAAGATTGGAAATTAGCATCAGCCACCAGCCAAATGCTGGTAAAATATGCAAGTGGCTGCTAGATATGCTTCACTCACCAGCCAAAAACAAAAATCTATTGGTAATCATTTAAGAGGCTGGCAGATTTTAAAATCCACCAGCCACAGTGGCAGGTGAACTTAATCATTCATTTCCAAACCTGAACCGTATGGAGCATTATCACCAACATTTGACAAACGATTGCCACTATATGTTGGCTACATCTTCCTGTTTGCTCACTTGATATCTTCTGTATTTATTTATTTATTGTGTTAAGAATGATCATGCTTTCACGGCATGCTTTTATATCTATGAATGTCTGTGGCTGATACTGGCTGACTTAGTTAAGCTTCAGACCACAGATCTAACACTAAAATCTTACACAGTGAAGACGACATTTTAACATGCATAAACACCAAATGTAGCGACTGCAGGAAACAAACCTAGTTAAGTTGTCTGATACGCCAACGAAAAATTCGCTTCCAAAAATACGTCAAAAAAATGTATTAATGAAAAGTAATCAAGTTATTGTAACGTGCACAAACTTATAATTAAGATGATCACAGGGAACAAAGAAAAGTGCGGTCAACAAAAAATCCGACGAGCCACTCACCCTCTCACCGCAGGTGAAGATGAGATGCTCATATAGAATATGAGTGTCACCACCCATATCCATGTGACCCAACTCTCCCATTAACCGCAATCACCAAAAAATAATAAATAATATTAATGATATCCCAAAACACTAACTAAAAACATATAACAATACAAAATATCAGCCATCTCAAAACTAAATTAATTCACAGCTCCTACACCAAACGTGACTTAAACTTACAGATTATATAGCGTACACCACAACACATATAACGTCACTGCCTGATGATAAAATGTGCCGCTGTCAGCTAGGCAGCAAGCTAATGTTAGCATTTGCATTATTTTTCTCAGTGCGAAATTATTACAATATTTTCCCAGTAAATAACCTGATTGCATATATTTGACAACAGTATATTGGTAGAGAGAAATACATATGTATATTTGTAAAGTGCGCTGGTGTTTACCACGGTTGTCGGCCGAGATTTTGAAAGTTTAAAGTGTGTTTGTAGTTCAGCCCCTTCTGCTACATAGTCAACATGGAGGCCATTAAAGGTGAACGCACTTATGCACCCAAACGGAAACACATCATTTGAAGTTTTCACAGAAAGCCTGCCTTCGTAACTGTGGCTTACAAATTTTTTAATATGTAAACATTTACAGGGCAGAGAGGGTCATAGGAAAGATGCTATTGTGTTGCATTATGGGAATTGTAGGATCCAGTATTTCTGACCCATGCCAGGTATTAAACAACCACACTCCATTTTGGGGACCGTGATGTCTGTGGCGTCCTCGCTGCCGCTGTGTCAAGTGTTATCTCTTGTACAAGGATCTTTGTAGATTGCACAGCCCCACTGGTGATGTGGTCAAGGCCAAGGGGTCCACAAGGCCTCTCCAGTGCTTTCACACGCCGATCAAACGCTGCAGTTATTGCTCTTAGGTCCTCACACGCACATACTTGAGTTTCATACTGGAGACCTCATGGCTCCGTTGATCAATCCTGCCAAGCAGGGCCGACACATCGATGCTACTAGATGTAACAGGTGGGAGATCATCCAGATAGTATGATGCAAATCGTGGCATGTCTTCCCCGCACTCATTTACAACTTTCAGGAATGCTTTGATGTTATTTATATCCTTCTGAGGACCTTGTGCGAAACACAGCGTTGAGTCGTTTGCAGACAAACTTGAAAGAGAAGCTTCTTGGACTCCTCCATCCACTCAAAGGGGAAGATATGCGCGGCAAGCATTACAATTTCATCCTGACTTAGTGTCCTCATTTGATAACAAGAAAGTTGAGAAATTCATCCTCCACAATAACTTTGCTATCAGCAGTTTTAAAAATCTCAGGCTTTGTACGTGAGCAAACTTTACTGCCAGCAGCTGTACGTGTTGCTGCATTCGCCATCTTGCCGGAAAAAAATTAATCTAACAAAGGTAACGTCACAAAATTCAGCTCCATTACAGCTCACATGATTCACCTACAAAACAACTGTCCTATAGTTAACGCGTTTCACAAACAAATATAACATGCTAACGTTATTAGCACAAGCCTACCCCACTTTAAAGGCTCATTTCTGCTCCCTTCACCAACAAAAACAAATATGTTCATTTCAAACAGTGTCTCCATCGCTGCCCACTACATAGATGCACCCATTAGATGGCACTAGACAGACAAACACTTGTCTTTATCTGGACAAATTTTCCCCACAAATACAACATGCTAATGTTTTTAGCACAAGTCTATGGTATTTTACACTGTAAAAAATAGCTTAGTGGCTAGCGGACATTTCCTCTACTTATAAAAAGCCAGGGACAACAGCAACATTTAATAATAATAATGACTTTATTAAGGACACACAGAGAGGTCCATAGCACACCACACAAAACAAACAATCATCTATTTACAAAAAATACAATATAATAAATATAATATATAAAAATATCTTTAAAAAAAAAGATAAGAAATACCCAATACGTCATTATACAAATTCATAAAAATGGACAGAGTCCAAGAAACTTTACCCACAAACAAGCTGGAGTGCCAGTGGCCCCACAGTCTGGATGAAAATCTGACTGAGCTCAGCTCAGGGTCGGCCGAGGCCTGAATGACACTATTCTCTGAGACAGAGCGCTGCACATATATCGATATATTAGATTTCATATTAAAGCAGGACAAGTAGGCACACCAACACTTACAAACATTTGGCTGGCACTGCATCATCGTGGAAGTTTTAGAAACAGTCTCATGCCAGCATATTGCTCTTGCTATACGAGTGCCACAGGTGGGCAGTATATAGCGGAGTGCAACATGCTCTAAAAAGAGCGATCTGCACATTTACTGAGCACATACTAAATTTGCGAGCAAGCATATTAGCTTGCACATACAACTTGTGACACTGTCTGTAGATATCTCTATCATCAGATAAATCACTGACAATGTAATGACCAAGATACTTAATCTCATGACAAACTTTAAGAGCAACACCAGATAAAAAGAATTCAGGAAATACTAATTTTCTATCTTCTTTACTACATCTAACCTGCATCGACTGATGAGCAGACCAGTAAACACCAATTCTAATTATCCAGTTAGGGACCCCTCTATGATAGAATTTAATGAATAACTTCTCATGATTAGTGCGATCAAAAGCCTTAGAGGCATCTATAAAGCACATGAACACTGGAGTTCTGACAATTATATTTATCTTAAATTTCCCTTAAGGGAAAAATACACGTCAGTGTCATGTTTACATTTGAAACCAAACTGGTTGTCAGTGGTAGTGATGTATTTTTCAAGCCTCTTCAGGAGGATTTTCTCCAACACTTTAGATATAATGCTTGCTAAGGCTATAGGCCTATAGTTTTCCATGCTATTTAGGGCTAATCCCAGTTCTCTTCCCTTAACCCTATGGGCCCAAACGACGCATAGTGCGTCTAAATTCACACCTGTTCTTCTCTATTGATTTTCTTCGCAACTGTTCATCATAGCGAGAAGCCACGCATATCACGTGAAACAGCGGAACCGTAGCTTTCTGACAAGACCAAGTTGTTGGTAGTCCAATGTTTTCACAGTGAAAAAAAACCCGACAAAGTTACACTAAAATTATGTATAACAGAGCTTTCATACAGCTTTGCGCACACATTACTTTTGGATGGATTACTCGTGAATGCAGAGAATGCACAGAAATGCCACGCATATCACATGAAATCACAGGACCAGAGCTTTCCAGTGATACCAAACACATCATTGTGCTGTCATCCCATCATGCTGTAAATACAGATCAAATGTCTACAAAATAAAAACCTGAAAAATTTCTTTACAATCCATGATACAGATCTTGTTATCAGTCACTTCATATAGTGAGGAATAATATTATTACTATTTTTCTATGATCTTAGATGTAAATATTGCATGTTTCTTTCAGATAAAACACATTTTTGACTTGTGAATGAGTCAATGGAATTTCTTGCAATAATGAAAAAATACTGGCAATCATGTCGGCCTGGCACAAACCACATGTTTTGGACAGCTGTGAAGTGACAGAATGTCCCAGCATCATGGTTCTTATATTGCCAGATTCCAGAGAGTCTCCCCTCTTCATATATGGCAGAATATGTCTTCTTCCAACTTGCTATGCTGAGATATATGTAAAAATTTAAAAATGTAGTCACACAGATTTTTTTTCACTGATATATAACTTACTACAAAATACAGGCACATAGAAGGACATGGAATGATGGCAAATCTGGATAGCCCAGATTGTCCTGAAAAAACCCAAAATATAGCATGTGTATGTAGCCTTTATATGACTGTGATATGAGCTTAAACGTAAAGGCAGGAAAAATACCCCAAAAAGGCCTAGGGCCCAAAGGGTTAAAGTCAGGATATCTCAGCCTCTGTTACTTTAGTTTTGAACCTTCTTTTTTGTCTTTTTTTCAGTGATTTATGTAAAATATTCAGCATCATCATCTAATTCATTATACCTCAGTCAGGTTTTAATTATCTGTGCTCTAATTGGATGTTGCATATTTCATCTTTAATCTAAATTTTCAGAATTTGGACGCTCTACACGACCACCTGGGTACCATTTATCCTGGGATGAGGGCTCCCTCGTTCCGCTGCACTGATGCGGAGAAGGGGAACAATCTGATTCTGCACTACTACTCAGAGAGAGAAGGCCTGCAAGACATTGTGATTGGCATCATTAAAACCGTCGCTCAACAAATCCATGGAACAGAGATAGAGATGAAGGTCTGCTTCACTGTTTTTGTCTGTTTCCTTTTTTGGACCCGCAGCTCTAATGGCTCACTCTGCTGCTGATGATGAATGAAGATGACTTTGTTTTTTTCCCTGTTCTGCTGTTAATTTATGATTCAACGTTCAATGAAGCCTCATAGTGCCTGTAATGTTTTGTCTCAAAATACAATTGAAGAGGTTATAATGTGAAGATTGAACAGAAGAAAGCTCCAAAACACCCAAACGGAAACAGCACTGCATCTGCTGTTCAGCAGCGGGTTTTTGGCTATGTCTGTGAGTCAGAGGATATTTTTAGATCTAAGTTACAGAGTCAGGAGCTTGGGAGTCTTTCAGGAAGTTTTTTTTCTTCCGCAGTCTTATTTTAACTTTGTCAAACTGCGGATGAATTTAAATTGGCCATCGTCTGCACGTTTATTAGATAATTCATCCTGAGGAGAGATCCATATTTTAGATCTTGGCTCATTTACTCAACCACACTAATCAGCTTTTGCCCAAACTAGTATAAATATCATAAACTATCATTGGTATTTTTATTTGTATGTTAATGTGAATCCCACAAATCACAGCCTGTGATCCGACCCAGTAACTGCAGCATGTTGCTCTCCCAAGACTTCCCCTGCACTTGGGCTGGAGTTTTCTCTTCCGTTTCATAAGCGAGCGACATTTTCTCCCAAACATAATCATATTCTACAGACAGGATAATATGTTTCAGCAATTGTGTGTGTAATGAAAGAACAGAAAATGGCAGACGCTCCAAATGTGACACCCAATTTCTGGAAATATTAGCCACTGTTGCTGTGGCAACAGGGTGCAGAGACAGCAGCTTGATGTCAGCATGCCGTATGCCCATAAACCCTCTGAATAACGTCAGTTTACACAGTCTTAATTCTATAATAACAGACTTTAGGTTGGTGACATCATTAATGGAATAATATTAATGACACTTGAATTGCGTGAGTGAAATATTAATTAAAAACATCTTATTGCTGTAACCTTGTGCCACAATATAGGCATGTTTAATATCATAGTAACCTAATTATGTCGTCTTTGCAACAATAACATTGATATTTGATCAGTTATTTAACTCCTGCTGCAGATGATCCAACCGAAAAGCGAGGAGTGCGACCACATCAAGTTCCTGATCGAGGAGAAGGACTCGGAGGAAGAGGCGTTTTACGAGGACCTGGACGGCTTCGAGGAGAACGGCACACAGGAGACTCGGATCAGCCCGTACACGTTTTGCAAGGCCTTCCCATTCCACCTCATGTTCGACAAAGACCTGATGCTCACACAGTGCGGGAACGCCATTTATCGAGTCCTGCCTCAGGTGCGCCTTCACAGCCAATTATGTGAAAGTCTGTTTTACATGCTGCAAACACTGTTTCATCAAGGCAGCACTTGATTATGTTTTAGTGTGACTTGTAATTGTCTAAGTCCCTGTCTTAGTCCTGGACGCCCAGAGTGCAGCAGTAATTATATAGATAACAAAGCAATAACTTTTAATCTCATGTTACTTAAATACGCACATTTTATCTTACTCCCCAGCTCCAGCCTGGTACCTGTATCCTCCCTTCAGTGTTTTCTTTGGTCCGCCCTCACATTGACTTCAGCTTTCATGGCATCCTCTCCCACATCAACACCGTCTTCGTTCTGCGAAGCAAGGTAGATATGACATATGGTTTAGGTCCTGTCAGTGTTTATATTTGCCACATTTCCAGGGAACAAAATGCACTAAAACAGACCTACACAGGACACACACACCTGCAGATCTGTACAACATGCAATAGTGATTTGAAGCCGTCTATATTATTGTGCTTAAGAATTTAACTGTGCAAAACACTGTAATATTTACACTGCACAATACTCTCTTATTTAATTCTTACCTGACCTACTCTTGCATTTATATTCAGCACATTTGTAGTATGATGCACATGTTTGTACATATTTAATACATTTCTTATACAGCATATCTCTTTCTTATATTTTATATTTATATGTATATTGTATTATGTTGTAGCATCATGCACATTTTTTGCATACTTCCTATTTCCATTTCTATTCTTATAACTTTGATTGTAAAAAGCGGTTTTGATTGTACCTGACAGAATGCATTTATAGTTTTATGAAGTATTACTGATAAGTGCACTGATGTTTTTAGCAGCTGCATAGCACACTCCTAATTCTAATCAAAATGTTGTCATGCAGGGATCACTGAGCGTGTAATCAATTAAAGAAACTGATATGTAGCATTTTCTGGCGTAGCTTCATGCATGAATCATAGAGTGCAAGGGTGTAAATGTCCTGATAAACTAGATATGCAAGATAGATATTTCTGGGAAAGTTGAGGAACTGAGAAACGACAGAAGAGAGAGGTGAAGCAAATCTCATTAATCAAATGGAAACTTGGAAGAGAAAATGCATCAGTGTTAAAATAACAGCTTCTGTGCCTTAAAGCAGATTGTACTCATTGTGAAGAGACTGGTCTCAATGCGCTGCCATTCCTGGGATGCTACTTAAAAGTTGATATTTTTTACATACACACATGATACATGTGCCACTAAAGGCACTAAAACATACAGATTTAAAAATAAAGAGTGTGCTGAACTGGTGCCCAGTTTTGAAGCAGATTTAGGGAAGAACATATAATGCAATATTCATAAGTGTGATGTAATCCTGACAGGAGGGCCTGCTGAATGTGGAGACTGTAGAGAATGAGGACGAGCTGACGGGGGTGGAGATCAGCTGTCTGAGATTGAAAGGACAGATGATTTACTTGCCAGAGGCGGAGAACATCCTTTTTCTTTGCTCACCCAGGTAAACCCACAGTCTGTCCCAACAGAAGCACAGACTGAAAATACACACACCAAAAACCAGATTTTCTTTTACACTCTGAATGGGAACACACCAATTTCTGGCAAAAAATAAAGTCCTGAAATTCCAATTCAAAGGTGCTGATTTTCTTTAAATGAATGCCATCGCTGCTCTGTTCATATGTAAATAAAAAGCTACTACACACATACACCAGAATTTTAAGTAAAATTGTGAAGTTGTCTTGCTAAACCTCAGTGGTTTTGCTTACTGTTCCTTCTGTACCACTATGTTGACAATATGTAGGAAACGTATAAGCACAGACTGTATATAATAATGGACGTAGCTACCATGACATCACCAATTGGTTTGTGGACTCCTGTTTTGGGCATTTTTGCTGTTGCCATGTCGTTGTTTTGGAGCCAGAAGTGACCATATTTGGATGAGAGGGTGAAGCTGTGGAGAGGTAAGGGGTCGTTTAGACCCACAGAATTTAGTGGCAACTCACAGACAGCCTGTCACTCAAGCGGCCCCGCCCTTCCCCTGTACAGTTAAACATGAGGGGTGAAATTAGCTTTTGATATCCAAAACCGTGTTTTGTACCAGGCTGTAAGCGTATTTATTTCTGCTATTTAGTCAAGCATTTTAATGTGGGGGTCTGTAGGGATGTACTTGGAGCCAGCCTCAAGTGGCCATTTGATGAACTGCAGTTTTTGGCACTTCATCTTGGCTTTATTTTTCAGCCCCAGAGGTTGCCACTTGGTTATGAGCATGAACGTTACTGTGATGTTTATTCTCTCACTCTTTTTCATGTCCTATTCTGTTTGTGATGTGTAATAGAAACAAATGGTCTTTGGGCTTAAGACTTAAAGGATAACTTAGGTATTTTTAAACCTGGGCCCTATTTCCCCATGTGTATGTGTGCGTATGATTCATAGGTACAACTTGTTTTAAAATTGGTTCAGTATTGAGGGAGGCGGATGCAGCCGGCAGCCGCGAGGTAGATATGGGGGCAAATGCGTCCCGTATAAGTTTGCGCATTTAACATGCTTTTTTTCGCCACTGACCGGTTCAGATCGCCAGTGCTATCTCTGTAAATAGCATACTAAGCGTTTCCCTTACCCTTCACTTCCTCCCGGCTGTGTGTGACGTCATCTCGCGATTGCATTATGGGAAACATCCTACATTTCCAATAATGCAATTTGTTAACATCTTCTGTTGGACCTTCCTGGCCTGTGAGATGCCTAAGCAAATCAAACTCCACATCCCCAGTTTGTGCAAGCTATCTTCTTTAAAAGTATTTTAAAGAAGATATCATCTTGTGATAAGCAAACTGATTGTTATGTTGAAAATTGGTGTAGTGCCCCTTTAATTTTTTTTTTTACAGCAATGGACTATGGTTTTTGCTATTGAGTAGTAGTCGTAATAATAATAGCAATACATTTTATTTGTAGAGTTCTTTTCATGGTACTCAAAGACTCAAAAAGACACCATATCAGGATAAATTTATTGTTGGTTTTCATCTATTAAAGGGATTTGTTGACAATAAGTTTTATCTTTAATGTTTGCAAGGAAATGATTGATGAACTATAGGAAAAATGTCAAATAAAATCTGTTTTGCTTGCATTTCAGAAATGTAAATAATCTCAGAAAGGGCAATAAGAGTGTTTTTCATGCAGTTGCAGTCACACAATCAAACACTTAGCTCAATAGCTCAAAGGTTGCCTTTACAACCAAACATGTATGGGTACATGATCAGAGAGAAAAATAACAGAGAAACAAAGAAAGCTGTGAGCTGGTAATTACACCTGATCTTCTGCTGTGACCTCCATTAGCCTCTGCGGCCCTTCTGTAACCAATCAGACATTTCTAGTGAAATATCGGATGCAGGACAGCGTGGTTCAAGAGGTCTTGTCCTCACAGATCGAAGACACTTTGCAGAGAACAAGAGTGGTGTTTTCACAAAAGGTTACAGCCTGACAGGAAATAATGGGCTGAAACATAAAAGCATGCTTATTCACCTGAGCAGATAAGACTCATACAGCACAGTGTCTGGCCTCACCCTTATTAACAAGAGGAACATTTATCTGGAGACAGTGTGCTCGGCCCTGAGAGAATAATGTTGATCTCACTGGTGGTGGTTCATATTTTATGTTCTGTTTATTTTCACTGATCCCTGAGATGAGCATGAGCAAGAAAAAAATGCAGTTTTCCTTCTGCCCACAGACACACATTAGATATATTCTGCCATTCGTCTGTGAAAATGACACTGTTAACACCAGCAGTAACCAACGAGTATCTCACTGCTTTCTCCTGTCTCTGTTTTTCTAGTGTTATGAACCTGGATGATCTCACACGCAGAGGGCTTTACCTGAGCGACATCCCGCTACATGACGCCACACGTGACCTGGTACTGCTGGGCGAGCAGTTTCGTGAGGAGTACAAGTTGACTCAAGAGTTGGAAATCTTGACAGATCGTCTGCAGCACACACTCAGGGCCCTGGAGGACGAGAAGAAAAAGACGGACAGGTTAGACTCTTTTTCTCAGGTGTAAACTGCAGCTTCTCTGAGTCAATGGATTGCTTGAACTTCTCTTGTGCATGAAAAATTATAACCATACTTTTAATGTGTATTGTGTAAATAGTTTAAGAAATGATCCTCCAACCTGATAGATATTCAAGTGACTCAACCCAAGCAATGTAAGAATTGCAAAAACACTTCAAGATACACTTAAACACCACTTTAACTACAACATTTTTACAATTGCTAATATGTAGGGTATGTCAAAGTTGAGCCAAATGAGCTTTTTGGCTTGTGAAAAGGTCGACTTGTGAACCCTTCAAGCAAAGAGTTATTTTTACCCTCTTAAATAGTTTAATTTAAATGTTTTTAGAGGCATAATGATGTAAAACTATAAATAATTTATCTAGTACCATGCTGTCCTTATTTAAAGGTAAAATATTACGACCTCCTCCACTGTCCCCTTGTTTGTTGTTGTGTAAAACTTTAGTGCCATTTATTGGCTGTATCTATGCTCATAAAGGAAGTGTGGAAACATGAGGGCCGTGACCTTTACAACATTTGAAACAGACGTATCTATTTTTGTACATAAAGGGAGCATAAATGAGCCTTAAATCCTGCACACTTGACTTTTAAGTTTATATCGTGACTCCTTGGATGGTCTCGGCCTCTAGGTTGGGAATCACTGCTTTAAGCAATAACCTCGGTATTTATAAACTTTTCCCTCAAGTAACTTAAAGAAAAATATTTATTACAGCCAGAATTATGTGTAGTTGTCAACCCATTCTCACTCCCAACTCTTACAATACAACAGCTTGGTCAGCAGCCCTACGCTTCAAACTATGGCGTTCTAGGTACCTCTCTAAAGTCAGTTTTGGACATGTCAGTCAGCACTCATTACATGTCTTTTCAAAATAAACTTCGGTGTTCATAGATAACATTTTGGCACCAACTACTGATATGATATCGAGACCGTGATATGTCTTAGATTTTGGATGTCATGGTATTGTATGTGTTGTAATACAGTAAAGTGATGTAATTTACTGAACTTACCAGACTGTTCTAGCTCTATATTTAATTTTCTCCATATCGCCCAGCCCTAGTAGTTAGGTTTAGGAGAAGATTATAGTTTCAGTTAAACTTCTGATGACTTTTGGGGTCACATGTGACATGAGCAGTGGTCTCCTGGGTGAAAGTCCTGTGTTTGTTTGACCTGCCCATCCACCCCAACCCCTTCCCTACTGTGCCAGTTCCTCTGAGCTTCTGATATTGCTGTGGATGGGTTTATATTGGAGTTCGTTGAAAGTCCAGTACACACAAACACTAAAGGGTGTCTTGTGATCTGTATCAGACACCAAGGGCCACTGACGAAGCTGCCGTATTTAACGACCTGGAAATAACAACAGGCTGTAAACCAAAGCCCTGTGATTATCTGTAGGTTGTGAGTCATCCTCAAGCTCACTGCAATAAAAGTGCTGTCGTTCTTATTTCATCTTCCTTTGTTGGAAAAATAAGTGGCACAGATTGTTCATTAGTCCGTCTTTTAGGGAGATAAAAGAGCAGTCTCTTTAAGTATTCCCTTTCAGGGATGGACTGAGACAAGAAACAGCAGGGCACTAACAGGTGTCACTCCCATGCAGTTTTGTGTTGAGGCTACATGACAGTAAGACCACCTAAGGTCAGAATCTATTGTGATACTCAAGTTGAGGTTCGCCTATGTTGCTCTTCAGTTCCTGTTATGGTGAAGACAGTTGGTTTTGACTCTGGCTTTCAGAAAAGGGCCTGTCATAGTAATTTGGCACAGCAGTGGGTGACAGCTGAAGAGGAGCACGGAGGTGGAGCGTGGTCTTTATTAAGACTGTAGAAGCCCTATCTTCGTATAGGAATAGACTTTCACTCTCCCTCTCGGATCCCTATATTATTATTCTCGCCATTCTCCAGTCTCATGGCGCCTTGGGCCTCGAAACACTGATAAGAATTTATGGCTCCTCTCTAAATATTTAAGAGAACTGCTGCTGCGCTGTCTGCCTGTTTTCTGATAATGAAAACATACATTTATGCTGCTTTACTTACTGAGAGAGAAACACTTGAATGTTGATTGTGATAAGATGTTACAGAGAAATGCATACTCTCATCTCCCAGGTGAATGTACTCTACTTCTATGTATAGATTTTTGTGTGGTGACCATCATCTGCTCTATATGTATCATGTGTCCTCAAAATATGACGCATCATAGAAGGTATTTTGCTTTTAACAGGCAGCCATGATCTAACCAGTTACCATAGAAACACCACCCTCCCATCTCGGAGCAGCTTGCATAGCAAAATGGCCAAAAGGTGGTGGGTGAGCACATAAAATGCTGATCCAAAAGGATGGACTTCAGTCTGGCAGCCCAAGCCCATTACTCTGCCGCTCGAGTGCACCATAAATACACCTCGCTCAAAATGCTCATTTCTCTTCTTCCCCTACTAGATTGCTCTATTCCGTTCTGCCGCCATCTGTTGCCAACGAGCTGCGACACAAACGGCCCGTCCCAGCTAAACGCTACGACAACGTGACCATCCTCTTCAGTGGCATCGTGGGATTCAATGCCTTCTGCAGCAAGCACGCCTCGGCTGAGGGAGCCATCAAGATAGTCAACCTGCTCAACGATGTTTACACGCGTTTTGACATCTTGACAGACTCTCGGAACAACCCTTATGTATACAAGGTTGGAAGCAAGAATCTTACCATGACACTACATCATGCATGTGTGTACATTTCTCCCAGTAAAGAAATAAGAGGAGAAGGATCTATGTTGTAAGCTATAATAATCAAAGTGTAAAAATAAATCAAGTCTGCTATCTAAAACTGAGAATTTGAGGGGGTGTAACTCCAATATTCTGTGCTGCTTCCTCAGCTTAAATGCACCGGGGAAGCACACCGACCCTCCTGGTGAATAATGTTACGCAATTATGCACATACAAGTCAGTGAGAGAGTATTTATATCAGTTGACTTGAGTTTTTCACCATAAGAAGAATAGTACTAACTTCTAAACACGGTGTAGTTTTACAGAGGGACTGCGCCATTTTATAGGCCTCGCGCAGCAGATTTACACTCCAGGCTTTCAGACAAGAATGCACTTTAAGAAGTCAAACAGACCTCGGCACTTCCAGGGGATCGGCTTCAGGCACTGGGTCACCAAAAGAAGTAATATTTACTCTACGAGCTGAATGGCTAGGTGGTCCGAGGGTTTTAGCGGGGCTCAAAGAGGCCCTGAATGTCTTAAAGCTGATGTAAGTGTTTAAGTGTTTATTCCAGGGTGTTTTAGTTTATTTCTTGCTGCGCTGTGCATTCAAAGAACCTCGATGCAGCGCAGTGGGAGCAGATGATTTTACAAGGACCAAAAGTGAAGCGAAGCAAAAATAGGTTGTTATATAATTCACATGAAGGATGACAAAGTTTGTCTTAATACAGGTGGAAACGGTGGGTGATAAGTACATGACAGTGAGCGGCCTGCCAGAGCCGTGCACACACCACGCCAAGTCGATCTGCCACCTCGCTCTTGATATGCTGGAGATTGCCGGACAAGTTAAGGTGGATGATCTACCAGTGCAGGTGTGATAAAACTCTTAGTTTCAGAAATGTTTTCTCTATAATAAGGCTGTTTAATGATACTTTTATTTGTATATATTGTACACATGCTAAGCTACACATACCAAATGGGTTTTATACATATATATGTATAGTATATTATATTTTTTCATTTCTATAATGTATGATTCTATATAATTACCTAATATAATTGTAGGCTTACATTTTAGTCACAAAAATCTTTAGGTCAATTTTTTTAGATTTGCAGATTTTTGTGTGTTTGTGTGTGCATGAATGCCAGTGAGCAGTACTTCTGGATTTTTCCTACCTCCCTGTGTACTGTGTGTCTTTGTTGTGATTCTCAGACTGTTTTCCTTCACACATTTAATTTTTTTAGCAGTTTGTTTTTAGCAATGCATCTGTTATTTTGGCACAGGCATTTCGAAGCTCAGTTTTCTAATACTGCTCTGAATATTAATATTCTGATTGTAAGACCTGACGGATACTACCAACTGGCATCCAACCTAATACGACCAACGCTTTACCCTCGAGGACATCTTGATTGATTTCAGCGTAATTTTATCTGTGTGTGTGGACATATTTCTGCGCTGAAGTAATGCACAGTGAAAAGTTGGATAAAAAACAGCAGACTTTTGTTTAACTGACTGCTGAAGATTGTTATTGTATCAATGACTGTTGAGACTTAACTTTGGAAAATCATGTCTGGTTAACAAAAGGCTGTTTATTTTGGGACATGGCACCGGCAGAAGAGGAGTCCGGTTTAGTAGCAGAAACAGACTCAAATCATCTCACGATCCCGTGTCTAAAAATAGATTCTCATTTGTCTCAGACACTCTCAGAGTGTTCATGCTCCGAAGACAACAAGCGCTGAAGTGCCTGCAAGTTCAAGTGTAAATATTAGTCTGTAGATTGCCTGGGGCTACTTTTGGAGCGGCAAGTTTATTGCAAATGTAAAAAAAAAAAAAAATATATATATATATATATATATATATAATTTTATGCACTGAGTGATTTCTGGCACAGTAAACCTTATATTCGCCCACCAAATGTTGCACCTTTTCAGTCGATAGCTTTAAGAATTTGTGCCAGTGATCTAAGAAAAGCATTCAGCTGCTTGCATATATTTTTTTTATCTCTCTCTCTGTTACCTCCTTGCTTCACTCAACATTTGAACGGGTGTAATTAAATGCTATAGTAGGTTTTCTCACACTCAAACTGTGCATTTTTTGACAGTAGATAAATCACTTGCTGCTTAAAGCAATGAGTTTACCACAGATAACTAACAATCAGGGCTGTGTTTATGTTATCTAAATATTTAAGCTTGTTTTTGCCAGTATTTGACAAGAAATAGAGATAAATGTGGCATATTTATTAACTTAACTTAAATTATAACACATGGTGGAATCACAGTAGATAGCATGAAGACTCTCCCTTTTCATTATTCTTTCTTTCCAGATTACGATTGGGATCCACACAGGAGAGGTGGTGACTGGTGTGATTGGTCAGAGGATGCCCAGATACTGCCTCTTTGGAAATACAGTCAACCTCACGAGTCGTACAGAAACAACTGGTGAAAAGGGTAAAATAAATGTCTCAGAATATACTTACCGGTGAGTAAAAGCACCTCCTTATTTCATATCAGTGGCATGTTTTGAATTGTATCACTGTCTTTAAAGAAATTAGCTTTGCATCTGGGTTAAACTGCATTAAAATGGATTTGTAATAGTAGACATGGTTAGGTTGTCTCAGCCATACTAGACATTTAGACCAGAATGTGCAGGATGAGGACTGAGAGAATCATAAAAGACCTCAGTCACCCAAACAACAGACTCTTCTTCTGTCTGCTGCGCTTAAGGAGGCACTGCCGCTGTCTCAAGGCCAAAACAGAGAGGATAAGGAGTAGTTTCCTCCCTCAGGCTGTCCAGGTCCTGAAACTGTTACAGGGTCCTGACTAACTTCTTTTACATTGGTTACACTGCACACTTATCGTTTAGGTTTAGGATTAGGCATTTTACAGGGGACAGGGGAGACAGGCGGTGGAGCAGTTACCTCTGCCAGTAATGTTGGGTCTGGGCTTGGCCTCTCAGGGCTGGGGCAGGTGTAACGGCCACTTGACAAAAAAAACAGTTCATATTGATTACCAGTACAGTATGTTTTAAGGTTGTCTCTCAAAAAGTAGTCCAGGGTGCGCGTTTACACCATAGAATGTAAAAATAATGGACGCAGCCACTGGAACATCACCCATTGGTGTATGGACACCAGTTTTGAAGCCTCGAGTTCGGCCGTCACCATCTTGGTTTTTTTTTTTTTGGAGCCAGAAGTGACCATATTTTGGCGAGAGGCTAGCACTGTGGAGGAGTGAGAGGTGGATCTGACTGAGAAGATGAGGTCACAATTGGGAGGCAGCCTGTCACTCAAAGCAGCACGATCATAATTATGTGTAACTTTAAGCCTTAATAAACATAAAAATAAATGTGAATGAGATAATAAAAAAAAAAATCTACCCCCAAACAGTTGACACAAAGGCACGAAGGGGGAAATTAGCTATAGAGACAAAACTCGTTTTTCGTACCAGGCTGTAAACATGTTTGTTTCTGCTGTAAAAGTGGGCATTTTAACATGGGGGTCTATGGGGACTGACTGGCTTCCGGAGCCAGCCTCAAGTGGCTGTTCAAAGAACTGCAGTTTCTGTGTTGACTTCAATTTTCAGCCCGGGAGTTTGCAGCTTGGTTCACACATACACACATGCCTTATCTGTTTTTCTCCATTTGCAGTCAGCAAAGGAAAAAACAAGGCTGAGCCAATCAGAGGCAGAGTAGGGCGGGTCTTCGCAGAATGCATGTCGGGGAAAAAATATGCTACACACATAGACACACAGAGACAGACCTGCTAAATAGCAGATGCACCAGTGCGACTCCTGAAAATGTTAAAGTCACTCTTGATAGATTTTTTTATCGCATGTGCAACCAAAATGGTTGCACTCTGGAACTCTGGCCTGTCCAACTCATTACAAATGCATACTATTATAATTCCTCCACCTGCCACACAGTGCATGTAGTATGTGTCATGGTATTTATTACTGTTTTTCTCTTAAACCTCAAAATCTCAAGGCACACCTGTATTTGTATCTGTGCACAATAGCCTTTGTAAGGTGTGTTATATCTCTTATCACGACAAAAATGTTTGTTTTTATTTACTAATATCAAATTACAATTTGCAACTATTACTCATGAAATATTTAACAAAATGATTCAAGAATTTATTTTAAACTTTTTAAAAATACATCAAAGCACCAATAACACATCCATTTGAACGGGAAATAATGAAAGCTAATGTAAGATAATGTGATGTGTCACACACTTATAATTCCCACACGGTTCCCTGTGAAGGTTTTTTTTAAAAATTAAATTAAATTAATTACATTATTTAAGTAGCCTTCGCCTCTTTATTAGGAAATGAGTGCACACAACATACTGATACAGTCAATTAAAAATTCAATCAAGTTTTTTGCTCTATTTTATTCTGTTTGCTAGTTCCTTTTTTGAGCTGGGCACAAAAGCATCTCACTTTACATTGTACTGTGTATGACTGTGTACGTGACAACGTCCATTTCCATTTCAAACATCAATTTTAAAACATAAACCAGTAGCTATGTTTTGGTCTATGGATTTATGTGTTAGTAAAAGTAGGATACAGAATGCCCCTGGACCATACGGGACGAGTGATTTATGATGGTGCTGACGTTGTATTTCAGGTGTTTGCAGTCTGCTGAGAACGCTGACCCTCAGTTTAATTTGGAGTACCGGGGCCCCGTAACCATGAAAGGAAAGAAGGAACCGATGAAGGTGTGGTTTCTGTCCAGGAATCCCACGGACACAGAGTCCACCACTGCTAGTTAAAGCTCAGCAGATTGGATTCAACACTACAACACCATGAGTGTCATCTACTGTAACAGGAGCTGCAGTGTGGTACTGTGTAGTCAGAATTTCTTACACTCATTTTGAGGCAGGGGAGAGATGGATCAGCTGAAATAAAGAAATGATTAACTATCTACAGACATACAGATATTTTTAATGTGATAATCCACAGCTGTTTCAACGTGAATTTAAACCTGTGCCATTGCTCTCCCTGCTTGTTTTTTTTGTGACCTCAGTATATATTTTTTAGCGTAGACACAATAGTTAAGTGTTCCATGAATAGTAGAGGTTAGTGATAATCAAGTTTGATACATTTTTGGACAAAATATTCTCACATTGTTATTGTACATACAAATCATTAACAGTTTTGATAAGCAAAACATTTTCCATCTATCTTCAATATTTTTAGTTGCTAATTTTGTCATACTGCATTTGTTCTATATTGAGAATTTAAAGTCTATTAAATCAAATAAACGAGTGTAAAATAAATAAATAAATATATATATATATATATATATATATATATATATATATACACACACACACATACTTAAGCTTGTGCCAAACAATACTGTCACTATTTTAGGGATCCATTTATTTGTTCATTTGCTCTGAGAGTTTTACACTGAGTATGTTACACTGGCACCACGATCATAAGAAGAAATAAGAATTTAGATATAATAGCTGTTATATTTATATAGATTTATATCACCGTGTTCACCACTTCTTTCTATCTAGAGTCATATATTACACGTCAAAGATGTATTTCATGTTGATTTATTTTTAAAAAAGCCACAAATGGTACACGTTGAACCTGTATCATCACCAACTGTTCACTTAATTATTAAAATAGATATTTAAAAATGAGCACTGTACACTACTTTGACAAATTGATTGCACCTCTTTGCTCACTTTTTGTCTGCTTCTGTGAAATAATATTCACATTTTCAGTTCTACTCAATGTTAAGATAGTCTTAAAGATATTTATATTTATTGTTAACACCATATTATATGTTTTTTCTCATATGAATACATAAAGTAAACTCTATTATGGATGACACTACGTTTTGTGCCTCTTTAAGTTAAACTATGTACTGTATGTGTTGGATTCATTTCACATGTACCCCTCTTTTTTTTAACCTTATATTTCCAAAGTCCTTCAGCACATTATGCCCTAGAAAACAATATTTTCCAACCATGCTGCTTCCTGTATTAGAAACAAACAGGTGCCTCTTGTACTGTATGAGTGCATTGATTGTTTTACTTTAACAATGTTTCTGTCGAGAGGTAACTAATAAATACTATTCTAAAGAAGTGTTGATTTCATGATATTGCCTTATCGATCTGCTCATTGTGGCTCTTGTTAAGTCTAAATTTAACAGATGCATTGTCTTTACTTTGACTAAAGTAGATTTTTTTGTAAAGAGCGCACTCTGGTGGTCATGCAAAAGATAACAACTTACTTCTGATTATTTAAAAATGGGGTCACCACAAAGTTGGTGCAAACTTGTTTAAGTTATGACAAACCATTTAATGTTTAAAAGATGTGAGGTGTTATTACAGAGTATCCCACACTGTCATTTGCCCATGTCTGTGATCTGATGTTTTCATCCTTAAGATAACTGATGCAACTGCTCACTTTAATTAACTCTCTTGTCCTTTTACATTCATGTTTAGAGTAGATAGGACTTTGAACTTGATGAATAAAAAACAAATTGGTGCATAAAAATAGCCAGGATGCAGGAAATGAAGAGTCTGACACTCCAGATCTCCTGGGGGAGGACCCTCAGACCCCCTCTTGATTACTTTCCTCCAAGCATGGGGCCACTGTGAAGGTGTCCTTTACTTTTGCACACTGAAGGTATAAGTCATAATACATGGTTATTGGATGAACACTTCCTTTCTGACCTTGCATGTTCAATTTCATGGTTGTGTGAAGAAGTGTGCTGAGTCAAAACACTGATTTTCAGGTGTGAAAGTAATTTCTGGGACCAAGTCTATATTTTGATTAGTACTGAGAGTGTTGAAATTAGAATTATATAACTTAGAAAAAAGAAGAGAGCGGTCTCTTTGGTAAAATGTGAGGTATTTCATCTTTGCTGACATTTAAACTACCATGCTGCTACAGCTTGCTAAACACTGGCTGACAGAGGTGGGGATGGTTGTAACACCTCTCATGAAAGTGTTACAAATAACCTTAATGACAACTAAACACAGTTTATCGATCTGTCTCGCTCCTTTTCTCAGAATGCCAGGAAAAGAAAGAAAACCTGATAGGGGTGTGCTTGTACATGTACTAAAATCAGCATCAGATGAGGTGAGGCAGATGAGTCAGGTTAGACAGTGACGTCTTTCCCCAAATAATACTCAATCTGCCATGGACACTGAGCAGATGAGAGCACAAATCCTCAGAGGACGAGGACCAACAAAGCTGCCCTGTGTGGGCGATCACAGCAGTCAAAAAGTCTTCAATGCACAGCAAGAGAATGACTTGACCAGTTACTTAACTGAGGCAGCAGATATTTTGGACTCACTCCATGTGAGGTACAAAGCATCTGATGAGTGCACATGAGCCAGTTACACCTTTGTAAAAAGTTGGAAACATTGCTATTTGTAGTAAACAAATAAGGGTACTGTGTGTCAATATTTGAGAGCTCTAACATAAAAATTCAGCAAGTTATAGGTGCTGAGACAAAAAGTGTTTAGTCTCCCCTAGATGAATATAAAGCTACCAAGAGTACCCCGTCAGTCGTGCTACGGAAACAGTGAAGGAGAAAGGATAGGAGCGGGAATGTTTGGTGTGTTTGTGGACTCATCATGTGCTACTTTCTTCTGGCTGGTTATCGGCAGGCAGTCAATAGCAACGTTACCTAGCTAGTTGACTTTGTGTGGGACAGCGGACCAATGTGTAGTTTGCTAGCTTGAGTCTGAGTCACATGTCCCAATCAGCCATTGCCCTCACGCTGTACACAAATGCACATTTATTTACCAGGATTTACAAACCGTGACCCTTTGAACCATGGCCTAACCTTGAGTCAGGGGCCTCAAACATACAGAACTGGCCAAATCCTTCTTTCTCTCAAACTTAGACAAAACTCAGATTAATTGGTAAAACTAGGCAGTGCTGATCAAATATAAACCAACATTCTGATACTGCTGATACTATTGCCTGTTTCTCACCTAAAATATAATCAAAAAATATTTTAGTGTACTGTTTGGCTGTAATAAGAAGAATAAGAAAGAAGCGGGCACCATGCTGTTTCCTGCACTGTAAAACTGAGGCTGAGAAAGTTTTGCATATATCTCGCCTAAAAGGGTTTCAGAACTGTTTCATAAACATTTTAGCTTACCTCAATTCCAGATTGTTTTTGTTACCAGCCGGCCGCCATATTGTTTCTGCGGAAACAGTCACACATGCATTATATCACCCACCAGCGGGAGCATTTATTGGTCAGGTGTGACCCAGTGCATTGTGGTAGTTGTAGGGGTTTTTTGCCTCTTGAGCTAAAGTGACTGCTATGAAAAGGGCTTTGTGGTATGCATGAATAATATTGTTATTAACTTTATTTATCCAGGCAGGTTTTGTTGGGAGATATGCTTTTTTTTCTTGAAGGCCCTGTTCATATTCAGACAGTTAAAGTTTGCAGTTTTTTGTCAGGCTGGGCACTGGTTGATAAATTGGATCAACTCTGAAATGTAACCTGGAGCCTGGCTATGAAGAGCTGTAAAAGTACTCATCAGATATTAAAAATGAAGTCAAAAACAAATGTGTTGTGATGCAAAAAGTTATCAATTCAACCACAATTTGATTTTATGGCAACAGAGCATCTACTTAGAAGCAGTTAGCTGTTAAAGGCCTTGCTTAAGAGCCCTCCAGTGTTGGTAAGAAGGTGGACGCACCTCTTTTTCAGCCCCCCATCGTGATTTATCCAGCTAGTTCAAGCCTGCTTCAGATCTTCTAGCCCCCAAACCCTTATGCTTAGATGGATGCTACAAAAAAAACTTCACAATTTGACTGTTGGATCAGCTTTCACAGACATACAGCATCGACTTAAACAGACTTTGAGCCACTGCAGCGACAGCCTCTCCAATTTGCGTGTAATGTTACACCTGATACTACAACTAGCATAAAACATTGTGGTGTATCATTTTGTTAAAGATTAGCTTCAATAAGGCCCAATCTAGTACCGTGTGTCTTAAGATCACCTGTTAAATTTCATCACTACAGTCATGGTAGAAAGGTCTTTTATCTGATAAGAGGCAGATTCATTGAGGGGAAAGTGAAGGTCAGGCAAAGGTCTCTTGAGCCACATAGTAAGATGAGAGGTCACGCAGATAAGAAAGACAACTGGCATGTTTTATTTATCCCTTTGTGATACTTGGCATGGGTGTTTAAGAAATACTATTGCATGTGCATTTGCTGTTTTACCTCCCCGCCCTTTTAAGATAATTCCGCAGTTTGTTTGTAGCCAGTATTGTGTCTTCATCCATTTGCGCCCTACAAAAAACTAAACAAAACTTTCTGTCAGCGTTGTGTTTATCCAGACAGACTATAAAAGGCATCATATCAGGTTTAATAATGCATCTTAATGACAAATTACACTGTGTACACACAGTGTAATATTAACTTCAAATATCAAAGGTCTCGCTCATCAACAATGGCCAGATTAAGTTCAAAGGTATCACTGGAAACACATTATCACCCACACTGATCAACGTTGTATTTGCACAAAGCAATTACATGTATTGCAGTAATATCTTGGCCCAGTGATAAGGGGTCTGCCAAAGTGACATCACAGTCACATTTAAGTAGTGGAAAACTTGTACTTGCATGTGCTTCAACATGATTGTTAAGGTTTGTCTTTTATTGTTTGGGTGGAGGTGGTGGTGCTGTTTGACATACAGGGACCAAAAAACAGACATTAAACACATGATTGTGTTTCAAGTTAAAGTTCTGAATATGTTTGTATTTGCTGCACGCTCTATCACTGTTCTGCACTGAACACATGGTGAAGCTATGACCAACGCCCTGCACAAACAAACATGCAGGTAAAAGAGGATACCAACCACTCTGCTGTTCAACAAGTATACAGTATCATAATGTGTTTTACTGGGCGTGGAGCTGTTCTGTCCAGGAAGACCATAGCATTACCCAATCAGCTGCAGCTGTGGATATTGCCTGGGGAAAATGTGAGCTTTAGTCGGCCACATCAGCATTTTGATTAGATGTCGAGATAGGAGGGTGCGCGGTTTAAAAGGAGTGGCAGACCTTGAGTGAGACACTCCTCGGCCTCCTCCTTGCTGCAGTCACCCAGCTCACCCTCGCAGCCACCATGACCTTCAACGGCACCTGGAAAATCGATCGCAATGATAACTATGAGAAATTCATGGAGCAAATGGGTGAGTGATGTCAAACTGAGCTGATGAAATGCTGAAACAGAAGAGCATATTTCTTAGTTATGCAGATTTTAATGCATAGGTAGAAAAATGACAGTGTCTTTACCATGTCTACTCTCTGTATAGTAAGATTATATAATCACAAGATCTGATAAAGCTCTGATTTAGTTTTAATTGAATAAATATAGTTGTTTCTAAGTCAAAATATCAGTTATGCAGCAAACTAATAATCCTGCAAATGTTTTACTTGATCACATTTAAGTTTTTGTAATGTGTGCACTCAAGTTCTTAGTTAATATCCTAACTTTTTAAATGCTTACTGAATCAAATTTCAGTTAAAGGACACTTGATGGCACAATGACCTACAGAGCATGTTTATGATTTAACTTTTATACACACTTACCGTCTACAAACACACAAACGAAGGAACTTCTTGTACTTGAAAAGTGATTAAGTCCTGACAAACTTCCTCTGATTGTTCAGAGCCTATTGAACATATTCCAATGTGTCTATTGATAGGAATTAACATGGTGAAGAGGAAGCTGGCGTCTCATGATAACCTCAAGATAACCATCGAACAGACTGGAGACAAGTTTAAGATCAAGGAGAGCAGCAATTTCCGCACCCTGGAAATAGACTTCACCCTGGGGGTCACCTTCGACTACAGCCTTGCAGATGGAACAGAATTATCGGTAAGCATAATGGGCTACTAGTCGGGCATCTTTTCCCATCATTAGACTTGATAATTACTCTGAAATAGGTCTTTACAAGAAAAGACTCAAGTTTGTCTCCAATCCATTTAGTTCTAAACACTTTGCGATGAGCTGGCTATTTCAGTCACTTTAGACTTTGAACCTCTGAGCTGCAAGAACAAGTTGTTAGCTCAAGGCTTGACTTCTATTGTGCCAACCTGTTGATTTTTTAACTCACTACTATGAACAGCCATAAAACTGCCAGCCTTCTACAAACTATTCCCACCCAGTGTTCATGTCATTGATTCATTTTTCACCCTGCAGGGTGCGTGGACCTTGGAGGGAGACATGATGAAGGGAATCTTCATGAGAAAGGACAACGGAAAGCAACTGACAACAACCAGAGTAGTCCAAGGAGATGAACTTATACAGGTGGGGTTGATTTATAACTATGCAAATTAGTGCACTAAAAATCGACATTTTTTTATTAAACATTTGGGACCTTGTTATGGAGGGTACAGAGATTAGGTTTAGTTGGGATGTCTGTATCTAATTCTGATTACGTATGTTAAATTATTATGAGTAAGGACCTCAAATGCAGAATTTCTGTCTGAGAAAACCCTCTTGATGATTCAGCCAGATGCAGAAACACATAAGTTGTATAGTAACTGTCCTAACCAACATGATCTTTCGTCAACAGAGCTACAACTATGAAGGTGTGGATGCAAAGAGGATTTTCAAGAGGGGTTAGACCAAACTGATCAACGAAACTTAACTGTGAGATGTTTGCCATCAGGATTACATGCAGTATTTTGTTGAATTATCAACTACTTACACCAATATAACCTGTTAAAAATGCACTACTTGTAACGCCAATAAAGTATATGGAACAGATTTGATGCTGCTGGCCTGTTTCTTTTTCTTCTGTTTTGTATCCATCAAAATTTTCATTTTCAGGGAGGTTTGTGTTAAAGGGATAGTTCGGATCTTTTGAGGTGGGGTTGTGTCAATCTGGAAATCCATCGGTAAAAAACAAACAAACAAACAAAAAAAAACTTTAATGTAAATTGCAGAATCTGTCTTGAGAGATTAGGGTTGTGTAAGGTACTTATCCATGGTCAGTGTATTACATACAGTAGATGTCAGTGAACACGCCCCCAGTTTTGGATCCGACTGGAGTCTGACATGGAAGCTATGCAATGAACTTCTGTGGAGGGGGTCAGCAACAAAACATATTTTCAGCCACCTAAAAAATATATAAACAGTTTAAATGTATGCTATACTACGAACATTTCCACCACTCCACCTTGCCGTCAGACAGCTATTTCTGACGGGAACTGAAGCTGCTATATCGCTCTCTTTAATGCCAGACTCCATTGAGAAAAACAGCAATTTAACAGTGTTGAACACAGGAGCTGCTGGTCTATCCCTACGTCGATCAGCTGTTTTGTTTACTGTGTGACTTTGGCATTTAAACAGGGTTAGTTCAGATTCACCAAAGTCCCACAATAACACAAACAAACTAATTTATCGAAGCAGTGGTAGACCAGCAGCTCCTGTGTTCAGCAAGCCAAAATGAGTGTTTTTGTCAATGGAGTCTGGTGACTTTGAAGAGAGCATAGATGGCGAACTGAAGCCATTAACGGCTTACCTGTCAGAACAGGCTGTCGGCGGCGGAAATACTCCTAATAGAGCATGCAAACAGTTTTTTAGGTGGCTAAAATACATTTGCCGCTGCCCCCCTCCCCTCCTTCCGTGCTGGTAGTACTGACGCTTCTTTAAACTAGAGGCGTGCTGACTGACATCTACTGTAGGTAATACACTGACTATGGATAAGTGCCCCTTACAGCCCAACTTTAAAATCCGAACTATCCCCTTAAGTTAAAAAAATACACAGTGAAGTGACTGATGTGAGAGTGATACAATAATTTAAACTTTATTCAACAATGAATAAAAATAAATATATATTATCTACAAAAATATAAAGTGTAGACAGATTTTATATGTTTCTTTAAATTGATCTGTACTTACACAAGTCATGAAGCATTCACTGAAGCACCGACAACTCAATTCAACAGTAATGCAGGCCAAATCCTAACCACATACAGAGGTATGACAATAGGATTCAGTGAGGCATACAGTTCCAACACATCAGCCAGTAACGTATCAGATAAAATCAGCCACATAATGGGGGAAAGTTCGTCTTTGTTCTTGAGTGTTGATGCAATACAGTCTAATTAGGTGCTGTCCCCGTATATTTAGCACAAGATAAAAGATATGGATTGAAGCAATGCCAACCGTGACGTCATGTGACACAGGACATAAAGACCTTTTGTCACAGGCCTCCCAAGTATATAGAGCCTTAGTACGAATGAAGACTATGGATCATGGGGCGCAAGAGGAAAACACAATTATCAGCTTCTTTTTCCAAGCTCGCACACAAACAGACACACAGGCATGCACGTTTAATAATAACCCAAGTAAATCTGTCAGTTATTATACATTAAGGCTCTTTCAAACTGGAAGGTGGGATGCACGTACAAGCATCAAAGCATGACATTTGAACATGTCAGACTTTTGCCAGTGCAGCTGGATGCAGAGTGACCAGAGAGTTGTTGTGGCTTCCAAGTCTGAAAGGGCTTTTAGGAATATTGTACCTGGCACAAATCCGCCCTCCTCCCGTCACTCCCTCACACACACACACACACACACACACACACAGTACAATGATGCACACAGGCATGTCATCAGATATGTCACTATTAGCATTGCATATTTAAAAGGTTTTGCATGACATCCTCCAACCCTTTCATTCATTCAACTTCAGTCCCTCACTGTGGTTTCACTCACATAATAACATGTCCCACTGAAAAATGTCAAGGCACTCTGGATACAACTGAAGACACAAAGTTCAGAATTTAAAATACAACTGGTGTGGAAATGATTCCTATTTTTTACAGATGAGGAAAAGAATTCAATAACAGGAAAGATACCATAAATAGGTCACATAAGAAAACACACACACGCACGCACAAAGAAAATCACATTGCAGGTGAAACAACATGAAGATAATCTGGTTGATCCAACTGAGCTTCATCTAATTCAATAGTTTAGTGATTTTATCATCCAGTGAATATATTAGATATTTCATAAAGGTAAAATGAGTGATTTATAATTACGACAGCACAATCTTGTGTAAAGGCATCCTTACATTATTTGGACAATTAGACTGCTCGATAGCTCAGTTACACTGAAAGCCTTCTTTTTCTTTGAATTGAAGGTCCAGTGTGCAGGATGTCGGGGGATATATTGGTAGAAAAGTAATATAATATGTATGCTTTCTTAAGTGTAAAAGCACCTAAAAATAAGAATCGTGTTTCTGTTACCTTAGCATGAGCTGTTTATATCAACATAGGGGGCAGGTCCTTGAGATCATCATGTTACACTAGCATGTTTCGACAGTAGCCCAGAACGTACAAACTAAATATTGACTTTAAATAGGGCCACTGGCGTTTTCGTATCGGCCACCGTTAGCAGCCCCTTTAGAAAACACTGATTTTTCAACGTGAAAGTGATTCATTCAGTGTTTTTACCACTTTAAATCGCCTGGTCCATTTGTTTTGGAGAGGAAGAGACCTCTGCAGATAATTCAGCTCCTAGCAGAAACCTCCTGAACATCTGGATCTTAAGTTATCAGAGAAAATATGTGAACATTCATTAGCAGGTGCTAGGCTAGCCTCGGAGACTTGATTTGTAACTCGACTCTGCTTTACTCAGTGTTTCTACCTGTTGGAATCACTTGGGTAGTTTGTTTAGGAGAGTAAAAGACCTCTGTGGGTAGGTCAGCTCCCAGTAAAAACCTGAACAATGAGCACTTAAGAAATCTAACGAGAGCTGTTTCAGCTGGTTGCAATCTGCAATCCTCACCACTAGATGCCACTAAATCCCCCTAAACCTTACACACTGTTCCTTTGATCAATGTCAGTAAACAAACCACGACAAATCCAAGTAGATGCTCAAATTACAAGTTCAGTTGTGGCAACTCAAACAGGCATATACCCACACATACACACACAAATCTCTACACACCATCCTTTAGTGTCAGACAGCACAAACACAGCAAAGTTAGTGACTGAATGTGTGCGCTTAGAATAGAAATACCTGGACAAAGGTTATTGTGGTTGGACAAAAACACACAGTGAAAAGATATGCATAAATGGCAGGAAAAGACTTGGCAATATAGTGAGCACAAAAGAAAACTGATATCAATATTTCAAAATTGACCTACACTGATTTTTATGTGCTCTCGGGAATGTTGGATGTACAAAATACAAAGCCTTAAAAATGCCAAATTCTGCTTTTAAAGTAATCGTAAAGTCATTTTCAGTGAATGCATAGTATGTCTCGGACAGTCACTTGTTTTCCAGCGTATTATTTGCATCACATGTTCATATTTACAATGGGTGCATAACCAAACGTATGTGTTGCTGCATGAGCACGAGAAGGGGAACAACATTCAAGTGTTACAAAAGTTTCCAAATCAAATGTCGGCACAATTTGCTATTTAATGACTAGATTTTATCACAATTAAGTAAAATCCAATAGAATTTACATTTTATTGGACTCAAAGTCCGGTATTATCATGCTCATGCTTATGCTGTACACACAGCTACTAAGACTTTGTAAAGGCCACATGCAGGTTTCAGAACAGTAGTCTTACGAACAAGAATAATTGTTTTGTTGTATGGTCAATATCAGATAGGCATATTAATTATATTGGCATCATTATGAAAATACCTGCAAATACAGACCTGTTTAAATCCGTCTACTTTAAAAGGAAGACTGAAAAAATACAATTTGACATCACTGTGAATTACAAAAAAGGATTACAAGTACCAGCACGATCGAAGGTAAAATACACAAGGTGACACAGTATATAGTGACCCACTGAATAACATAAGGGCTGCCCCACCTACAGAACATCACAGTCAACAAATTTTACAACTTGTAGTCTGCCAAAAACTGAACACAGTCACACAAAATCACATTTTGAGAAACCTCTCCAAGATGTATACTTTGTAATGAACGATGGCGGAAGAATCTTTGCCAACAGACTTTTACAGCCAGAGGAGTTGACTGGTACGGGGCAGCCCTCAGTCACTCATTAACACATAAATGTTGTAAAACAACTGATAAATGATAACACTTTAAACAAATCAGTAACTGAATATATGGAAGTGTTGCAATGTCTGTTTCCTGGTGACCTAAAGCCCTCGATGTGCATAAAGTCAGTAAGCTGCCCAGATATTACTCCTCTGACAGGTGCAAATAAGTGAACTACTTAAAACAGTGGTTCCCAACTGGTGGGTCGTGGTCCCAAAGTGGGTCGCGGGTCCTTTCTGAATGGAAGTGACTCGCGAATGTGTCAAGCTTGTAAAGAAAAAAAACCGAAAAAAAGCACACCTTATTTTGAAGTATGGGGTATTTCCAGCAAAGAGCTTTTATTTTAAAGCGACACTTACTTTTCTGGAAATTTTACGCCTTTCTTTGTTTCGGTTAAAATGCTATTAATAAGCTGATGGCACACTAAAATGTAAATGAATTCCACCAGAGATAAAAACTCATAATTGTACCATTCTCATATGGCCCCCGCCCCTGAGTCTGTGAGACAACAAATATGCTGGAAGAGCCAAAACTTCGGCTCTGCTTTCAAGCGATGATGAAGACTGATGCAGCTTCCTCCTGAGCTAAAAAGGGACGAGATGGTCGCAGAGTTTCTGCTGGACAGGTATTTTTAGTTTGCCTCTAATGTAACATAGGCTATAACGTTATATATGACAACACAGCATCTGGTTGCTAACGGCTAATGTAGCGTAGCCTCTGATACATTAACGTTATCTTCCTTGTGCGTTTCCACTTACTAGTAACGTTAACGCTTCTATCTAACGTTAGCACTGTAACCTTATTCTAAAACTCATCAGTCATCACTGACTCTGGATAAGTTTCAAAACTCCGGGGTTGCGTTTGACTGCGCAGGACAGGTAACGTTATGTTTAGTTTGCTTCTAATATAACATATAACGTTAAACGTTATGTTTAGTTTGCTTCTAATATAACATATAACGTTATATATATGGGGATCATATGGGGATCTCCTCAGCCTACCCGGTAAGGTCTACTCCAGGATGCTGGAGAAGAGGGTCCGGTCGATAGTTGAACCTCAGATTGAGAAGGGGCAATGTGGTTTTCGTCCCGGACGTGGATCCGTGGACCAGCTCTTTACCCTTGCCAGGGTGCTGGAGGGGGCATGGGAGTTCGCCCAACCAGTCCACATGTGTTTTATGGATTTGGAGAAGGCTTACGACCGTGTCCCCAGGGGCATCCTGTGGGGGGGTGCTCCGGGAGTATGGGGCTGGTGGCCCCTTGCTAAGGGCCATCCAGTCCCTATACCGAAGAAGCATGAGTCTGGTTCGCGTGGCCGGCAGTAAGTCGGACCTGTTCCTGGTGTGGGTTGGACTCCGTCAGGGCTGCCCTTTGTCACCGGTTCTGTTCATAACTTTCATGGATGGAATTTCTAGGCGCAGCCGAGTGGTGGAGGGTGTCAGGTTCGGTGACGGGAGGATCTCGTCCCTGCTTTTTGCGGATGACGTGGTCCTCCTAGCTCCATCGAACAGTGACCTCCAGCTCTTTGCAGCCGAGTGTGAAGCGGCTGGGATGAGAATCAGCACCTCCAAGTCTGAGGCCAT
>NC_065510.1:18232048-18292096 GCF_006386435.1 Epinephelus moara | reverse complement strand
TACTGTGGCGTAGCCTCTGAAACATTAACGTTATCTTCCTTGTGCGTTTCCACTTACTAGTAACGTTAACGCTACTATCTAACGTTAGCACTGTAACCTTATTCTAAAACTCATCAGTCATCACTGACTCCGATTGAGTTTTAAAACTCCGGGGTTGCGTTTGACTGTCTTGGGTGTAACGTTACACTCGCTCTCCTCTTCCGTGTAGCTAACGTTACCTTGCCAACGCCTACATCTATCATATACGTAATGAGGACGTAATTGAGGAGGGGGGAGTAGGCCTTTGGAGGGAAGTGGAGTTGCAGGTGGAAGGAGGTCGGAGTAGTGGATGTTCAAATTTTTTCCAAGTGCTATGTGAAATGCAAGAATGGTAAGAGTTGCTTTAAGTGCTGTTTCCTGCTGTAGTGTGAGTGACTAATGGACAGCTGCTTGACAGAGACAGCATCTAGCTCAACGACATGGCCAAATGCAAGTACGAAGCTGAATATATTAAACCGTGTGGACCTCGAACTAATGACTGAGGAGAAATCTGGACCCCGTGGCTGCACCAGTTGGGAACCACTGACTTAAAACCTGCTGTTGATGACACAAACCTTCGACCTGTAGTTTTTTATTTAGTTGTGTAGAATGACATCATAATCTGATCAAGTATCTTTAACTTTCCACGTTCTGAACATTCTGTGATTTCACTCTGTGGCTCCTCATAATCTCTCACGTCTTTAAATATATCGGTGCATCTTTAAATCCGCAGCACTTCTGCAGAACTCCTGCACAAATAAAAAAATAAACATTTGACATAAAGTGATTAAAAAGAATAGTAAAGACTCCAGAACCCTTTTGTGCAAACTGAAAAAAGTCCTGATTTTGGTTCAAACTAAATCTTCTTTGCAGCAATACTGCGGGACAATGGAAGACGGCAGAGTATACGTGATAGTTGATAATCCGTCAGACGATACGCAACAGCATTTAGAAATAGGTCTTACTTATGTGACAAGCTTGCATAAATAAATTCCACTCGTTATGGAGATGTTGCCATTCGGGACATATTTCCATTCTGTAAACTCTTTGGCATCCAGTTAGAACTCTACTGACCTCTTCCCATCCATGTAAACAAACCTTACCAAGTAACACTCATAAAAAACCACGTTCATCCAGTCCTTTGGCTGTCACTGGGTTCCATTTTGCAGTGGGTTTATTGCTATTATGGCCTGTAAAGAAAAAAAAAAGAATAATCTTGTTTAAATGATGTTTTACGATTCACCCTGTGTGTTCATTTACACCACAACAAAGACAACAACTGAAAAACTCTCAGGTAGGAGCGGGCAAGATAAATAAAACCCTCCGTTATGTATGTGTCACTTCATATTGTGATTGTGATATATATATTTATGGTGATATAGTAACCAGCATTGATGCAGAAATATTTAAAAACTTAATTTTCCTTTACAGTGGTCCTGCAGTTTGGATTGCAACATCGTCCTCAACGGCCTGAAACAACCAGATATGAAACATGTAGCTGCTACAGCTGCTACGTGTGTATAATCTCACAGTATATACAGTATATTGTCACAATGGTTTGCCCTACATTTGGGTTTGCATATTAGAGAGGCTTACTTGTTTCAGGTCTGGCTTTTGGCACATCTTGTGAGTATGTGTCAGTGGGGAGTGTGTGGCTGGTATCTCTGCGCTCAGTCACAACCACTGTCCGCGGCACCGTGGCAGAGAGGACAAGAGGCCTCTGGTTGTGGTACTTGAGACGGTATGTTTCCGTCATACAGTTATCCACAGTGAAGTACGTTGTCAGAGAAACCTCTTGAGCCGGCGCTGCCTGTTCCACTCTGCATCCAGTCAGTCTTTCCTCACTTTCACATGATGATGGGGTGCTCCGCTCCGGGTCTGAGCCTGACTTGGAGCTTGCATCTGAGAAGGTTCTGAGGCCTGACATGTCAGGCCTCCTGTGAGGACTAGCGTAGGATGTGGATGAAAGACGAGGACTTGAGGGAAATGGTTCTTGGAGCATCCTCGGACGAAACACAGCGTGGCTTGTTTCGCCCTGGTGAGGAGAGGTCCGCTGCGTCGGTCGAAGGTGCGGTGACCCTGACGTGCCGAGCTGACGCTGATTGTTCAGTTGGAGTTGGAGAGGTTCTGCAGTCACATTGCTGGGAGTGTGGTATGGCAGGGTCATGTGAGGACACTGGGATTCGGAGGCGACGGCCTCGCTGTTGCGGTAAGTGTTTTCTCTGTCCTCGGGCTCAGAGAGAGCGAGATCATCGGAGCTGTTCCATTCTGAGCTGCTGGTTTTTGTAATGTGCCTCAGGACTGTACTTTCTCCAGTGTGCCCTCTACAGTTCGTCAGCTCCTGCTGTTCGCTCTGCCGGTTATCTGAGCCAGTGGAGTCTCTCTCTGAGGACACTGCTTTTCTGGAAGAACTGGAAGTGTACTTTGATTTCCGTCTACAGAAGAGAATGATGGAAATGTAATTTAATATAACGAAAATCCAAGTTATGAGTCCTTATGCGCACATATTAGAACAAGTTATAGGGATGGGAACTGACTTTTTTATACCAATTCCATTATTGATGCTGCTTATCAGTCCAATTTTTTATAGATTCCCTTTTTTATTCCTGATCAATTTTCTGTTTGGGAACAGTAGGCCTACACGGCTTTTCAGCATCAACACAACTCTTTTATCATCTCTGAGTCTGAACATGGTGTAGAAACAGAGTAGATAAAAGGCATGCACGTGATGCAGCATGGTGCTAATGTTACTACAACAGGATATTTACCCTCAGTAACGGATGTGCTGCTCAATTGGGAAGGTGTGTGAGTGTCAAATACATGACATTCCTGGAATTTAAGCCCATGTTGAGTCAAGGGATGTGTAATCATATTACTGGCGTTTTCACCCTTACTTTAAATCATCATTTTACAGACATTACAAGCAGCACTGTTGTCATCTTTCTCTGTGAAATGAACTCACACTTAGGACCATTTCCCTCTTTGCTATAACTCCTTCTTGGAAGTTTCCAGCAGCAAGGACGCACAAGTTTGAGGTCATTCTTTTGCAATGTGCAAATGAGGCACACAATTCCAGTGGATCGGACAATTTGGAACCGGCTCTTGATTCCCATCCCTAACAAGTTAGATATAGTTCATAACAAAGGGCACTACCTCGAACTTGGACTGCACTTTAGATGTGAATGTAAAACTTGGTCATGGTTCTTTCCCTGAGGTTTGGGTTGATGTTTACCTATAAAATAAAAAAAAACAAAGCTGATCAACACAAAGCGACAGACAGAGAAAAGAATAAAATATCAAAAATCAAAAGCTATTCAGCAGTCTTCCTTTGGATAGGTCTGCTCCACTCTGGCAAACAGCTATTCACACACTGTAATTAGTGCAAAAGGTAATGTATTTTTATCTTCTGACCTTTCCTACGCTTTAGAGTTAAATTTATCAGGACAAAATTAGAACACAGAAATCGTCTAAGCTATGTCAGAAGATAAAAATATCAAGAATACAACAACTGAGAAGACATTTGGTATAAAAAGAAAAACAGGAGGACGATTAGAGGCTTGAGAAAAAAAAAAAAGATTTGAGTGCGGAGATTAATGACTTGTTTTCTCAGAATTTAGAGACTGAATTCAGAACCCGGAGAATTAAATCAGAACTCTGCTAAATCGCAGATTTTAGACTCTAATCTCATAATTCAGATATATTTTTCTCAGAATTCGGAGATTAATATCAGAGCTTAAACACTTTTATTTTCACTTACTGCTAATCCTCTTTCCCAATTATAAACTAGGCAGATACACACACGCTTACAATAAAGCAAAATTAATAAAAAGTACAGACCAAGCAGAGACAAAATCATCTACACATCTGACTGTGAAACCGATGCCCTCTCAGGACACAAGGTGGCAGCAGCAGAGTCTTAATCACACTAAACTTCCTCACAGCTGGATGAACCAGTCTGCGCGCTCCCTCCGTGCACCAGCGCAGTGACAGCCAGCATGGTGCTGAATTCCTTCCCTTTAAAAATAGATGTGTCATTTTTTTTCTTTGCCGTTGCCCTGGAGAGGCCCAAGCAAGGATAAAAGCTTCAGCGGTCTGTTTGGAAGCATTGGCTACAGATACACACACAGCCTCGATAAAGTATCAAGTGCAGCACAGTCAAAGTAGTACTGCGTGAAACAGAAAGATATTCATGACAATGCCAGCAGCCACGTCCAGCTGTGCTATCTGAATGAGCTTTGTGGGATTATCATCAGATTAATGCCTGTGCAGGGCTGACTGGGTTAAGAGGTTAAAGGAGCCAGTCCAAGCTCAAAAATCAATCTTCAATTACTCTCACATTATCAGCTCACACTTCATCTGTTACACTAACAGAAACATAGAGGAAGAAAGAAAGTAATAATCTTTCTCACGCTTATTGAATTATGTACAAAGTGCATAAATGCCAAACACGTTTTGCACTGACAGAAAACTGGTGTGTGTAAATCTTGTATTTCTACTCTGAATGACTAAATTCTTGTTTCCCCTGTGAATCATCTGGAAGTATCACAGATTAGATGTAAGATATACCGACCCTAACACCTTCTTTTATGCTCTTATTCATGTTTTATTTGTCACATCATCTTTCTTTTGGTGTCTCAGTCTCTCATTTTTTCACCTATCTTTTAAAATAAATGGCTTTATGTTGTTAACGCTGGCCTCAATTATTAATTCAACATACACTGTGTCGGGTGACTAAATAAACCACACATTAACTAATTGATTACAGTATGAACAGTCAAAAAGGAAGGTCTCGAAACCTCAAACTTACCATTGTGTGAAGGTGAGGACGTTATACTTGATTTGGCATCACCTCCTTTTTGGTGCAGCAGACTGAAAATAAAAGACTTAAATTATTCTAAGAACATTTTCAATCAATCCTGTTTCCAAGATTAGTCAATTAGTATTTTGGAAAACGCAGTCAGCATAGCAACAAACAAAGGAACAAACTTTCATGGTCTTTTGAGTCACCAAATAATGCAAAGCACCATAGGAAAACACTGTCAGAATGACGGACAAGAAGGCATTCCAAATTCATTGTCTGCTCAGGTCCAACTGGATTCAAATTAGGCTTGGGCAGTATGTATTTTTTTGTACCTTACCTTTCTGACATTTTACCAGGGTATGCGTTACATGACGAGTTTTATCTGTAAAAGCTGAGCTGCTGTTGATAGAAGTCATTGTAGCATGTTTGACATTGTTTGGCTGTTAGGGTTGGGCAGTGTGTTTAAATCTTCCAAACTGCAGCTGTCAGTCTAACAAATGATGACTGCCAGCACATTTGCACAGGTATGTGTACACCCGTCCCCACCGCCACCACCGCCACTGCCTCTTAGCTTTCCTAGCTTTTAAATCTAATAAAATTAATTCTAAAAAATCTCACAAAATGTTAAGACAGGAAATATTCTTACACCTATTTTACTTATCAAGTAGGAAAATACAACACAGTTTCTGTTTCTAGTTGAATTGCCTTGTAAATGCAACATAAAATCCACCTCACTTGGTCTCCACAGACATAAAACAAAACTCACCAAAACCATCTTAGTTAGTTTGTCCACTGTTTCAACAATAATCAACTCTAGTTTGGTTGGCATACATCTTTAATTCACAGAGTTATGTATGAAAATATTGTCCCCCCCTTGTCCTGTAACTTTAACCCCACCACTCGCAGTCGCCATCTTTCTCAGCTCAGCTGCCCAGCAGACACTGACCTCTGGTGGCGCATCCTGTGCACTACATTACCTCAATACAGCATCTCTGTATCAGTTTAATAGAAAGAGAAGTGTCTAATTTTGACCATACTGAAAGTCATATCTTCGAATTTCTTAATACCCTGGTTTACCGTAATACTTGATATTGCCCAGACCTTCTTCAAATACCCCAAAAAAGCAGCTTGATTTTAATAATTGATATTTTAATGGGCCCTGTGTATAGACCCATGTATCGGCTGGTACTGATTCAGTTTTTATTTGGTGGCAGTGAACCTTAAAAAACTTTCATTTAGATATCTAATTGTGATAATCAGACATGAATGTATATAAATAATCTAAGAGCTCTACTATGATCAGTAGTTCCTGGTACCACTTCATCTTACAGTCACCTTAAGTGCATTTTTTTTTTTGATAAATGCAGACAAGTGAGGCACAAACACACAGCTGCAACTAGTAACCACCTCTAAATCCCAATTTAATACTAATAACACCTCTGACATTTATCATTTATTGACTATATTCTTAATTTTAAGGGAAATACTTTTACCTTCTGTGGCGTTCAGTCCATTTCAGGAACACATTTTTAATAAGATGTTGCCATTTACATGCAGCGTTCAAGAAAATTCTCTACCCACAAATGTTTATCTTCATGGACAGTAATAAAAAAGTGACTAAAACAACTGTGCAAGGTGTGATGTTTGCTGGGGAAGGATTTAATAATCTGTGCAAAGATCATAAAAAATTGCAGGTTTGTTTCAATAGTGTGGTTTCAGCTTTCTTCCTGATGCACTGACATTATGTAAAGTACGAGTTATTTGAAAGTTAATGTCATGGGAACAAGTGTGTCCTCTTGCAGTCCAGCGTTAGCCTAGTTTCCACAGAAATCAAAAGTATTTCTGAGTGATGATGCACACATGGCAGCGTCATCAAACATCATGAATCTCAAAATAGCACACTGGTGGAAAAATGCACTGAAGGACTTGTACTGAGAACTGGTTGGAAAGCATGCAGTCTGTGGTCATCTTTAACTACATAAAAATAGTTTTATTATTTCCATGTGGTGGAGCCAATGACTAATTACTGGATGGGAAAGGCTATTTATGGGACAGATCAACAAATAAACCTGGACTGTTGCTAATATGAACCTCATGAACCAACAAGGTTTTCTTTCATGAATTAAAGGGTTTCTGACAAATTTTCATGGAAATGAACTTTTAAAGGAAATTCAATCATTAATGTCCATCTGAAGCCTAGTCCACAAAGACACAGTGTTTTTGTAAACATAGTTCTTTTTTTAATGTGTGTTGGCCTTCTGTCAACACACAAACGGCATTTTAGGTCACTAAAAAAATAGCTTAGTGACTAAAATAGTGCTGGCTCTACCCTTCCTAGTACAAGATGAGAAGAAGGCAACACACACAACTTGCTTTGTCTCCTTTGTGGTGCAGGGTGTGGTGTGTTACATCATTTTATTTAAAAAGCGTCTACGTTTCAGTCTAACGTCACTAACAGGACTTTTTACATGTTTACACGTATGAGTACAATTAAGTAAATTAAAAGTTCACCGCCCCAGTTAGTCCTCTGGTAACAGCTTCTTTGGGTGTGTTCGGAATCGCATACTTTTTCTTTTTACTTTAAGTAGGTGATCAAGCTGTCCTAAAAATGTATGTACTGCTGCATGCAGTGTGCACAGGACATGCTACCTTCTCATAACGTTACACCCTGAACTCTGACCCTCTTTCTCACGTATCTCTTACTCATGTATCCATGTACAGAGGTCAACCCGGACAGCTCTGATGTTGTTATATTGCCATAAGTAATAACTGCATACATTGTAGATTCTAACATATTATATTCACAATAGTAAAATAGTATTTTTGGCATACTGCATAGGACATACTATGTCTTGGGACATACTAATTTTTTTTCTGCCATACTATGTAGTATAGTAGTATGGGTAATGGAATGCCTACAGCTTTTTTCAGGCTGCTGATAGGCAAACTCTTTTTGTTTGCATGGCTTTAAGGCTACGATTATATTGCCGCCTGTTGGCCTGCTCTTGGCATGCTCTTGACCACGCTTCAATTGTCTTTGTATTTTTTTTCTGACATAAATATTTTTATAACAGTGCTTGTTTGGACTGGATTTTTTATTTTTTTAAGAACGAAGGAGGGAAAAAGTCAGTTCACAAAAATATCTGTCCATGTGAACTTCATCTTGAAACAATAGTCAGGAGCCCAAATGTACACTGACACTGGTTGTGCTTCCTTCAATCGTTCGTCCTGTTCATTCTGACCATTCAAAGATCCCTTCCTAATGTACTCTATGAAAGTGATTGGGGAGGAAATCCACAGTCCTTGTTCTGTGCAAAAGTGAAAGAAGCTAATATGAAGCTTAAGTTATCTAAATTAGTTAATTCAAACAACTATCTTCCATGTTCTTAATTCTTACAGTACATAAAAGAAAGACTGTGGATTTTGTCCCCACTCACTTACTCTGAAGACAGAGGTCTTTTTTTAAATAACTAAACCCCCACACCACGTTTTTTTAGATCAAAACTAATGTATATGGTCATTCAGTTGTGTTGTTGATTGATTCAGGTCCACTTTTTGACATTTCAGTGCAAAATATTTGAGTTCTACACAGTGTTATAAATATGCATAGCAACCGCCCTCTACTGGTTAAAACTCAGCTACTGCAGTTGAATATTAAATGCGACTGGCTGATCTGGTGGCAGGTGATGTATGTGGTAGCAGCTTTCGTCACCAACCAACTCCACAACAGGAACTACTCTCCTCTCCCAGCCTTGCCCATGCTGATACTTTTTCCAAGTTCTACAGGTATTTTTGAATTTCCAGGGTAGAGGCACTTCAGCCAAAACTCTGGGGTTTAGTTGCTCTTTAATGGCCAGTATGAACTTTAGGACCGGTCAAAGGAAGCAGACCCAGTTTCAGTGTTCATATGGGCAGCTGACTATTGTCTTGAAAAATTGTGACCCTATAACTCAGGCTGTTACCACTTCTTGAATGTAAAACCTTCATTTGTCCTTCAAGACAAGACGCAGTTATTTCTTACCTTTGCAGCTGTGCCTCTGGTGTTGACCTCTGGTCTTTAACAATAAAGCCATCAACACCAGGTGAGTCGGGATTGGTGGAGCCGCTGCTGAGTCTATCGCTGCTCTCGTAGCCAGACTCTGTCCTTTGGATGGTCCAGGTATCACTCCGCAGCAGTGTCTTGGGGCCACCTTTCAGCCTGCTGCCCCTCTGTTGGTTGGCCCTGCTCTCTGACTCCACAGAGCTGTGGCTCTCTGTCTCATGCCGCTGCTCGTCCTCATAAATCGTCATTAGACACTTCTGCTTCCGGTCCTCCCTGGCTCGTACGTGTTCCCGCTCGCGCTCTCGGCTTTGTTCGGCGTGCACTCTTTCCTGGGATGAAGGCTTACTGTGCCGGGGGCTGTCGTGTTGCTGTTGCCGGCGCTGCTCCAGTTCATTCAGCACGGTGTCAACATTTAACACCTCTCGAATGGGCCTCCAAGTGGACTTAGATTTATTGCGGTTTCCTTCGCTGCCACCTTTTTCCCATTGCTCCTGGCTGCTGTCCTGATCATAGCGACTTGGGGAAGAGTTGTTCCTCCGACTGTGCCCACCACCCTGCGTACTGAAGGACTGTCCTCGTGGCTCATGAGATCCTCTGCTTGAATGGTTTGATGACTTCTCAGTGCGTGGATAGCTTTTTGATTTTTGGTCCAGAGAGGGCCTCGGTCCATTCTCTGGAGGAGACGAAGATCTTGCATGTGCCATCTCTAGAGATAGAAAACATGGATTGTTGATTAACATGCTCTGACGTACAGGAGTTACCTACTCTGGCTTGCCTCTGTATGTCTTTGCTTTTGTCTCTCTATTATCAGTGTGTCCTATGATGCAGACACAATGCTCTACCTTTGTGTTGTGATGGGTCCGTTTTCCGATGCCCTCTGTCCTTCTTCGATGTTTCACTCGGCCTCTGCAAATTTTCCATGAAAGGTTCCTGGAATTTGTTTGGACTGCCAAGGGGATGTTTCACTGAGGAGAAAAACATTGAAAAGGCAGATGAGTGGCTGCTTGTGGATGTTTGTTTAAAGGGAAACTGAAGTATTTTTAAGCCTGGACTCTATTTTTCTATTTTTTTTGTGTCTAAGGGACTAATGGAGACAAATTTATTTTCATTTGGTCCAGTATCAAGAGGTTTCAATACAATCCCTACGGGCAGTTGTGTACTGTCACTTTATGTCCTTTAAAAGTGCTTGTTTTTGCCACTGACAGGCTCCAACTGTTACTATAAGTTTCTAACAACATTACAGAAAAGACCCTATAGAGAAATTAAATGGTTTCTCGTTTTGGAATCTTGCAGACTTGTCCACATTATTGAAGTCAGCTAGATATACAGCTACCTACGACATTAAGAAATCTTAAGAAATACTAACCTCCAACAAAACAAACCCTTCCCACCTCACCTCTCTCCAACTCTCACTATCTCAGCCACCATAGTTTTTTCTGCAACAAGCTACCACATGTGATATTTCAGAATGAGACTTCTGCTTAATTGACACTAGGTCACGATAAGAAACAGACCAGCGAAAAGTGAGGAAAAATGTTGTATTTCTCTGTAGGGTCGTTTTCATAATGTAGTCACACACCTCTTACAACAATCAGAGCCTGTCAGTGACAAAAACAAGCACTGTTATTAGTCGTAAATGGATCAATATAGCCTGCTACACTACTGCGGCCTTTCTCAATACTGGACCAATTTAAAAAACTGTTGTCTCCATTGGTCACTTAGATACAAAAGCACAGAAAAACAGAGTCCAGGTTAAAAATACTGAAGTTTCCCTTTAATTTATGATTTATATTTTATATTTACCTGCATGGAGCAAATGAAGTATAAACAACCAATTAGGTTGTGACATGACTGTTTACGTAAGTAATGTTCAGCAGGTGCGGCACTCTATTTTACCACATATGAGGCTTATCAGAGGTGTTAGAGCATAACATAATAGTCCTGCATCTTGTGCTGGGCTAAGACAGATTCACACTGTCTTATGTACTGGAGGCGTGTAGCTTGATGAAGCAGGGTCAGCTACCCAGCCGGGTCATTTCTGACTCATTCACTGCAAATTCCAATTCAGCTATTTGACACTCCTGCTTTGTATCTTTGCTGCAAACAAGGACAGAGACAAAACACACTCACCAACGAACAGATGCCAGAGCATCATTAGCAATGTTAAAATACACCACTGCTGCCACGTTTGCAAACCCTGTGGTGTTTCTTTGCCTCTGTAGCAAGCAGGTCACTGTGAGAAACAAGAGATGCTGCGAACATCTGCCTCTAAATCAGCACATTCACCCGACAGCTGCACTGTCTTTCACATTTATCCCTCAACTCCTCCTGTCTGCATGTTAGCATTGTTTCCTCCTTAGATTTTTATTTAATTTGTATGTCCTTGAAGAAGATGTTCCATATAAGTCAACAAAATATAAAATATAGCAACAGTACAATAAGAAGCCTCTGAAACATGATTGTGTCCATGTGCATGGCTGCTGGATGTTATGACAGCAGTGAGTAACAGCAGTGAGTAAGATGGAGTATTATGGACGTCCAGATTTGATCATGTAGCCTAATGCTGACATTTAAGTAGTTCCACTGAAAACAAATATTAGATTTAAATGGAGTACACACCCCGCAACTGCCATGTAATTAACCAGTACACACTTCATCATGTTGCCTGCAGTTACACACAGACTCTTAGGCTTTGTAATACACATACAGTATAACACTGCTGGGCTGTAGTCTCTGTTGGTTTAAGTTGTAAGTGTAGAAAGGATAAACTCCTACTGCAGAGCATAAAACAGCACATCAGTAAACCTGAACATAAACTCATTTCACAAAAGAGCAAGTAATAGATGCAATAGATATAATAATGATTAATAAAGAAGCCATATCTCACTCTAAGGCAACCAAAAAATATCAGTCACTTACGCTTATTTTCATAAAAACAAGAATCCAGTCCCATGCCAGTCAAAGTATCTGGGCGCCACACTAAAGCAAAACAATCCATCTAAACAGGCAAGGATTCATTGCCAAAAAACCAAACAAAAAAAAGCAGATAAATTAATGGAGGCAAACATCGGAAATGTCTAGGGGAGTAGTGAGACCCGTGGAGCAGGAGCAGGAGTGCGCTTGGCCACAGGAGCAGGGATTAGGGAGGGAGGCGTGGGTGGTAATCTGCATGCAACAGAGGCATCATCCTCATGTCAAGTTCAAGCCAGCACACAGGGCAGGACAATCTTTCTGCCTGCGGTTTAACAACACTCTCTCAATCCCAAAGCAAACCATAACTGTAATTTGTGAAATCATTATTCTCATCGCTGCTGACATTGTTTTGGTGTTTAATTTTACTTAGTGATACTTTCATAAAAAAAATGTTCAGATGCTCTCATAGATTAGGATTTATGGAAATGAAATTATTAGACAAATTGAAATTGATCACCTATGATGATCCCTATCATGATCTTAATCATCAGTAGTTAATGGACTATAGACACACTGCTGTCTGGAAGCAAATATACTCTGTTATTAGACAACACTCACTGCATTCATCTCAGTGGGAAGTTCTGTTATAACCCAAATAATCTATTATAATATGAATATAATTTGCACCTTTGAGAAAAACAATCCTGAACGTGCGCACAGTTGCATTAATACCTCATTTTATTAGGTACAAAATCTGAAGACTGCCTTATGTTACCTCACCATCATGTGTGTTACACAGGGTACATTTCCATGCATACTAATATTCCACTGTTATTCTAAATATGATTTGATACGGATCATGTAAACAGCATATTCCATTTGGATATATCGAATTATACCTTGTTCTGAATAACGCATTTTCCGATAAAGACGTGGGATATGCTGGTAGTATTCAGGTTTTAGGAGAATTCTTTGAACGTGCATACAGGGGTTTTTTGGGGGAGTTTTTCCTTATCCGCTGTGAGGGTCATAAGGACAGAGGGATGTCGTACGCTGTAAAGCCCTGTGAGGCAAACTGTGATTTGTGATATTGGGTTTTATAAATAAAACTGATTGATTGATTGACAGCGCATTCAGAAAATGCCTCTCAATCTGTGTTCTTATGGCAGTTTACGACACACGGTCTCTTGCCTGTCTATGGTTGGCTCTGTGCATTGTCATGGATATGTTGTATACAAACCAACATGCCAGCAGTTTGCAAGGCTGTGAGGTAGAGATGCATGCCCAAAAGAAAAGCCAACATTTTTGGTCTGAAGAAGAAACACATCTCCTTTTAAACATTATGACAGATTTCGACATCGACAGGTTTTTGGATATGTATAAATATCGCAACCCCAACGTTTTCAACAAGGTGGTTGAAAGAATGAAAGATGGAGACTGTGTTCACACAGTCAAACAAGTCTGATCAAAAAAAAATCATCTGTTCCACTTTTCCATACTTTGACATGATACATGACATGTTAGGGTACGTTAATGCATGGCTGCATGTGAATGAGAATATAAGCAGAATATTCATTTTCATTAACCGATGTAAACAGCTCAGTAAGAATATTGTCGCTTTTGGAATAAGTGCAAAAACTGGAATATTTTGAACATGTAACCGTAGTCACTGAGACTCTTGGACTTCCTTTTGTGTACTCCAGAAAACAACACCTGCCCATCCCATCTCATCCCAATTTTACGCACGGATAAATATTTTTGTATCATCAAATTAAAACTGTCATATCTCTGGTTTTACATGGTCTATCAATGAAAAAAACAACAAAAAAAAAACAAACCAACTGTGAGAGAGTTTCAAATCAGCAAACTTTCAACTTTCAAGCAAAGTTGATAGCAGCGTTACAGGTGTCCTAGTCTGTCTGTTATATGGTGCTTTGAAAACGTCACGTGATCTGATCACGGTGGCGTGATCACAGGCCGTTAAGGGTTAATTTATTGGATAATTTTATGACACTTCAGTTCACAACCTTTATTTCTGTCTATAATAATAAGGGTGATAAAATTGGGGTAATCTGGACTGAGCCATTATTATAATTCTGTTATGGTAGTGGTTTGTAAGCTGCCATAGTGTGGGTCACACTTGTTTCTGATTGTAGAGTGCATGTGGAAAGTGTCTGTACCATTGCTACAGGTAATATTTCAGTTTGATTGGAGTATATATACCGTACAGTCATGATGTAAAGTATCACTGTTCTTAATGAACATATATATATATATATTATTAACTGCAGATTTACTATATGACGGAATAGTGAAGTCATTTTTATCCCAAGGTGGCCGAAGAAAGTGCATCTGACAGAGGAGTTAATTAAAAAGAACAGTGCTTTCAAAATAAATACAAAAATTACTTTTACTTTTAATTAGAGGCATACAGGCATGGGGAAATCAAGTTAATCCACCCTGACATGTGTTATGAAAAATAACAGACTTCTCCTTGACTGCACAGCCAGCCTTTACTCGGCTCAAGTTCTAGATTCAGTCCTTGAAAAACGATGTAATTGAATCTGATTTTGTTGCTGCTGCGTCATGTCATGCATGCAGTCCAAAGCTTTTGAGAAACAGTAGTGAGACATTAATTTACTTTTTGTTTTTGCAACTGCCTTTGGTCTAAGCAGTTTAATCCATGATAAGGTTTGTTTATAGTGAACAGCAATGCATGAGGAAGTGTCCTGATGTAAGACAATAATGAATAAACTGGCCACAAAGTGGATTTTAAGTGGACACAATAGTAAAAGGTTTATGTACACTGTATTCATTTTTCAAACATTTTTTAATAAACACCTTTTGATTGCCTGTTAGAAGTGTGAGGGTCAGGTGTGCTGATAATCAGAGGATTGTCTTACCTGTCACGTCACCATTTATTTGGGCTTTGTACCGAGGACACATGGTGGTTTGTCTCGGTGCATCTTCATTAGACACTGGAGATCCCTCAGGGTTGGTGTAAAATAAAAGAAGCGGCTGGAAATGTCCCCTGATACATTTAGAGGCAACATCTTTCCACTTGGATCCAATCTGGGCAGAGCAAAGTGTGATATAAGAGCATGTAACACACAGTAACAGGTCGGAGACGTTTGAACGGGGATAAAGCGGATTAACAGCGTAGCGCTCCTGACCTCCTTTACAGTAGCATCATCGAAAAACATCCATTTTGAAGATTTGGTGTGATAGGCGAAGGCTGAGTAATGTTTACTCGAAAAACAGATCATTCCCACCAGATGAAGCTCGCTGCGTTTGGCGTTTTCATCAGTGACGCGGTTGAAAAGCTGAAAAAGAGCAAAATGAGACAAGTTTGATCTCCATGTGTTGCACTTTGGCAGATGCTAAATCCTTTGACAGTAAAATCTTTGTGTGAGTGTGTTTGATACGCTGCTGAAGTCTTTATATAAAAAGATTGACCTTTATCATTACTAGTGTTTGGACAACAATAATATATCAGTCAATATCTGACAGCTGGGATCACTGTCATTTTGTACGAGTGACTTTTTTTGCGCAAAAAGGACTAAAATATCTATATTTTCTTTGGTTGAGGATTTGATTTATTTGACATATCTAAAATATAAAAGGTCATACATTGTGAAAGACGACAAGGATAACACAATAAAGTTTTAAGATAACTTATTTCCATCGTGGTCCTGATTAGCTCCAGCTCTAGTGGTAGAAGAAGGTCTCAGATCTTTTACTTGAAGATATACTATGCAAGATTTTCCATAAAAAAACAATGTATAGACTCATACAGAAGTGGTGTATAAAATACATCATAATTCATTAGCTGATTTATATTTTTTATTAATAAACTGGTTCTGGAAAGTCCCTAGCAACTAACGTACAATATGTGCCTCTGACATGTAGTGAAGTGTAAAGCAGCATAAAATGGAAATACTTCTACTACTAAAGTCCATTATACTTAAGTACAGTGCTTGAGTAAATGTACTTAGTTACTTTCCATCTCTGCTTACCCCACACAGGTTCAAACGTGGGCCAAGTGACCGAATGACATCGTCCGTGAGGTCGGACTGCTCGGCATCCCACACGAATCCAATAGTGACGATCTCTGGACAGTTCATGAGCACACGGCGGATCTTGATACTCTGACCACAGTCGCTCTGCAAAATATGAAGGAAAACATATGGTGGTCCACAATAATAACAATGTACATACATGGAAAACATTAAGGCTGGGATGCACCAACAATAATTAATTTAGCTCAAATCAGAGTTTATTAAAATCAGGTCAGTAAATCTAGATTTAAAATTAAGCAGAGCACAGTTGCACCATTAAAAATTAATCTTGAATTGGGGGTAACTGTGCAACAATATACTTCACATTGTTGCTCGGTACTTTGGCAGAGAGGATCAAATTTTACCTCCTTTGAGAAAACTTGTTGGCTGATTTAATGAAACAATGTTGCCAAATCATAGAGGACAAAAAAAAGGGACAACAGCACAGTGAAAAAGAAAGAGACTGGTATCATTACAAAAATTCATCATCATCATCATTAAAGTCGAGTGGGTTGAGTCTGTCTCTCAATATTGTTTGAGGAACTCAAAAAGACAGCCACTGTAAAAGTTAAACCTCCTCAACTGCAGGTTTAAAGTTAACCCTGGATCACAGTTTAAAGTTTTGGTGCAGCAGAATTAAATTTAATCTAGATTTAGAATAAGAACTCAACTGAGATTTAAAGACAGGTTTAACTTAATCTTTCTCAGTTTTACGCTCGTTTTTTTTTACGTTTGGTGCAACATAATCTAAACTCTAACCATGATTTAATCAGGTTTAAAAGAAGTTAATCCTTGTTGGTGCAGTTCAGCCTACGTCAACAGTACAAGAACTTTCTCAGAGCAGTTCCTTTACAGGGACTGTTGGGAAAACAAAATACGGATTTCAAGTCAGTTTCAATGTGTGTTCATTACAGAGGTAGGCTTCTGTATTCAGCCTACATGTATCTTAGCACAAAGACAACAAGCCAGTGTCACAACACTTCATAATCTGCTTTATATTCAAATGGTATGTCTGTGTTTAAGATGTGTAGTAATAGAAAGTGAGACATTTCAAGGAGCAGCGAGTTTGAGCCTTTCTATTTCTGTTTCTTGGCAAACATTAGCTTGGCCCAATTAAGTCAAAACTGACAGCTTGTTTTTTATAAGCATGAACAACTCTTGGATGTGTTGGTGATAAGTTCATTAGTAACAAGATACACTGATACAACAAACACACACACACACACACACACACACACACACACACGCACACACTAAAAAAAAAGCAAAGATACCGGAATAAAATCAAAAGGCAGAACGCAGTGAGGAACAACGTTACAGAGTGCTTTACACGAAATAAATAAAACAAAACTAACAAGACAGAAAGCAGCCGAGCAGACACAGGAGGAAAATCTAAAATGTGCAGCTTTGTTTTTAAATCTCAGCGATAAATAAATGAGCACATTTCCCCAAATGTTAGTACTAGGTTGCGACTTTATCTCTGTCACACACACACAGCCAAAACTGAAATAAAACTTGTGACTTCTCGCTTCATGATAAGGACTGTTGCAAAGACGAAAAAAAGAATCAGACAGTCTGCACATCAGTATCATTATACCTGTGCTACAGCTCACATTTTTTAGGGAAGAATAATGGGTTAAGGGAACAGAGCACTCAGCTTCACCCAACTGATGCACACTGAGGAGGAAGACAGCGGTAACAAATACAGATGAGAGAAAAACAGTATACCCCCTTACTGCTATTTATATCCTAACACTAGTCTGGCACCGTCTCCTTCTGGCCGCTTCAAGTGCAGAGTCACAGCAGAAAGCACAGAGTGTACTCTGCATAGCTGCAACAATCATCTTTGTGTCCGTGTTACGTGTTAGCGTTTACTTTAGTTATGGTTGAATTCAGTTGTTTTGACAAAGCAGCAGAACAGGGAGAGGTACTGAGCAACTAAGTTGTAAAGTTGTCTGATTTGTTACATTGAAATGAACAGTGACAATAAATCACTTACCGGGCAGCTTCGGAGGTCACCACCTGTGTTGTTTGCTGCCTGCAGCAATTCTCCAAACATGTCTGACCTGAGCCGCTCGTTCTTCCCCAACATGCGATCAACCTGTTGGCTGTGCATAAAAACAGAGACTGAATTAACAGATGAAAGTTGGTCCCAAATACAAATGTATTATATTTTTCACTCAGTGGACAGCCTACCGAAAAACTTCTATCAATAGCCCGGGCTATTATTTGCTTGAATCACTGAACTCTAAGCAAATTGGTGCAATTTTTTCAAAAACATTGAAAAAAGGCAATGAGCAACTTTATAAGAAATGACCCACAAATTATAAAAAAAATAATAATAATATTTAGAAAATTATTTTTAAAAATAGGGGGAAAAAGCAAGGGAAAACTTTATTTATAATTATTTTTTACATTTTAAAATCATGTTTCAGAATTATCATTATGTTTAAGCACTCTTTTTTTTAAACTAATTTTCTTGTCTTTATTTTTCTCATACTAATATCTTGCTAAATTTTTTGGTCATCTCTTCTTTCATTGCTCATTGCCAGCTTCCCGTGTTTTTAAAGGAAATCAGGCCAATTTGCTGTCAGGTTTCAAAGGGTTAAATCGCTGAAATCAACAGGCCTATATTTGGGACAGGCGTCCACATGGGACAGGACTTCAATTCCTTTCACACAAAACTGCTGCTCAGCAAAGATGGAAGTACAATCAAATTGTTTATTTAAACCCGTATGAACATTACTTGTTTAAACATGAGGCTTCAGATAATATATCAGTTATGAATCATTCATGTGATCTAGCTCCGACAGACAGAGCATCACAGAGAGACTGAGTTACAGCACTCGAGGATTACGGCACACGCCCACTAAATCCTGTTAAAACAATACTAACAACTCGTATTAACAAACCCTTTTGATTCTTTTGATCTGATGACCCGTGTAGACTAAAGGAATATGAATAACTTACAGGGTCATTGAGGAATGGACACATAATTTGAGGTAGTCAACAACCCGGTTTTAAACATCCGAAGAACATCTATTAAAAAAAAATGAAGTGCTTGGCAACCAGACCAGGCCTCTAAGTGAGACAGGCCTTTATTTGTCAAAATATGTAGCTACACCAGCGTAGTAAAAGGGCCTAGGTGTTTAATTGGGATTATGCTTTTAAAGTTTTAGGGAAGTTTTGGGGTAAACTTTGTCACCACAACTTTTGTGCATCTGTAACAGACAGAAACTGCACTCTGGAAATCAATATGACATGGTTTAAATTTGGATAGGCACATATTTTGACACTGTCAGAAAGGTGTTAATTCAACCATATGTTTATTATTGAGGTGAAAGTTGTCTACACATACACAGCTATTTTCAAAAACCAATAATATCCTTTACGTTTTGGCCCCCTGTCCACACACAATCAGAATTTTAAGTCACTAAAACAGAGATCTTTTAAACTGCTTTCTAATGTTCAGTTACTGTTCATCTGTGTGGACATCTGCTTTATCTGCTTTATGTAATGCACATGAGCCAGAAGCGATAACAACAACAACAACGGTGGACTTGCGGTTTGTTTACATTTACACTGCTTGGTCTAATGCATCCAAAGTCCTGCGCGGGTGCAAACTGTGGCCCACAGACTGATTATTACTGGCCCGTGACTAGTCTTTGAAAATACTATATGTGGCTCACCACACATCACTGGTTAACCAAGCAGGATCACTTTGCATTTTTTCCGTTCACCTCAAGATGACAGAACTATCATTCAGCTTGTAGAAATGCAAAAAATGAGACAAAACGTTCATTTAGCTTTTAGTCATTCGAGGATATTTAAGGATAGACACATTGATAATAATCAGCACTGGATGTTTAAGTGACGCTGCTAAAGGACAGGAAGGAAATTGATCTAAGATGCTTAAAACTGCAATCAAATAATTTTCTAGTAACCATATTTAATACTTTGACATATAAATCAGGATTAACACTGTGGCCTGATTTTTGTATCCCATTTTTTAAAGCCATGGCACTAAATCAAGCACTCACCATAAAGCAGTGGTTGACACGTAATGTACGAACTCTGTGAATGGGTGTGGGTCTGAAGACGCACCACAGCAGCGACACACAAACTGTAGAAGAAATACTGTAGGTAAGTTTTAAGACTACATTTCATGCTCAGTTTTACTAAAGACCTGTGCACATTCCTGTGACCAGTTAACAATGACTCTAACAATCAGAGCAGCTGTGAGAGGATTTCTTTAGTATTATTCTACTTCACAGTGATTGCCCCTATGTACTTCACATTATTGTTCAAATCTTGTTCTTTTAGCAGATAAAATGACAGCATCAAATAACTTAGTTACCTGCTCATAAAGCATCATTGCAAACTTCTGGTGGGTGATGCAGGATTTGGATGAACAAGCATCAGTTGCAGTGTCTGAGACGATGTGTAGATGAATTCTCTCCAGGATGTTCTCCTAATGTGTAAGAGATAAGAACAGATATAACATTTAAACAATGCAAACAAACGTGCTGAACGGCATTATTTCCTTACAACCTGTAAATTAATCAGTTAAACACACACAAACATATATGTGACACACTTAAAATATCAACATATTATTCAGTATTCTGTAGATTTTAAAATGGAGTCCCTTTTTCATAGCTTGTGATGTGAAGTCATACTTAACTACTGAGGTCTCTACTTTTCCCCCCATGAGTTCAATAAACACCGAGTTACCATGCACCATGTGCCCTCTATAAACAACTATACAACAACTGTACAAACAACCTACCATGACAAAGATCAAACACAAAAGTGAATGTGAAAGAAGTGACGATCTCTTCACTAAACTGGGCCGTCTATGCAGTAGAGGGACGCAAATACTTTTGAAATTGGTGCTATACGAGCAGAGAAAGCAGATGAAACAGACTGTGGCATTTGTTTTTGCTCAAGAGGTAGAAAACCTTCAACTACCAGAAAGCACAGGGGCAACACGGCACCAATAAACGCTCCTGCTGGTAGGTGACAAATCGTGAGCTGCCCAGGGCTGTAAATATAGACAGCGCAGGCAGTGCAGTTGCACTGGGGCCTGTGAGGTGGGGGGCCCATAGAGACAGAGGGGTTAGGTGGAGAATGGACCCTTATGAGTGACTGCCACCTTGAAAATATGCCCAGGTTAAAAAAAGAACTCTCATTAAATTAAAAACAATGCCATTTGCTATATATGCCCTTCAAAGAGGCAAACCCACCTCTGTCAGGTTTTTTCTTTTTTTGTAAAATAGTCAGTAGCATCTATAACAAAATAATATGCTTATTCTATAACTAAAAATCAGCTATTAAAATTGTCAAATTAAATTAATAATTTCTTAGGTATTTTTGTCATATACAGATATGCAATGATGATTGCTTGGTAATATGTATGTTGATATTATCCAATGTCAAGTCTCAAGACGATATGTGCATGATAGCGTGCACTAGGGCCCGTCATAATGGTGCGCGCTGGGGCCCACTGTAACTTCCTTGTGCCACTGGAGCTGCCCATCCAAAAATATATGGTGGCCACATGGTAAAAAATGATCTTGAATTATAGTTAAACAGTTAGCCAAAATATATTTCTGAAAAGGTGAGGAATAGACAATGTAGTGACAGAATCTTTGTTCACGTGTTACCAACACTGCTTAGTTTTACCGTTTGAGCTCAATATTTTCAGCACCTGTTTCCACAATACAGGAAACAGTATCGGGCCAACTTTCTGTTCACAAACTCTCAAATTACAGCTAAACAGTGCACTAAAATATGTTTCTGAGAACACCTAAATGAGGAAGTGCAATCTGTAGTTCGAGCAACAGCCCTCAAGCCAGTGAAAATCTACTGACTGAGCAGAGGGATCTGGGCACTGGTGAGACGGAGAGAGGTTTAAAACAGTTAATTTATACATAATACCTGCATTATTCTGATACAAAGCTGGTTGAAAATCAGTGTCCCTTTAAATATGCTAAAAAGCAAGAGGCCAGAATTCAGAATTAACATATAGTGGAAGATAAATCAGGTGATTACACAGGACCTTTTGTCAGTGGCCTCTGCTTCTTACCTTCAGTGTCACAGAGGAAGAGGAAGTACCATAACATTATTTAATACACAGTTACTGCGGAAAGGTCTTCCACTGGATGTTACTTTGATTTAATGCTAAAAGACACAGTGTCAACGTACGAAGCACTCAGCAGCATCATCCATCAGGCCAAGTTGGAAGCGCTGCTCATCCTTAAAAGTTTCAGCTAGGGCGTTACGCAGGCTGTCGGAGGGCAGCACACGCTCTCGGCTCTGCTGGAACTGGCTGAAGATACTCTGGAGAGGAAAAACAATGATCAGCTACTCAATAATAATAATTTTAAAACCAGTATCAACGAGTAATGAGATATATCTTTAACCATACTTCAAATAATGCCAGGTTTAGCTCAAAGTGCAGAGACATACAAACCTTTAAAGCACAGAAAATGCAGGCATCACCGAGACAGAAGTGACCTGAGAGCTGCCTCAAACTTCTCCTGAAGATGTCCAGCTGCCAGAGCACCTGTGAAGGTTTAACAACAGCAAAAACATCAAAATAGAGACACGCACATTAACTCATTTCAAGGATTTCATGAGCTCAAATCAAACATCTTAAGGCCCAGGCACAATAAACTTAAGTCAAAGAACTAGCGTCAACAAAGGCCGACTGATGCATTGCCTCATTTCTCCTCCACCAAAAAGCTGCACTTGAACACACCGCCAAGACTACAGCCACCAGCCAACAAGCACATATGTTCTGCGGTAGTCTGTATCTGTCACTGAAAAGGGAAACAGGGAGACCAACAGGATGAATTCAAGATGCTAGTTAGCCCGTTAGCACGTTAACGCCACAACAATGTTAAAGGAACAAAGGATATTTACTGTGCGCTAGAGAGCAATGAAAAACTAGGGTGATGGACGCTCACCGACAGCCTGACATTGAGCAACAGCTGACAGTCAGCCTGGTGCATCAGGGCCATTAAAAACAAAATTTTGATATAACCATTGAATGAAATTCCTCTGTGTAATACCAAAAGGTTGATAGTGCTGCCAAACCCACTGAAAGTTAACACTCAACTCTGCAGCCTTTCTCAGCTTTTACTCATTTTCATCTCATTATTTTGGTTTTCTGGTCCATGTGGCTGAGTCCCAGCATCTCTCACCAACCCACACGTTAAAAAAAACACATCCAGCTCACACACGTCATCAAGACTCTGCCAATAAAAATAGCAAAACAATTTGAAAAAACAAATATAAATAAAATCGAGCTAGAGACAGATATTTTATTCAGGAGCTGACAGACCAAATAATTAAAAAAACATAAGCGAATGTTGGCCGGTGGCAAAAAGGACTGCACTCATGTTGCTGTTTCTACTGACTACGTAACACTAGGATAATGATTCCAAAAATGTTCGCCAAAAGAGACTTCAGAAGGATGCTGCGTTTGTTTTGGAGTGTGCTTCTGCTCTCTAGTGGCGAGAACATGATTCATTCACCTTTACAGTGAAGTGTCTTAAAGCTATAAGACAAGAGTGCCGAATGTTTTAAGGAGAAGGTGCTGATTTGTTTGTTTGAGCACTGAGACGGTTTTGGTCAAGTGAAGTTATTTTAAATATATGTAGTGTCTATTTGCACCCAGCTGAGAATAGTTACACTGCAGCTATATGGCTATTTATACCCACCCCTACAACGTGTTACTACGGCCCCCTCTTTGTGATTGGCTAGTGCTCATCATGTTGACACATTGAGGTCGGAGATGGTTAGGGTGAGGGCAGAGGTACGCAACCTGTGGCTCTGGAGCTACATGTGATTCTTTAGCTTCTCTACAGTGGCTCCCTGTGGGTTTGTCAATATTTTATTTTTTTTTACCATTTTAATATTCATACATCATTGTTCTAGGCCTAAAGTGATTTCACATTCTCCGATTGTAAAAATGCGTAGCCTATACACAGATTAAATCTTTGTTTTGTTGTCAACTAAAATGTGCGTCACACGTCTACAACCTGGTGCCTTTTCCTCTAAATTTTGCCAAACCTCAATAGAGGTCGCTCGTCTTGTGTCTCCCAAATCCAAACAAGGAAAACAGAGAATTTAATAGTGTGTGTGTCTTCATCACCAATGCTGCAAAGTTAAAGCAGCACATACAGTAATCATGAATAGCTCACTGCAGAGGAGCAACCTTGTGGTAAAAGATATCAATGAATGCTTATTTAGAGCCATTAGTAATGTTGCACTGTATTGAAATGTCTTTCTAATATTCTTCCCCCCTCATGTTTGCAAACGAGGCAAAGCATTAGTAACACCTTTTAATGTAATGCAGTCCAGTCCAACACAACTGTAAACTATAACCTCAATAAAAACATATAGTTAAATCAATACCTCCTTGGCAGTGTCCACCAAAACTGATCATTATCATTTTTGTGAAGGTGGAATTTATGGCCAAGGTTGCTGACCCCTGGGTTAGGCCAAAGAGGTCATGGTTAAGGCTAGTAGCCAATTTTGACATTGCTAGGATGCCCAGGAATACATACACCCAAGCATAAATAGCTACGTATTCTTCTTACACTCTGGGTCCCAGTAGCATTTTTGGCTACGGACACCTGGGTGCTAACAGCACCTGCCTTTAATTCAAGTATGTTTTCAGTCATTTAGAGGTGGTAGAAAATGGTTCTTCACCTGCACAGCACTGTTTAGGAAGCAGCTATTTTGCCCGGGCTCATTCAGCAGGCCTTTGGTGAGCGCGAGAGACAGCATGCTCCCAGGCTGGTAGGATTTTTTCAGACCTCCTCCAGGTTTTTTGAACATCTTCACCCATGCCATGGAGTTAGAGCCTGCAACTGATTAAAACAAAAAAAAAGAAAGAAAGAAAACCCCTCAGGTTATGACATGTAGAAGGTGTCAGTCTGTGTTTGTGTGCCCTTTCAGGCAATTTACACTCCATGTGGAGCCTTAACGTAACTTCAAAAACATGGATGACCCATTTAAAACATACTAAACATACAAACATGTTAAATTCTGTTTACTTCAGTGCATTTCCTTTAATGTCTGATTCAAAATGTGACTATTATTGCATGACACTATGGAGGCATAATAAGCAACCCTGGATGGAAATTCGGTTCATCTTGGACTCAGTTTTCATTACATCACTAATCCAAATGACTGATTTGGTTGGACGCCAGATGAATCATGTCCTCTACCTTCTCCAGAGTTGGGGGGAGACTTGCTGCGGCCGGACATGCTTGGAGGTGGGAGCTGGTGCGCTGGTCTGGCCATGGGCTCCATCCATTTCATCCCCACCAACCTCCGGAGCGGTTAGTTGAAAGCATGGTCAGGATCAGCCACAAGGCAGCCTCAGCCATGTGCTACTGGACATTGACTGGCAACTGGACAATGTCTGAGGACAGATGGAAAGGAAGAGGTAAAATATAAATGTGCTAACACAAATCCACAGTGCAGCTATAGCGAGGCTTAAAAGCAGAAAAGCCAGCTAATGCTTCAAAAGTAGTGCATTTGTGCTGCAGAACTGCATAACATCATAGATGGAGATTTCGCAGGGGATACTTCCCCCTCCATATTTAGAGCCTGCGCATTTGTATCCCTCAATAAAAATATGAAAGTAGCAAAGGACTTTTACTTGACAAAATTAAAGACATTTATACCACAAATTGGTGCATAAAAATTCACCAGAGAGCAAGAACTCAATTTTTTCTAGCTAAGGATCCCCAAACAACCATGTGTGTCCCAGCAGTGTTGAAATTAAAACTACACCCTCGCATAACACGAACAAAAAAGCACATAAACACAAGCCGAGCAGTTTTTCCTCATTCTGACAGAAACTTGTGAATAAAGCAGCCAAATAAACACTCAATTGGATTAATTCCCACACTACGTACTGCTGTTGTATCTCCCTACTTGTTCAGAAACACTGAAACATGAGCCTCCACAATCTGCATTGTGACCACCACACCGGCTGATGTAAGACCATGACAACATTTTAACTGTTTTTAGACCTGCTTATGGAGGAAAGAGAACCTGGTGACTTATGGACAAGGCTGTAGCCATGGAGTCAACATGGGGGAGGGGACCAAATCCACCGGAGGGGGTCTGGGGGTCGTCCCCCTCAACTCATTTACCACTATAATATATCATTTATCATAAGCAAGTACGGCTATACAGTACACTATACGAATATGCAATTATAAAAGCTACCAGTGTCTACATAAATAACACACGCAGCACAGCATAAATTGCTGAGGCTTTACTCAGACTATCTGTTGACTATGTCTGATATATATAATGCCATTGAGACATTATCATTAGTTGAATATGCCTGTGAGCTGTGTTCTCTTGGGGTACGGCAACACCATTTGGACAAACCACTGCAGTACACTGTAATACTAAAACCAGTAGTTATAATAATAGCAATTTAAAGAAGACGAATATATACTTTATTAATCCCTGAGGGGAAATTCAGGGCCCGAAATACACACACATGCACAAACAGGACCTATACATGCATTAAATGGAGAGATGTCAGAGCGAGGAGGCTGCCTTGGACAGGCTTCCCGAGCAGTTGGGGGTCCAGTGTCTTGCTCAAGGGCACCTCAGAAGTGATCAGGAGGCAAACTGGCACCTCTCCAGCTAACAGTCCACGCTCCATACTTGGTCAGTGCTGGGACTTGAGCCGGCAACCCTATGGTGCCCAAGCCAAGTCCCTACTGAGCTGCTGTTGCTCCAAATATCTTTGAATTTTGTTTATAATAAATGATTGTTTAGCACAGTGGTATGTGTTTACCTGTCATAGTTGTTGTTGATGTTGTTGTTAGGGTCTAGGCAGCTAAGCTGCCAGGACACTATTGTAATCCTAGGTATTCTTCTTCTTTCTTCTTCCGAGGAGATCATACTTCCCATGGGTGAAAACTCACCAAACTTTGCACAAAGGTCCAGTCTCATGCCAGATATCCTTAGCTGTAAACTCAAGCCAATAGTCCTGATGGTGGCGCTACAGCAAGCGTCTAAAGTTCAAAACTTTGAAAATTCATAACAAATCAACCATACGTGCTACAACTTCACAACTTTCATCAAACTGTAGCCCCAATACTGAAGAAACCTTTGTACATTTAAACCTATTAAAAATTATGAAGTTCATCACTCTGTTTTTCTTTTCAAAAACTGTAAAACTTCTTAAACCTATCTCCTCCCACAATTTTTGCTCAATTGACACCAAACTTGAGCATCTTCAGACTGTCCTACAAAAACTACGTTTCTCAGATTTTTGATTTTTCAAAAATTGAGCCTACAATGCATCAAAATGTTTGGCTGTAAACGGTACTGTAAACATATACATGCAAGTTCTTGCTAAATAAATCTTCAGTGTTCATGTGGCAAATTTCAGAATTTTATCTCAAAAACTGAATTTTTGACAGCATTTTGAATTTTGCTCTAATGTGAACAATTGGAGTCAATGTAAAAATGATTTACAGATTTTTGTTTCGATAACTGAATTTTTTTTACAGTGGTTTGAAATCTGCTTTTCCATGCATGGACGGCTGCGAAAGCTTTAATTTATATCATTTTTTATCAATGTATGGGGGGATTTTTTTTTTTTTGCTTATTTGAAAGTTAATGGGGGGTTATGTCCTCCTACTATATGTGATCATTACTGCCTTGCTTATGGATGTTCAGACACCTTTAGGGCTGCTTTTATTTGTAATTAACCCTGTTGCTGCTTCATTGCTGACAGATTATTTGCCGAGGTAGAATGACAAGGAACAAAACAACAATAAGCATTATAGTTATTGCATTTTTTAAAAATAACATAACTTTATTATTACTATTTTCTAATAAAACCTTAAGTGGTGCTGCATTGCTTACATTTATATTAGCTTTGATCCGCAGCTATTTCTTTTCTCTTTGTGGATATGATAATGTGTCAACAAAAGAAATAGCTGCATTATGGAGCTGATAACAGACACAAACAAAAGCTCCTCTTCTTTGAAACTCAATTACATGAAATTTAAGCTACAGGTTTGAATACAAATGTAAACAGCAGGGTAACCCCACCACTGAAACATCCAAACACACAACTGCAGCCTTGTTTTTAATTATACTGACGTGCACAGAGGTCCCACAGGAGACTACATTATTTTTATCTTAATCTGATGCTGCTCTGGTTTGTTGACATGCGTAATGTTTTACACATAAGGGGAGTATTTCTGATTAATAGGTGAGAAAGACACGAAAATTGTGATTTTTCAACCGGATATTAAACTTTTACAGGCATATCTTGTGTTTTATTTTGTTAATAGGCTTATGTGTAATTTCTATGCTCAAGCAATGACTGATTGCAGTCATTTAAATGACCTATTTTATAAATATCCCAGCGTTTCTATTATGTAAACTCATCTGTAAAGGCTGTATTTGGTGTCAGTGCCCACATGTGTTTCTGCACCAGCCTCTCTGACAACATGTGATGCCCGTATAGGCCTATACGGTCTGACATAAGCGCCCATCTTTGCAGTCGGGTTCATAAAGAGGACATTTGAACGGGATTGCATGATCATCCTGAGATTCCCTGCATTTAGAAAAAAAACTAAAGCCTCGTCGAGCGCGCTCCCACAGCAGGAGACACGCTGCCAGCGTTGCACCACAGTGAACTGTATACATGGGAACAGCGCCCGGTCAGCTACTGTAGCATAAATATGCGGCAACTTGCATTGAGGCATTAACAAAACAAGTGCTGTGCCGACTCACCTTAAAGGGAAGCGGATACTTGATTGCCTCCAATGAAGGCGCAGGGCGGTCCAGCTGTCAACGCGCAAAATCCCCAACACTTCTCCCCGAATGCTCCAAATAAAACTGGCTAGAAAACACTGCAGATATGTCCAGACGCATGTAACGCACTATCTGTCATAGTGCAGCATTCCCAATCCCTCCGACACGCACACAGGCTGCAGCCCGAGCCGCTGTTTGCTGCCACACACACCCGGGCGGGACAGTGTTATTTCGGTAAAAAAAAAAAAAAAAAAAATCGTCCCCTTTTTTTCCTGCACAAACGGGGCCAGTGATGGCCTGTGCATGTGAATGTCCGACGCGGATTAGTGATGTTTTGAGACTTGAGAGGTCAAACTCCGCCCCTAGTGTAGCCTCAAGTGCACTGCTGCTGTATTGCAATCTTCAATCCCTGCATGGCAAACTGTGTGCTGGCGGAAGGTCAGACTTCCAACTTGTCATGATGATGATGAGAGAAGACATCACATGACTGCACTGGTTTCATAATCATGCAGCACTGTGGGGACTAAACCCTGCCTGTGTGTGATTTTTTTTTTTTTTATTTCTTGTGAATGCTCTCACTTAAATGTCAAACAACACAACAGAATACTGTTTTATATCTGGATTAAAGGTGAAATACCAAATGTTTAAATATTCCACAACTACCATGCACTGAAAAAAAGAAGCTTTCATCCTCTTTCTCATCATTTGATTCACTATTAAGCTTTTTTTTTTTTCAATCAAACAGCAATAATATTCTTAATCTACCATCTCTGTCTCTGTGACTGCAGTAAACAGGACACGGATTCACAAAAATCGGGGCAGATGGAGGGCCTGGAAGGGAGAGCCTGCAGAGCTGAGCAGGTTTTAAGTGCAGACAGGACGACTGATGGTGCACACAAGCCACAGTCAGCAGAAATGACACTCAGTGATTGGAGTGTCTGTTTCTTTCCCACATAAATTTTAGTGCTGTGATACTCAATTTACAGCCCGTTGGCCAAACCTGGCTCGTGATATGCTGCAGGGTGGCCCACTGAGCACTTTCTTTTTTTAAAGATTTTTTTTGGGGGGGGCTTTTTACCTTTAATGGATAGGACAGCCAAGTGTGAGGGGGGGAGAGAGAGTCAGGGGACAGGGCCTCTATGCATAGGGGCACCTGAGCTAAACACTAAGCCACTGACGCCCCCGCCAGCCATTTTTTCTAATTCATTGAAAATAAATTAATTTCTATTTTTTGTATTTTTGTACTTCAAATGTAAAGAAGCTGCCAGAGTGCACAGAAATATCAAAATAGACCTTTATTTATTTTTATTTATTTTTTTTAACAGAGGTACTGGCTAAGCCCCAAATGTCCTCAAATCCTAGAAACGCCCCTGCACACACTTGACCTGGGTGGTGCTGCTGCAACTGGATTTGCCTCATTTATTCATTTGTTTATCTGTTAGATATTATTAATGTTTGTTTAGTAAATGACCCCTGGCCTCCTGTCATTTTGCAAAAGTGGCCCCTGAGGAAAGCAAGTTAAGTAACCCTGTATAAGTGGGTCTGCCCAAAATGTGCAAAGCTTCATTATTCAGTGCCACAATAATTAAATTCCCAAAAATAATCAGATTAAGGATAAAATGAGTGATTTGATGACGCACTGTTTACCATCCTTATGCCACATGCCATGTTGATCACCTCCTGCTTTTCTCACCTCCTTGAAATACAATGCACACAGTGGATCCTAGTAGATAATTTACAGTGTGTGTGTGAGTGTGTCTTCAGTATGTGGGCCAGCCTGTGAAAAATAGCGTATCTGACTCGTCGTTAGTTGTTACACTGAGAAGTTCTCGCTTATTTTGAGTCCAAGAATGAAATCTGTTTGTGAATATTTAACAGGCACATCCTCTATTTCAGTGATAAGCTGCGACTGTAGGAAAACTATTATTTTCATACAGGTCTTGATATGTTCTGCAGTGCTATATACTGAAGTGAATATATGGGAAAACTGTGGAGCATGTGTCGATGGGATGGTACAGTCTAACTATATAGCTTTTCTCTGATCCCATCTTGGCTCCAGCAATAGCACTGAAACCTCCCTTGAGACGCGTGAGGTGTTTTTGGTATTTTTTATTTTAGGCTTCATATTTCACCCTCTGAATGTTGCACAGCTGAGCTCTGTTCAGATGAGCTGTCAAACTCTACTGTTCTTTAGTTTATTTTTGGAGTCAGGATTTTTTTCTTTGTATCCATTTTGTTCTTTCTTTTTTCAGTTTCCAGAGTGGAGTTCAGCCTTTCTGGAAAAAAAAAGTGACTTAAATAGACTCTCAGCAACTATAAATCAGTGACTACGAGGGCATTCAGAGTTTAAACAGTAACTTGAGTTCAGTTAGGTCTATTATTATCATGTTTTTAGATTTCTATCACAGACAAACAGGATTTACATGTTGGGATGTCTGACATGTATTCTCCTCTATACCTGTGCACTGTCATGAAAGTGAGACATCACCTTCTACATGTACTGCTGTGACATTGCTTACATAAGACTCCCTCAAAGTTAAGTCTTAAAATAGCTCAATCTTTCAGGGAGTGGGTGAGACAAACACAGCTGCTGTATTAATTCATTTGAAATGATCCAAATGGACATTTCTTATCGTGACAGTAATGACACAGCTGAAAAAAATTAAAATCCCCATTTGACTCACAAACCATTTCGTGTTAATAGAAATGCAAATTCATTTGATTGTTGAGGTTTTGGAAAATGAAATTCATGCATTAGGTTTGCTCATGAGTCCCCACTGGCCTTGAATTCAATTTTCTCCCCGTCTATGTTTTCCAGTCATCTGAAATACAGAGTTTGTTAAACTGGATGTGCAGTTACATTCAGAAGCATAAAAAAGGTGTGTATTAAAGATAGACTGTGCCAGCTGCAGGCATCCAAGAGACACAACGCCGAAAAGTCACAAATACAGTGAGGCAAAATGGCAAGCAAGAGTGAATCTGGAGTTGGATTTTACTTTTACTTTGCTCTGGTGAGCGTGTTTAGAAATGGTAACCAACAATCCTGCATAGTGTACCTTTGAGTTAGTCATTAGAGAGACAATAGACAGTATGTTTGAGGAGGCAATACACTTAAACTGTGGAAGTAAAGGCACACAGAGCGACTGTTTTCTGCCCAGTTCTTCAGAAACACAGTGAGTTCAACACCAAAATATCACACAATAACACAGTATTGCTGCTGTCGGCATTTGTAGTGCATATATGTCTCAAAACGATGCAGAACAAACATTTTAATCTACTCTTCGGTGTTCTTCCACTCCAAACAAGGCGTGGCTATATCCATTTTGTATTGATCTGTGTGTTATGAAATGTATTTGCCTATAAAGTCAAAGTACCAGTTCCATGCCATTGCAGATCAAAGTCCAGCTCTCTCAGTTTTCCTCCCAGATCGATGTAGTGATGCCATGCTTATGACCTCTGTTATTTCCTCAGAATAAAATGTTTCTCAGTTGCAATTTGAAATAATTTCTTTTTCTTCAGCAGTCAACAAGAAATCAGAGCTCTTACCATTATTTTATTTCTATAAATCTATAAATTACTTGTTTTTGTGCTGAATTTTACATTACTTTACTTTCAGTGATTTATATTTTATATTTGTATGTTCAACAGTTGCTTGCTCTAACATTAACGGGTAACCTCAGTATTTTTCTTTCTTTTCCTATTTTCTTATGTTTCTGTGTCTAAGTGACTAATGGGGACGACATTTTTTTAAATTGGTTGGCTGCACCCGCGAAACAGGCTGAGCTTTTTGTTAAAGTAGAAAGTTACTTTTTATTTAATCAGAAACAGCCCCAAACTCTTCATCACCAACCCACCAGACTCTTTAAATAAACAGTAATTTTAGAGTGCACAGAGCCAGCGTATTTTCACATCTAGCTGGTTGAATTAAAGGTTTATTTTAACCAAACTAGAGTCTGGTGAATTTGGTGATTTCATGGCTGTGCCTGGTTAAACAAAATGGATCTTACTCTTTAACAAGGAGGTCTGTTTCTGTAGGGATCCTTTCCATAATGTGGTTAGACACTTAGAATAACAGTCTGAGCCTGTCAATGGCAAAAACAAGCTCTTTTAGTGGACGTAAATTGATGGTGCACAATTGCCCCAAGTGGTTACATTGCAGCCTGTTTTTCCGCTTTCACTACTGGAAGAATTTCAAGTTTTTGCTCCTATTCGTCATTCAGATACAAAAACTTGGAAAAAAGGGGTACAAAATACTGAAGTTTAATCTTTGGGTTAAGATTTGATTTTATGATAATATATGGATAGCAAGAACATCATACTTTATGTGTGTATTTTTCTGTAATGCAGTTTTTTGAAGTAGATATAACTGAAATACTGCTCACTTATATGCACTAAATACAACTTACTGCATGTTCCAGTTGGGTGCCATCAATAAATACTTTGCATTATTTATTTACATTACATTTTCATCAATTCATCTAAACATTTATAAAATTTACAGTTTTGCTTTCAGTATCAGTGGAAACACACTAGTCATCAAATGCATGAAACATTTTGTGTCCGTTGAATGGGAAAAATCCAAAATATTGGTTAGGAATTGTAACTGCGCTACAAAATGACTGTTTTGCTGTCATCAGAGGTGGGGGCCAGAACACTACAGCCAATATCATGTTGCCAGATTACAGTAAGCAACCTACAGGTCGTCAGACTCTGGGATTTTGATGGGCTCCAGGGTAATAGTGGGTAGGATCAGATGGGTGCCCTCAGATATCCACCCCTGGGCTGTCCTGTTGAAGGTGGGTCGCTTCATCCCCGGCTCCTGCAGCTCTGGGAAGCTGGGCGGGTTCAGGTCCACCACGGGGAGCTTGAATGTGATTCCTTTGGGAGCTTTCTCAAAGCCACCAAAAGGAGTGGCAACCCTGTGATTGACATCAAGTGTGAGTGGCAGCCTACTTGTTGTGCTCTGCTTGTTAAAATGTGCTCATAGTTTTCTCACCGGTTAAAGCATTTGTACTCAGGAAGGTCTGGTCGTGGGTCTGGTGCTGACATTGTCACTTTCAGAGTTATGGCGAGGTCAGGGTCACTGAGGATTGCCTGATCCCATGGGGAGTGGTAGGACTTTGGCATAGGTGAGGCATCTACCTTCTCTGTAGTCACTTCTGTCATGGAGCAAACAGAAACAGAGAGGCAACATGAAATCAGTGGTTTTAGGTTAAATATACAACAAGTAACTTTTCTGCCTACAGCCTCTAATGGCATTCACTACAATCTACTGTGGCTGTTGGAAAATGACCAAACAGAGTGAAGGAGTCTGTAATGCATTTGTCAATCATGTCAGTCACTCCATGAACTGCTGTTAAACTGTCAGACTGGGCAGATCAAACATAAATCAAGATTCTGTCACTGCAGATCCTTGACTTCAGAAACATATTCTAGTGCACTGTTTAAGGCTTGTTTATGCTTTTAGCAAGGACATGAGGTACGTTTGGATCTTTTATGCTCTGTGCAATTTCTCCCCACAGCAAAACCGACATTCTAACAGAGCCTTGTCTTACTCCAAAGTCGTCGAAAGCCGGTGCTTGGGCAGTGACTTGCAGTGTCAGAAACCAATGAAAAAAAGCATCCTTTAACATTGGCATGATATGTGGCCGGTTGCCATTATAGTTTAACAGTGCTCAGCAGTGTCAGGGGGGAAATGCAGCGGGACAAGGACAAAAGTTAAGGCGGTGAAAGTCCGACTGGGGTGGGCAGGAGGGGTTGTGGCTGGGTCCAACAAACAGCGACCTTCACCCAAGAGAGCGGTGTTTGTGTCCCGTAAGATTATAAAGCCAAACCCTGTTCTCTTTTCCTAAACCTAACCACGTGTTTTTGTTGGCTGAACCCAACCACATGTGTTTGTTGTTGAAGGAAAAAAACATCAATTCACGGTGTTGTACTGACTCAGTGCATTTATTTTGAAAGAGACTGTATGTAAATGTTACATTTCCTGTGAAAACGGACGTGTATTTGGAAGGAAGACAATGTATGTAACAGGCTGAACTTGACGCGGTGTCCCAGAACGTCATCGACCAACGCACCCAGAGTACCTTGCACGTCGTATGTGGCCGTGAAAAGTCCATGACCAAACGTCAATATGTGACGAGGTCAGAGTAAGAATGTGTTGTCTAACAAACTGTGGGGAGTGGTGTAGCGAAAACTCATCTCTACAGCATGGCTCTCCACCCCTCCCTGTCCACATAGGTAGAAAAAGTTAGATGTGCATGGCCAGGTGAAAACCCACTGCACGAAACACCCACGAAGGGCTGTGTCTAATGGAGTGACATCACTTTGGCAGTGCGGATACTCCCAACCCTCACAGATGCATCAAGCATAAATCAAGCATTAGCTGTAAAATGGTAGAGTTCGTTATGGCCGGTGGCCAATGCTAGGTTTTCAACATGGTTGCCGGGTCACAAAATTTATCTCTTTACAGCAAAACAGGACACTAAAATATGTTTCTGAAACACTGGATGCAAGAAATAGGCAACACAGTATGACTGCAGTTGACGATCAGTGATTGACATGATTGACAGCTACGTTAGAGAGTCCTCAGCTTGGATTGGTTGTTTTATTCACATGCAGTATAAAACACGCGTCTCTGCTATGAGGCAATGGAGTAGGCAGAAGGACAGGATTTCTTTACACAGATTATCTGTCTCATTTAGTGCTGTGTGGATATACTGACAGTTTCAGCAAATACGAGACAAGGTTATTTTAGTAAAAGTTACAATCTCCAGCTTTAATGCTGAGCTGTTTTCTGGGGTGGGGGCGGTGGTGGTGGTGGTGGTGGTGGTGGTGGTGGTGGTGGTGGGGTGTGGCTAAAGAGTGGATAGGATTATGAATAGAGACTGTGCTTAGAGAACACAGGCAGACTGAGTTGTCTGTCATTGAGATCTGGGGCCTTAAAATAGCACATAGTTGAAGTGGGTACTCATCATATAATGTGTCGACATGGGATGACACCCTACTGGAGCATTTAAGAATCGGCACAGGATTCTGCTGGCCTATTAAAATATAATATAACAAAATAAAATGAAGCATTTAACGCTGCTCAGGTTGTGTTACGAATCAGAGTTACATCCATGCTGTCTACTCAAGCTTGTTGCCACAAAACAAGACCAGCTGTTATGACTGTGTGATATCAGTTGTCATTATTATGACAGCGTTACATAATCAGTTACTATTATTTGAATGTGCAGCGTAACAGATTAGGTTTTTATTTTTTATGTTTTTACAGTTTGACAGCGGAAGAAATACAGTAGGAATTCTTTCAATGACCAGGTCTGATAATAATGTTAGCACATTTATTTTTACCCGTGATTATGATTGATATTTTAATGTTTAAAGGTCCAGTGTGTAGGGGGATATATTGGCTGAAATGGGATGTAATACTTTTTCCATTAGTGTATAGTGTCCTGAAAATAAGCACCGTCTTTTTGTTACCTTAGAATGAGCCGTGTAAATCTACTTACAGAGCAGGTCTTCCAGGGACAAACAGAATGGACAAACCCAACACTGGCTCTAGATAGGGCCATTCACATTTCAATGTCAGCCACTTTAGTTCCCCACAGGCTTGACACATGGGAGAAGGTTCGGTTGATTGCAATCTGCAACCTCACCACTAGATGCCACTAAATCCCACACACTAGACCTTTAAATCTTGATTTATATTGTAAATTTTAAAGTTTTCTGTGGGATTCATCATAAGCAGCCTCACTAGCTTAACACTATAATTACCTGTAACAGTGACTGCTGGATTTTCAGTACTTCCTTGAGCTGGTGCATCCACTTTAATTTCCACAGTGTGTGTATTCTCTGTTGAAATGTCATTCTGCAAAACAGAATAAAGCACATTACATGTATTATGCTTTGGTTACCAGTTGCGTAACAAAATGTAAACCTGGCACATCTATAGCTGCTCCTCCATGCACTGATACACACGCATAAACACACACTTATAGCTACATCGCGTGCACATACACACGGACACAGAAACACATCAGCAGGCACTGATAAAGAGGAGCAGCTCCTCAGCAAAGTGCCTACACAGCCTCTCAGAACTATTTGGCTGGACGATGTAAAAGGCACGAGGCACATGTCTCTCTTATCACCCATGTGTTGTAACACTTTTTTTTGAAGAGCATATTTCCTGATAATTTTGCTAAATGAGTAATACACAGACAATTTTACACTTTCTCCTGCAGACAGCACTGATGCCAGAACTCCAGATAGTGATAATCAAAAATGTACAAGAAGACAGAATTGAATCGACTCACATTCAGCAGTGCGTTTGCCTCGTTTTGGATACTTTCAAATGTGTATTTTTCGGATCTCCTCTGGCGCATTTTGAAAAGCCGGGAACCTCTGTTGGAAAGCAACGATAACTCCTCCAGCATAATGTCTTTAGGGGTGCTGAGCTTCTTTCCGAGATCCATTGTGTCCCCTGTTGAAAAAAATATACATAAAGATAAAGGTAAAGAAAAAGAAAATAATCTGTGTCGATTTAGTAGGCTTAGACAATAATGAATCAACCAACCAATCAATCAGTTAATCAGTCAGTGTGTTAACAGTTGCTGAAACACTAAGGCCAACATGTATCATTTAGTTAAGGTATAATTTTAAAGAGGATAACCAATCAAAAGGGTTGTCACTGATGTTATTGGGTTGATAGCAATGGGAAAAGGTGGGCAACTGCTTTGGGTGTCCCAGAGTTTATGGTGTGGCATGAATGATGATTTGATGAAAGGTTCCATGTGTTGGATTCAGGGGGATGGTATATAATATTTATAACTATGTTTTCCTTAGTTTAGAAATCACCTGAAAATAAGAATTGTTGGGTTTTCGTAACCTCAGAATGAGCTGTATTTATCTACATATGGAGCAGGTCCTTGTCCGTAGTTGTTTCTACAGTAGCCCAGAACAAACAAATAACACTGGCTCCATAGAGCGCCATTTGTGTTTTCACATTGGCCACAGTAGGTCTTCTACATGCTTGAGACATGGGTTGGTTGCAGTCACAGCCTATATAAAATAACGGATAGCCAACGTGACGCCATCCGTCGGTTCATAGATTCCCATTTTGAAGCCTCAAGTTCAGTTTTTTGGCCATCACCGCCTTAGGTTTTTGGAGCCAGAAGCTATTTGGACAAGAGGGTGGAGCTGTGGAGGAGCGAGGGGTGGATCTGACTCATAGCTTGTGATGAAGCCTTGCAGACAGCCGGTCATTCAAAGAGGCCACACCCTTAATAATGCATTACTTTAAGCCTTAATAGAATGTGTAAAAAGGTGAGTTATATAAAAAAATTTGAGGAACTGCAGCTTTTGGCATTTCCACATTGGCTTCATTTTTCAGCCCTAGAGGTTGCTGCTTGGTTGCAATCTGCAACCTCACTGCAAGATGCCAATAAATCCTACACACTAGGCTTTAATTGCGCATTTGTTTGGGAATACAAAAGCACAATATAGACTGAAAGAGTGAGCACCTCAACATGGCCTTTTAACCTCATATTTAGGCCGTCCTCTAGAAAGGTCCTGTGTCAAAAAAATCTTGCTTTAATGCCTGTAATGCATCAGCTGATGCTATAAATTCCGTATCATCAAATTACGACAAACTAACTTGGGAGGGAGCTGGAGTCGTTACAGACGGTTGGGATAGTGGGTTAATCCCACCCTGGTTTTAGAGCTGGAAAGTGCTGCATACACAATATAAATATACGCTGATATCAGTTTGCCAGCTGAAGGTTTAAGAGAGGGTCCATAAATGACATCAAAGGTGTCAGAAAATTCAGCTTTTCCATTTTGTAAGCCCTGTCATGGAAACTGAGTTATCATTGTACTTGAGAATTAGTTTTGGATGGACGTGATGCTTCCTCATCCACCACGACAGACGGTATGTACCCCAGCTGTCACAAACCGTCACGTTATCCAAACGGCTACACACAGTTGGCCCTCACAACTTCCCTCCCCTCTCCAGAAATAGACTTTTGAAAAGGACAACGACAAAAGATTAGTCACCATAGGTAGTAAATCACCCCATTAGCTTATTTATGGCAAGTGCGGGAGTGCAGCCGTGACATATGAACCCGGATCACAATGGATATTCTGTTGCAGCAGTGTGTTTGTCCGCTCTTATCATACCATCGGTACCATGGACCTCTTGGCAAATAGCTGCTGCACACTTCTTCCTCTCCTCAGCTGGCATTGTACAGAATTGTGACATTGTGGCTTTGGCAAGGTTGGCAGGAGTACTGGAAACACATACAGGACACAGGCTGTAGTTTTTCTGCCTGAGTCATAAAGGAGGAGTTTTAATCCCTAATGGTACAACCCCAAGAACATCAGTGCAGTGCGAGTCCACATGTTGACAGGATACAGCTAAACACAGAGTTTGATGTTTGGTGTGTGAATGTAAAGCCGTCTTCCATCAGCTGTAAGGGGGGAAATTCTCAGTCTGTATTGTTGTTGTATTGTTTTCTGTTACATAATACACCAGCATTATATAGTTTTGTTAGTCTTAAGTATATCTCCCATTTGCTGTCATGATCTACTGGACTTTAAAGATGATTCGGAGGGCAATCCGTCAAATAAATCTGCCGTGTCAGTGTTCGTCATGTTACAATCATCTCTCTGAGGAGGTTTCGTTTAATAGATTACAATGTATTACGTAATCCTAAAGCCCCATTGTACTTGCATCGGTAGAACGCACGTAATTCTTCAATCCGTCCTTGCCACTGAAGCAAATCTGAGTATGAGTTAACGTTAGTGGTATCTCCCATTAATGTTGCCACAAGATAAATCACCTGCGTAAAGGTCAAGGGTGAATATTGTGATCTGGGTTTGTATGCCTAGCGGGACACACCAAATGTCCAGCAGCACAGAAATATCACACATAATATTTAAAATATCATCCTGCAATCACACTTTTTTTCTGCAGAAAACTAAACTCCATGGTACAATACTAAATATTAATAAGTAGTAACTCGGTAGTTGTGCCCATCTGCTGGCTTTGCAGCTATTATATCTGACATTTTTAAAATCATTTCTATGCAAACTAAAGAGAAAGCAAAGCCATACATTTCTAAAGATCTGATAAATTGATAATCTGTCAAATTTCCATAAGGTCATAAGAAAGTGACTCCTATAACTCATAAAAATCCAGCCAAATTTATTTATCACAACACAGTCACTTTCTTAAATGCTCTAACGTAACGTTCAATCCAAATTAAATCAACCGCATTTCACAAGACACACCTTGAAGAGGCTTTCTCCGTACCTGTGATGGTGTCCCTACTGTGTAACCTGTATCCTTGAAGGGGAGACACGGAGGCTCAGGGGTCAACCTACAGTAAGGTAGTTTGATCTTCCCTGATCTTCACACTCCCGGGCACTAAAGCCAAACTGTGAGTGTGTCTCTGTGTCTGTTGTGAATGGAATGCAGCTTACATCAATAGGCTAAATTTAACCTGCCAAACACTCAAAACCACTCTCAAACACCATGGGGCAAGGATAGCTACCAGAGAGGGAGACGGAGAGCGAGAGGGAGAGGGGAGGATGGACAACATGCTCGCTGATGTTCTTTGAGGCGAGGACTCCCCTCCAGAGACACATTTCCTTCCTTGTGTTGAGTCTTCAAAGTCAGCGTGTCTCTGTGGGTGGATGTAATCTCGAGGCGCTGTTACCTTCAAGTGAGGGAGGTCATTAGTACTGTTAGTACACAGCTGCTACTTGTGTGTACGCCTCTCTTCAAGCTGTACTGTTACTATGTGCGATTACTGACTTTGAATAAAGATATACAGACCAGTGAAGGAGGTTTAAAGAGGGAGTCCGGTCTCACCCCTGAGATAGTGGTCAGCCAAAAAGATTTTTATAAAGCAGCTTCAAGGTCGTTACCCTGGCAGCTAAACCCGTCGTCGTACTTCAGACATAGTGAACATTTAATCTCTTGTGGAAAAAAATACTCTGTTGACACATGAGAGGAGTTCCTGATGTAATCTTTGTTATGGAAGTTACTGTCGATTTTTTTGAGCACTGCATGTGTTAAATATAACATTAATATACAAGTTATTCATATAACATTAATATGGTGTATACAGTGGTTAGCATAGTTGCCTCACAGCAAGAGGGTTCCTGGTTCGATCCCAGGGTGTGGGGTTTGAACCCTGGGGAGGGAGAGCCCTTCTGTGTGGAGTTTGCATGTTTTCTTCGGGTACTTCGGCTTCCTCCCACAGTCCAAAGACATGCAGGTTAATTGGTGACTCTAAATTGGTGTGCATGTGAGTTTGAATGGTTGTCAGTCTCTATGTGTCAGCCCTCAGTCCAGGGTGTACCNGTGGGTTTTCTCCGGGTACTCCGGCTTCCTCCCACAGTCCAAAGACATGCAGGTTAATTGGTGACTCTAACTTGGTGTGCATGTGAGTTTGAATGGTTGTCAGTCTCTATGTGTCAGCCCTCAGTCCAGGGTGTACCTGGCCTCTCGCCAAATGTCAGCTGGGATAGGCTCCAGCCCCCCGCCACCCCCAACAGGATAATGAATTATGGAAAATGAATGACTGAATGAATAGACGTCTAAATAAAAGAAGAAATGTAACATGTGGTCAGAGAATGAATCAAAAAGAATGCTTACTTTTTGAGTTAAAGCCAAAAAAACACCACTTTAAAGCATTTTTATCTCTTTTAATTTTTCAGTTTGTGTTTAAAAGGTGCAAAAAAACAACATTTTTCTCGAGAAAATCATCAAACACAGGGTTAAAGCCCCCCACAATTAGGCCAGAAACATGAAAACAAGAAACATGGCCACATCAGTCACACTGAAACCCTGACACTCTGGCAGAATCTGTGTTTCTGTTACACTTTGACACCACACAGTGTACCATCAAAGGTGGGTTATGCCATGAATGTATGCATGCAACATTTATTCCTCCTGACTTAAAAATATATGTTATAAAGGCAAAAAAGCTTCTGTCCATTGAGAAATCTTTATATATAGGTCATCAGTTCGAAAAAGGTCGATGTTAAGGGAATAATTTACCACCCAAAATGACCTTTTGTATATCAGTTACTCACCTTGTGTTTTACCTTGAATTCATAAAGACAGCATTTTTCTCATGTGCTTCCACGGTGAATGGAGAATCCAAAAAAGGCAAACATTCTTCATGACTTAAAGCTGACACATTTAACGACAGCAAAACTATATCAAAACATTCGTCTACAATCTCTCACACAACTAGTATAATCCAAGTGTCATTTATCTAGTCGTATGCTCAGTACTTCCCATACACATTTTTTTTTTTTACTAAAACGTTACTATATAAGACACCACTGCTGATGAGTAGCATGCATGTGCGTATGAGCTCTGCTTATGCGGTGTAAAAATGCATGCCTGTGCAAAGGCACACTTCTTGGCCTCGCATGAGACTATTTGCACTGACATTTGAAATTGTAATGTTTCAGCAAACATGCATATGTTTGGATATTACTGAGCATATGACTAAATAAATGACACTTGGATTACGCTGCATGAGTTCTGTAAGTTTGTTGACGGTAAATGGTAAATAGACTGCACTTGTATGGTGCCTTTCTAGTCTTCCGACCACTCAAAGCACTTTTTACACTACGAGTCACATTCACCCATTCATACACTGGTGACTGAGGCTACCATGCAAGGTGCCACCTGCTACTCAGGTTTAACACACTCACACACCGATGCAATAGCAAATAGGGGTTCAGTATCTTGCTAAAGGATACTTTGAAATGCGGACTGGAGGAGCCTCGGAACGAACTGCTGATCTTCCAATTAGTGGACGACCCGCTGTACCTCCTGAGCCACACCCGGAAAATGAATGTTTTTATATAGTTTTGCAGTTGTTAAATGCAGCCCATTTTTTTAATTTAATTAATGGAGAATGTTCCTTTTTTGGATTCTCCGTTCACCGTGGAGGCATGCGAGAAAAACAAATTTTCTTCATTAATTCAAAGTAACAGTGAGTAACTGATATAGAAATGGTAATTTCACAGGTAAAATATTCCTTTAAGATGCAACACTTATTGCAGGATTTTCTTAGAATGCACTGCAGTACATATAAAGTACACATACAAAATGTTAAGTCTCATAATATACTTGCAATTGCCACTGCAATAGTAGTGAGAGAAAAGACAGATTAAAACAAGATGAGTGAAAGTGTATTGGACATCTCTATATGAAACATTCAGGTGTGCAGAAGTGATCACACAATCACAGTGAGTTTGAAAGCTTCACTTAAGATACATGACTGAAAAGCCACACAGAACAGAAGAAAAAGTGCCTCATTTCTCACTAAATATTTATAATTAACAATGTCAAAATTAACAGCATGTTCAGTGAGCAACACCACTCCACATTTTTATAAAAGGCAATCTACCAAACATTTCTTCAACTGCACGTTCACTTTAGCTCTCCTAACACTTTGCAAACACTTTTCCTGACTGCAGTGGTCCACTTCTGTCCTGAAACCAGTCTGTAAAAACTGATATAACATGATAATAATAATTCTGAAATGATCTCTGATACAACTGCAGTCTCTCCCATCAATGCTTAGCCGGGTAATATCTCAACACAACACAATAGCTACAGTAAGTCGTTGTGCTCTTCAAACCAAGTGACCACTCGTACCATTAAGATAGCGACTTTTATCACTGCCATCAGCAATTTAAAACAAACACAATAAATTGTCTAAAACATGCCTCTCATGAGTCTCAGACCTCTCAGACTTATTGGAAAAGTTTGAGCCAACACATCAACAACCCCTTTTTTGTAATCATTATAAAGCAAACATGTTCCATCTCTTGGGGCCAAATTAACTTGTTTGTCTTTCATGTTCAACACACTTTTCACCATGTAGAATGTGAAAGTGTTTCTATTCATCTGATGTACATATGCCTGATCTTATTTTAGTGGTATTAACTTCTGTGGATTGCACTATGCATGTGAGAGTACACTGTTGGACTGGAGCTTTGCCCCATGTATCCGATGCTGGCAGACCTCAGAGGCTGCGCAGGTCTGAAGGGAGGCCCATAGAAGGCTGGTTTCTCAGGTGAAAATGTCCTGCTCATGAACGGTGCCTGAAAAGCTGGGGTGGCTCGGTAATGACCCGCACTGACAGGTGCAGGATCAAGGGACACCCTACGCTTCCATTCTTCTGGAGGCTCTGGCAGAGACCGACGGTGCCCTGCGGCTTTGACATTAGTGGCAACAGATGACGAGAGGCCCTGAAACACAAAGGCATCATCCACTGATCCAATGGGGCTTCTGGATGCTGCCTCCCACGGTGACAGTGGCTTGTAGACTTTTTCTTGAAAGGACGCTTGCCTCTGTGTGGGTAAAAATGACGCCTGGATTCCTGGTGTGCTCACAGGTGACAGGAGTCTGGGAGAAGGCATCGAATTCAGTCGCTTGGGCAGACTCAGGGAGCGGCTTCTACCATATCCCTGAAAGAAGAGCTCGAATTAGTTGACTGGTACTACAGCAGTGTTGCAGACTTTGCTGCCACCCTCTGGCTTCATGGAAGCCTGGACAACTAATCATGTATATGTAATGTTTATGTAAGGTTTATTCATGTTTTGTTTGAAATTAAATGACAGTGCTCGTCAACAAGTGGGTGCAAACAATTGAATTATAGTTTTGAGAAAACAACTTTCAATTTTATGGAAAAATTCCCTGCATACTGACATAAGAGGCTGTTAAGATGCAAAAGAATCCATTTATTTTGTGGGCAAAAAGGGACACAATGCGAAAACATCCAGCAAGAAGTGAACATTTCAGCCTTATACTGCCCTCCTCCCAGTGGCCATTGTTGTGAGTCTGATCAGCCTATTTATTTCTCTGGAATTAGTCTGTAAGTTGTGCTTCGTAAGTTGTCCTTTGACCGAAACAATCATTTTTTTTGTCACATTTATTCACATGGTGTTACTTTTTGCACATGAAATAAATGTATTATTTTGCATTTTCTGTTAAATGGGACTGTTGATTTTGGCAGGGCCACCCACAGGGGAGAAAAAAGGGGAAAGCTTTCTGTGACCCATCTGCTAGGATGGTGTCACGGAGGCCAGCAATGATCATTTTAATCCTAAATATATGCAATGATTATCATATTTTATGAACCAAAATATTCACCAGTATTTATTAACTTAAAACAACTGCTGCAGATTTGGGTAGGGCCCATTCACAGGACCTTTTATTTGTCTAAAACAACTTAAAAATGTCAAGATTTATAGACCAACTATAGGACTGAGCTTTTCTATTAAAATCCCCTAAACAGGTTTAAATGATATATATGTGTGGGTATGATCTGTGTAGCAGCATTTGACATTAACAAAGATTAAAAACAAATGAAGACTTAAGAACTTACCTGCTGTTGGTTCAAGAAACTTAAAACAAGCACAGTGACAATATTACTACGACAAAGACATCTAAAAGATTATAAAACTTTGTTTGGAGCTATATCGGTGCCCATTTGTCTTCGTTTCATCTGCATAATGGGGAAATCCACCCTACAGGACAATTCACATGTCGGTTTCATTGTACATCTAGCCTAGACTGCAGCCTATTTTTCCTCAAATCATGGTCACCACTGTAATCAGTATTCAGGGATACTTGACAGCTAAAGGACATCTGTCTGTTCTGCAGTTCGGACATGTCAGTTGGAACAACCATATTATTAGCTCATCTATAGCAACCTTTACCAGCTGCGGTATGATTTAAACATATAAACCATAAACTTCAAAAAAACTAAAAAACAGGAAATAGCTCCTGTTTGTGTTGGTTGTTTCTCTTGGTTTAAAACAGCTAAAGAAATAAATACCCATGGAATGTGACTGTCTCAGCATAAACCATTTGACCATATATCTAAACATGAGTGGCAGACCATTAGCCAGTATTGATAGCTAGTTTTCACAGCTAACATGACTGTGTTTGACTTATCCTTCACCACAAATAATCCATTTCTTAATGTATATTTCTATGCTCAGTTTACTAGTGTTTGTATCTTTCTAGTAAGCAGAAAAACTTAGTGATATGCCAATATACCATACTAGAATATTTGTTACTCAGAGGTTGTCGTGCTAGTTTTGGGTGTAGCTGAGTGATCTTAGGGTGTGGGGAGAATATTTGTGAGTGAATGACTACATTGATGAGTATAAGGAACTATAAAATACACTCAAAACCTAAGCAGAATCCAGCCTGTCTTTAAATATAATAAAAAATATATTCTATAAGTACAGATAACATACTTTTACTGTGACAGTACATATTTGCATTCAAGATATTATTGGAATAGGAAAATGTAAATTCTGCTTTAGGGTAGATTTCCCTTCAATAGACTATCAGCACCGCTCAACAAAAGTGTGCAGAATATCTTTTGAGGGCCAAGGTCATGGATCCAAACATTTTTCTATTCAGAGTTAAAGATACAGCTGGTAACTTTTATAAAAGTATGTTTTTGTTACATTTTCTGAAACTGTCACCACATCCACACAGAAGTACATGAGACAGATAGACTATCAGTTTCCTCCCCCCACTAGTTGTGCTTCTAATAGAATTTGCTAGAATCGAAAATACAAGAACAGGTCTGCACATCCTGTACAGCTGTCAATATATACCCATACATTTTATTTATTTTTTTATTCTATATTTTTCTAATTATGATTAGAAAGATTGAAATCTTTTTGTATATTATCTTTATTCTGTAAGTATTCTGTTGCCATTCAACTGGCTTTTTTTATCTGTGCTATTTGAGCTGCTGTAACATGTGAATTTCCCCGGTGTGGGATCAATAAAGTTTTATCTTTTATCTTATCAATTTCCAAAAAGAGCAGTTTCTGGTCTGCTGACCTATTGGATCCTGTTGGATTTGTTCTTCTGTCCAGCACCCAGTATTTATCGTTTATGGATGTAATGTCAGAAACATATTTTAGTGTACTGTTTAACTGTAAAATTAGAATGTTTGTGACATGGCCACCATGTTGAAAACCTTCAAACAAAAACGAAGCACCACCCACCCGAGCAAACCTTCTCATCTTACAAGCTAAACAGCTCGCCAAAATATGATTCTGAAAACATGTGAGGCGAGAAATAGGCCATGGAGTGACAGAATCTTGACTTATTTTTTAATCAGAGCTGCCTAATTTGACAGTTTAAACACAGTTCACAGGCAGTGATTGACATGATTGACAGCTTTGTTTGAAACTCCTCAGCTCTGATGAGTTCTTCAACTGGAAAGCCATTATAAGCAATACGAGGAGGCAGAGGAACATGATTTTTTTCACGATAACCTGTCTTACCATATAATATGACGTGGATATAGTGACAGTTTCAGCAAATATGACAAATGGTTCTTCTTTTTTTTTTAATAAAAGTTACCAACTACAGCTTCAAAGGTGGTCTTATGGAAATGCTGTGAAAATAAACAAATACATCAGTCCAGAAACATGAAGTCATACTGGTCAGTTATGGTGTTAACCTTCAGCAATTAACCATTTTATATTAATATGAGCAATAACTCATTAAAAACAGCCAATAAAGCAGTGAATCATGGAAAACTGGCATTGCTGAAGGTGCAGTAAATATGAATAAATTCTGTGTGAGGCAGTGAGAAAGATGAAGGAGGAAATATGGGTGACTCAGAAAAAGTAGTGGTGCAGAAAAAGAGAGGCTCGTGGCACACACAGGAAGTACACACATAGAGAGAAAGAGAAATTTAATAGCATGGTTGTGCTGAGAACAAGAAGTGCAATCAACAGTGATATGTTTGAAAGACAGAGACATAAACACAAACAAGACAACTGTTTCCTTTTTTCATTTTGAGTTGCTGCTGGCAATGTGGATCAATCATCAAATCTCTGTGGTAGCTCGTGTTTTACATCAAGGATGAGGATACAGAATGCCTGATGACTTTACTGACAGTTAAATAACTGGCCATAACTGCAGAATATATATCCACATAAAAAAACATTTAAAGTCATCAGGGTTAAGAATCACAACTAACGTTAGTGCTTTTAGCGGTTGTGACGTCAGTTTGGAATGAGACTGAAGGAATTGCAAATTGTGTGCATCCAAAAAAAAGAAGTGCATTGACAGTTTCTCCCCAGACACACTAAACAATTAAGAATATTTTGCATATATAATTGTGAGTTCCTGTTATCCCAGATGACAGAATATTAATTAATTTAATAAATAAATATGTTAGTAAATGTTACTGTTGTGTGTAGTTTTTGGGGCCAGTGATAACCACTAACACATAAAAAATTATGTCATGCAAGTAGTCTTTTTTTTTTTTACAAAAGAAAATCAACAACAAAAGAAAAACAAACTAAAGACCTCAGTTGAACGAGGCTCTCTGCACACATTATTGCACATGTATTAGCACTTCCTGAGAATCACTCAACATTATCTAGTCTCACATTTCCTTTTTCAAGCACACATGCACCTCCCACATTTGAGGAAGATGATATAATGTGCAAAATTATTTATTTCTGTATTTATTTTAGTTAATATTCTATTGATTTACATTTTTAAGCGAGCTTTGCTGTACATTCAACATGGTTTCTTCACTTTTCCAGCTAAATATACCCTCATAGCTGCGTACTGTAAACTATTTTGGATGTGACCTACATTTAGACAAATGTCTAACCATTACCACCTGTTAAGTTAAGATGCTACCGAGTTGCAGGGCAGATGTAACTGTGTTCTACCGTCTCAGTGGTGACTGCACCAACGCATGACCAAATACAGTATTAGAGCTAATGAAGAACAGCAACAGGCCTCCACTGTTTGCTCGCCACTGCTGGCTTCTTAGCAGAGAACTTTGGGCGAGGTGCCATTTGAAGTGCGCCTCTAGCAATGAGAGATGCAGGAGAATAAGCTGAAGCTATGCTGTCACCAACAGATGAATGCTGGGAGGATGCGCTTGTGGGCCGGGCGGCCGGTGCTTGCTTGCTGCCTGTGTGAGGGGCTGCAGGCGGCGTGACAGTGTGCTTTTCATCCAAGTGCTTGTCAGTTGCAAGAGGCTCAGCTGATCTTGTGTTTTGCGGGCGGGCAGAAGAATGTTTGGAACTTACCGATATCGGAGACTTAGTGGGGACTTCTGGCTCGCTTTGAACAACGAGCTCAGAGGCATTGTAAGGAGAACGAGAAAGGGCAGATCTTTGTTTGAGGCTTTTGGTAGCCTCAAACTTGGATGCTGAAGTTGGTTTGGGGCTGGGGCTGGGGCTTTTGGCCTCAGGGGCTGCATCATATGTGAATAGCGAGGAGTCCAACTGATAAGGCTGATGTTTCATAATATCTAAGGAGTTGAGGTGCTTTGGGGCTGCTTTAGGTTTTGGTTTGGTCTTAGGCTTGATTTTGGGGCTTGTAGAAGGGGGCTGCTTGGCTGCTGATGGAGGGTAGAAAGGGGCAAGAAGAGGATTGTATGATAAAGGAGGTGGGGCACGGACAATGGAGGAATACCTCCATGAGTTAGGGAGGGACGCAGTAGGGGAGGGGGATCTTGCTCTGTGAGCTTGCACCGTTTCAGCATCGACAACAAACTTCTCCATACGGGACTGTCTTTTGGCAAACAACTCTGCACCTTTTCCCGCCATAGTTGAACCATCACCGGCCCGATTGATACCTCTGTCTGAGACTCGACCCTTTGGAGAAGACAGCGATGCTTTTGACATTTGGACATATGGTTTCCCTGCTTGTGGTGGGCAAGAGGCAACTGAGTTTGGGACACTTTCTAACTTACTCCTTGCGGGTGAAGCTGGTTGATGTGGGCTGTAAGTAGGACTGCGGGCCTGCATACTCACAGGGGATCGTGACGGCTGTTGACTCCAGCTATTTGTGGTTGGCTGAAGATGAAGCTGAGAAGAGGCCGGAGCCCAGGCACTGGCAGGTGTTTGAAGTGTTGCCTGTGTCTGATCTGGTGCCCAGTGGTTGACCATCTGTTGAGGCTGAGCCCAGTCTTGCTGTGGTGAGTAATGCTGACTATGAGGCCCCGCAGGACTGTGAGAAGGTTGTGAAACCGGACTTCTTGGTGGAATAAAGGGTTCGGCAGAGGGGCTCCTTCTCATCCAAGGTGGGCAGGATGGGTTGATGGTAGGTTTTGGGGCAACTGGAGGGGGATGCTTGAGTTTTACTGTTCTGGGTTGCATGAAGTTACAAGCTTCAGCACCGAGACTAAAAAAGTCCTCCTCAGGCTCAATATAAGACCTCCTGTCCCCTTTGTTTTGAAGATGAGGATCAGATTTTTGCGCTGATGGCTGTTTATTAGCAGCTTTCCTTTTAGATTCTGGTAGGATGCCGGTCTTTATCGCTGGGACAGATATTCGCTCATCTCTTGAGGCTATAATGTCTCCAGTGGGGGACCAAACATGTGGGTTAGTGTTAATAGGCACAGGTACTCTGAATCTTGATTCATGCTTCTTCATTGCTGGAACATCGCCACCAGGCATGACAGGAGCAGTTGTGCTGACATTAAATCCAAGGAAGGGCTTTGCAGTTCTGTTTGGCACCAATGGTCTTGGCACATTCGATAGGTGGTTCATCTGTTGAATATCTTCTTGGTATTCTACATGTTGCTTAAGATTTGCATCCATGTAGTCGGCCTGATCAGCATGCACGTACATTTCCTCAGGGTCATAAATATTCGGTGCTTCTGTACGTTCGTGTTCTGTTATCATCTCCACAGGTACTGCTTTATTCCTCTGTTCTTCACGCTCTGACACAATTTCATCCATCCGTTTGCGGCGCTGGGCGAACATCAGAACGCCCTTTCCTTTCGTTTCTGGTAGTGCCTCCATTTCTCGAACACTTCCCCAATTCAGACTTAAATTATGCTGCTGGTGATAAACAGAATACTCCTCCTCGAGCTCAGATTCACTTGTTGCCACAAAGTTATAACCAGCTGATCTAACTTCTTCAGTTTCCTCCTCTATTTGGTCTTCGCTGTCAAGCTTGTTCTCACCAGTCCCGTAACTCACGAGTGTGTATTTCTTGACTCTCTGGCGGCGTTTATTAAACAGCAAGGCTCCTTTATTTTGAGGGTTGGGTGCATCCGTTAGAAGCCGAGCAATTCGCTTACATTTGGATTTGGTCTCCTTGACGTGTCTTTCCGATTGGCTCTCGCTGTGATCGAGCCCTGGGACAAAAGAGGAGAGAGGGATGGTGAAAAAGAGAGGAAAAAGGGAGGTGCAGATGGAAATATATACACATTATTTTATTTTGATATGTTGTCAGTCAATTGGTATTTAAAGGTACAGTATTTAACTGATCAGTGCTGAGTAAAGTCATATAACAGACAGATATTCTGGGATTTTATTCAGTTTGGTTTGATCTCAGTTTTCAGATGAAACCAACCATTATTATTACGTTATTGTCATTATTATTATTATTATTATTGTTTGAAGCAAGCACACCTTAACACAAGCAAAAGCAATATTAAAGTTGCCCCTGCTGAAGCAAGCACACTAATAAAAGCATCATATTTACTTACAGCTAACTTAGGGGGGTCCATGAGGCAAGAAAAGTGAGGAGCTCACTTTCCATTGCCGTCAAGTTACGATTGGAAAAGGGATCGGGTGACAGGCCGGGGTGACACTTGCTGGTGTCTGTCAAATTTGTTTCTGCCAGCCTCATCATATGGTCATATTTTATTCTTATCCTGCTCTGACTATTAAAGCCATGGGAATTCTCCCTCTAAGTCCACCTCAAATAGACCCCACGTTGCAGCATGAAAATAACCAGAACCCATGGTGCTTTGCAAACGTTATTTATCGATTAAAGTCTTCGTATAACACCAAAAATAATGACAGGCAGAAATTTTTATTTAAGATTATTATCAAAAGTTAGTTCATGTCTCAGGCTGCTTTTAAAACAAACACAAATTAGTATCTTGTCTATTAATAAGTCATGCATGATTAAAAAAACCCATTTAGTATATGCTATAGAGATTGCACCACCCGCTTCATATGTCCACTGGAATCTAACAAGTGAGGGTAGAAGATAGATACTTACGTGTGGACCTTGCCCTGTGCCTGTCCGGTCTGCACAGATCTGTGTCAGACTCAGAGTTCCACTTCTCTGCCTGCTCAGCAGCCTCGTCTGAAATTCCAAAGAAGACAGAAGCAGGAGGTGCTTCACTACTCCCTCCTTCCTCTGAAGATTCAACTCTCCTGTTCCCACTGCCTAGGTCCAGGGGCTGCTCTGTGGCCAGGGTCAAGGCCAGGGTCATATCAGCAGCACGGCCAATAGAGGAGGAGGATGAGTGGGAATGCTGACGTGTTATCTGGCCAGCGTGTGGCTCCGAGTCGGGGCGCTCAGGGTGTGGGGACAGTGATCTTTGGATGTGAGGAGACTCTGTAATGGACTCTCTTGATTCACTGAGGTAGATGTCATCCTCTTCTTGGTATGAAACATCATCTTCACTTCCACTCAGCTCACGCAGGGAGCGTCGCTCACCTGGAGGTCCCCAGTCCTGTGACTGACGGCGTTCTGGGGACTCGAGATCTGTGTTTGATCTGCGAGCAGGGAGAGGGTCTAAAGGGTACTCTTCATCACTGGCATCATCTTCGTTATAAGACTCACAAAATTCCTGGGAACCATCTGAACCTGACCAAGGCACTGAGTTGTCGTTGTTGTCAAGGTCTTCGACTTCTGGTTCCATCTCTAATGCTGTTTCACAATATCCTGGGTGTCACCAACAACACCTTCATTAAGACACAAACAAAGTGTTTCAGGTCAAGGAGCCCTTTGAAAATAATTACACATGTATCACACTTTAAATATTACATGGTATCTGTATAAAATGAACCCCAGAAAACAATCCTGGACTGACATGAGTGTTAACACTAGGTTTAATGATTTGTCAAACTTTGATAGTCTTGCAGAAATACTGAAATCCTAACAACCATGACAACAAACTCCTTCACTGAAGTGTTTACTCTTCAGATCAAGACATGTCAGCATTAGTACACTTTGTAATATTTTGAACTACCATCTGAATTATTCCTATCCCCAATAGGAAGTGCAGCTTTCCTCTGGCAGTCTCATCGGGGCTGCCATCGCTCTAAATGGAATGGTATGTAATATCAAGGGGGAAACAGCATTCACATCCAAGAGGATAAGCAAAACAATTGGGTGGCTGTTTTCCGTACTCCTGTTTATACAGAGAGATTTCTCTCCCGCCGCAGCTCTCATCTATCACTGCAACAAATATCAGCCCAGCAATCAGCATCTCCATTTAAGAACTGAATCTCGGAGACAATTTGTGTTATACATAGTAGAAATACTGAGCCTCCTGCTCCCTCACTACAAGCAGTGTTTGTTTTGTTACTGAAGTTAAATTGTGTTAACAGATAATCTTTTAAACAGGCTACCAAGTTATTCTCTTAAATTATTCTGGTAATCAGTTATTGTGTCAAAATCCATGACAGTCTGTAGTGCTTTTAAAAATTGTGTGTCCTTTTATATCATCAAATGTGTGCCAAATCACACATTTGATGATCCTTACATTCTTGTAACTAAAAAGTCATGTTAAAATCATATCTTGTTGATGTGTTCAAAGTCTTTAAAACTTTCTGCCCTGTTTTCTTTTTCTTTCTTTCTTTGCTTTTTCTTTTTTTGTTGTTCTGTTTTTTGTGCTTTGTTGTATTTTAGGTAGCCTTATGTAACATCTACAGGGACTAAAGATGAAAAATAGCCTTTAAATATGTGCTGTCCCTTCTTAAATAAACTAAACTAAAATCAGAAAATAGTGCAAAACAGCAGTCAGTGTTTTTTCCATCCAATCAATTATTTTGGCTGAAACTGACATTAAATTCAAGAGTTTTGCTGCTTTCCCCATTTTCAGGTTAGTAAATTGACATGAACATAAAATGGTGCTTTTATAACCTAATATGAAACTGTTAAATTTAATACAGACATTATGTTTGTTCATGTTGTCAATATTAGACAGAATATTCATCTATAGACCAGCCAGAATTCAGAACAAAAGCCATTTCAGTTGTCTGCTACTGTTTGGAAAGCAGGGACAGCACTTTAGATTTCACTGCAAACACAAGTTCTCCATTCCCAAACACATGTCTTGACATCCACCAGAGGGTGGTGCCATAACACTTCAGACCATGAGTTATATAAATTCACCCCCTGATCACCAGAATAATAAAAAAAAAAAGACATTGCGAGCTATAAAATCTTCACATTCACACTCTATAATTTATCTTTTCAAAGTGTCTACAACATACTCCTTTGATTCAGCTGCAATAAATAGATTATAATGTGTAACACAAAAAAATCATAGGCTGTAAAGCACATGCGTATCAGTTCTTCATCACATCTGAAAAGCTAATTTGAGACCTGATAGGGTGACGAAATAAACCGTCAAAAACTACTTCTCAAAGGGTCACAGGACCATTCCTGCCACCTGTGTCTTTCCTACAAATATTATTCAACTAAAGTCACTCAGAGAGAAAATTTATATGCCTAAATTCATTCTAGAAACAACAGACTTTAATCAACAGCACTCAAAGTCTGAAGCCATGCAAGCAGCTTGTACTGCAAAGTCACAAAAAAACAAAATGATAATGCTATTATTAGATCCTTAAAAATAGCTGGGTCAAAAGGGTAGAGTTTTTATCCTGAGGGTGGCGCTAGAGGAAAGGCAACTTCAGAGGTGTTGTTCCTCTAATGGGAGCATGAATGCTGACAGGAGATTTAATTTCAATCTGCCTACTGTAAGATTACAGGTTGACATTTGGGCCAGAGAGTTGCTATTCAGAAAAGCTCCAACATATGCCTGAAATGCTTTCACATCAGTCTGCCACTTTGGATTTCAGTAATGTTCAAGAGGACATGGGGGTTAATGGCAGCACCAGAGGTCAGGTAAAGGTCAACATGAGGATGCATTCATTGTAGATCAATGAATATCCAACATATTGTCAAAGCAATCTTTACAGCAGCTCTCTAGAACAAAGCTTTAAGTGTAGAGACAAACTGACACTATTTCACAGTTGAATGTATCTTTACATTACAAATTTGGACCAATTTAAATGAGTCCTGCTCTTCTTTTTTTCAGTTTGCACACTTAGAGGAACACTGAGTCCAGACCATCATTGATAACAAAGAGCAATATTCACCAATGAAAACAATGACACTTCTATCCATCATTGCACACATACAGCTCACGCACACATTTCTATCTGCAGCAGGTGGAATGGCTTCATGTGGTGCAACACTGCTGAACTGAAGATTGTTGAAGCCTCGGACTGCTTTAGATTGCGTGGATCTTTATTCCATTGCTATAAAGAGGCCTTACGACACATGCAGCTCCGGGATTACTAAGAGGTACAGACCCCTGGACTCTTTGTCCCATGCCCACGCTTCTCTTCACACTTGGTTCCACTTCGTTTTAACACTAAACCATCATCAAGCCTTACTTTGGTGCTACGGGAGTTTCTGTTTCCTAGTATGGCAGTAATTTCACTGTGTTGACTCATAGCCATGGAGACGGGGAGTCAGCATCCTTGACAAACGGGTGAACTTTTGGTCTGGGGGATGACCCCTGTGAGGATTGAGCTCTAGCGGATTAGATGTTTCCATTTATTACACAATTAGACCGCCTTACTTTAGGCACTAATGAGAAACATGCACCTGTTTAAACAGCCTCAGCAAATACGTTTTAGTTATTTATGTCAGGAGTCTGAATATACAGCCAAACCAGATATTTCTTGACTGAAGTTATATCTGAACTAGAATTAAATTGGTGCAGCAGCAATTAGAGAGATGTATCTTACTGTTTAATAGATTCTGGTGCAGGAGGGAACCATATGAAAAGAATAAAACACCCAAAGACGGTGTAATAAGTTTAAGCGTAAGTATTCAGTTTAACCTGTTCATTCATTACTATATAGAAGTGTCCATCAAAGCCAAAAGCAAGCAGACTTTGAGAAAATCTCACTAAATGAAATTCACAACAGCATGCTGAATAAAACAGAGATATGGCTTCTGATACAAGAAAGCTTCTTAAAGGAGGATCAAGATAGCATGAAAGTACTTGCCAAACATTATCCACTACTTACATTATTCACTCCTGAAGCAACTGTAGAAGAAAGTTTGTCCAAAAAGAAATCCTCGTCAATCAAAATCCAGCATTATAGACTTCACATCCTGCTGGTTTCACTGCAGGACTGTGGAGGAGAGACTCTGAGCACTTGTTGCAGACTGCAGATGTTCAGGTTCAGGTCACCTTGCTCATAGTGTAGCCTTGCTCATTCATGTATGCTACCATATTTAAAGAGAGAGGAGAAAAGGGTACTCCTGCCCCCAACCCCGTTTGGACACAGCTGAGTTAGCATCGTGCGGCTATAGCACGTTGACCCTGACCCTAAGGAAAAAATAGTAGATATTTTTAGAGTGATTTAAAATGTGTTTTCAGCTTGCTGTCAGTGCATGTGTCATAACTTCACCGGGAGACATTAGCAAACCGCCTTATACAAAGTCAACACAGATGTGCTGCATGTTACTTTGCAACCACTACAGTTAAAAGTTGCATTAATAAGCGTTTGCTGTCAGATTGAGTTATGAAACAGGGTTAAAAGAAATCAGGGTAAAATGGCACATTATAAAGCTGCTGTATGGTAAATAGATGAGGTCAGACTGCTGTTCTTTGACAGGATGCCCGTACATGGAACTGAAGTTTGAAACCGTGGTTTGCAGAAGCAATATGGGAATGGAGAAGCAACTCCAGCTGCAGCACACACACTGATATTCACTTTCAATCATTATTTCCACTTAGATTTAAATTCATAAAGCACTTATGTTGTCATAGTTGTTTTGTTTTTCTTGCAGCAAACTGCCCTGCTTATTAAGTGAAGATGCTTTATATCAATCATTTGTTTATTTCCTCAGTGATAAATGCTCCCAAAAAGATGAATGCATTTGTTTTTAATGACCTCACGGCCTCACTGTGGAGCTAATGATCGTCCCACAATATAAAAGCGTCACTCATGTTCGGTCTCAGGTCATTCATCACTTTTGGGGAAGCTGTGCTGAGCACTGAAAACATAATTCAACCCTGCTTCCCACAGTCTGTAAAGATACGACGCTCGATCTGAATTCATGTGGTTATCTCCCTGGCTCCTTGAAATGAGGAGTGAGTCTTTGTACTAATGGAAATTGTAACAAGGTCACTGTATCTCATGCAAATGAGACCAATGTATTTCGCATTTAGCATATTGCAAACTGGCTGCTGTTTGAGGAAGAGTGCCAAGCTTTAAATATGTTGCAAATCATAGTAGCTGCTGATTCAAGCCAGCCTTCTGTCCTGTGCTTGTGCACGTATTAAACATATTCAGTTGTCTCTCAATTGACAGAACCTTTGGGCATATTGTAATCTAACATAAAGTAAAGTTACAAACAAATTATATGTGTTAAATCAGGGCAGCAAGTAACGCTCATATTAGTTACTGTGGCTGATGTTTTTTTTTTTTAATGAAATGTCAGAAAATACAGAGAAATGTTGATGATCATTTCAGATTTGAAGAATTATAAATAGAGGTGAAGTACTGGGAACAACAAGTCAACTGCCTGAAATAATTGGTGATTTAAGTGGGGTCAAAGGTCAACAGCTGTGTACACTTGTGCTCTCAGCTTGTCTCGCAAAAGTAGTATTTCATTTTCAGTCCTTAAAATGAGTTTTTGAGACATTTAATATGATAAAAGATGATAAAAGAGAATTATGGCTATGATAATGCAGCTTTGGTTACATTAGATAGTGGTAAGTGTAGAAGACATGTTTCAGATAGAAAATGAACCACTGTCTCTGGACAGTCATTCAAACATGAGAACTGGAGAAAGAAAACATTTTATTTTAAACACGTTTTTATTGAGTTTTCACAGATATATAAACAGTACAAACACACTGACACAGAGCTAATACAATGTGATACACAAACCAAATACAATAACTGGTTATTTGGGACGGTTTCCGTATTCATGTAAGTGTCTTCAAGTCAGGCATCCTTTTAGTTGGTGTCATGTCTCATGTAAATGTTCCATTTGTTCCAGTTCTTTTTCAATGTATTCTCTTTAACTCTCAAAACATATGTCAACTTTTCCATCATTTAAATCTCTCGGACAATTCCACGAGATTGTTTTCAACTTTATTATAAGTGAGTAGCCACAGCTAAATAAATGAGCTACTGTTCGACCTGCAACTCCATCGAAGATGCATCGGATCCAGCGGCTGACAGCCACTTGCCACAGTGGTTCTTTTGCCAAACCAAGAGACTTTCTGCAGCCTAAGAGAACCGACGTTTGAGGGCCACCTGAAGGACGTCGCAGTCAGGCTCAACCACTCCTCCACCACTGTGTTCCAGCCGGTTTCATTCTGCTGGCAGGTCTGGGAGCTGCAAACTGACAGTCCGGGGGTCCTCGGAGAAACGTCCGCCTGATTCAACGCTGCTAAAAAAGCAGGCAAAGAATTTCCCTCACCTGATGCAGCCGCTGTGTTGTGATAAGAGTTGATGTTGAATAGGAGACTTAGTTATTCTGATCTTAATTTAGGTTTCGTTATGTAAATGGTTTTGCGCATCCCTGCGTCCCCAGTTTATCTATAGTCACATACCATCTCTCACTATGGCCAAACTAAATAACTGACAAAAGTGTAACCTTTTGTCTTAATCCATTTATACATACTGTTGATTTTGTGTCATTTCATATTATCTTCATTTACTATTCATTTACTCAGTTGTTAAACATTTAGCCCTAAAAAAATCTTCATTTATCGCCAAGTCGTTTTTGAGCACTGTATAGAGAATTCATAACCCAGGTATTGAGATTGATTCATTATTGATAAGTGTATTTTGTTTTCTGTTAAGAGGATAATTGGATAATACTACTTTTGGTTGGTCAATTAATGCATCCCCATTTTTCATTAAGATCTTAATAACATTTGGGCCCATTACCGCCATAGTCATTATAATGGTGCAATGTTCTCATGCTCAGAGAGGATTGCAAAGTCTGTATTCACCTGGACTGACTTTAGCTTGGAAGACAATTTTAAGAGGCACCAACATGTCATGGCCATTATGTAATTGTGTGTCAAGGGCCAGGGCTGATGTGGTCCAGCGTGATTTACATCACTCATGGTTTCCGATCATTTTTTTGGGGGATGGAGATTTCTTAATTTGGAATATATAGAAGCACATAACTTTGTAGCGTCGTGTATTTATCCAGGAGACTCCTTGATTGTGTGTTCATAATTTAATTATACCACATTAGCAGCCTATCAGATTTTTTCCCCCAGTGCCATTTTGGCAGCCTTTCTGTGGCCTTTCTGTGTTACATGTACACACAAAAAATCTAATTAAATTAAAAAATAAAATAGAGACAACCACCAAATGTAACACAGTTTAAGTTTAAGTCAATGGGTAACTGTGGTTGTTTTTTGGAGGATATGACATTGAGTGTGTTTACAAGGTCTTTAGTATCCCGGTTTTGATTGGGTTTTTTAAGTATTCCGTTTTTGTGTTTGTGCATGTAAACACCATATCACGAATTATGCCCTTTTCCCGGTTTCAAGAAACTTGGTTTTGCCACCTGGGGTACTCCAATAGAAGCCGGGATACTGGAGCATGTATACGCCTTATCCCGGTCTCTGACGTCTGCCCGCCATGTGCGCAGGCGCCAGAGTGACGCACCAGATATACAAGCAACATGGCGGCAACAAGAGCTTCCCATTTTTGGAGCGACGAAGAGACGTGTGATGAAGTGGATGAGCCATAGCTGTAATGTGGCGTGAGTATTTACTAAAGCTAAGCCCGCTAGAAGCCACAGAGGTCTCATTTTTGTCTTACTTCTAAATATAATAAATATATCGCATTTCCCGCTCAATCTGTTGTAAACAAAAGACGTAAAAGATGTAACACACACCTGCGCAGATAGGATGCAGTGATCAGAAAACGGGTTACTGGTATTTATCATGTATACAGGGATATGAATAACCGGGTTTCTCTGTGTTCCATGTAAACATCATATCCCGGATAAGCCTCAAAACCGGGATAAGCCTCAAAACCGGGATACTAAAGACCTTGTAAACACAGTCTGTGTGTTGTCTAAAGGAGATGATGATTTATCATCACACCCCTCTGACTTATATTTCATCCAATGGTCTTTGATACACTCCTGTTAAAGGGCCAGTGTATAAAATGGGTTGAAAACAGTGACATCAGTGGTCAAATTCTAGATTGCAGGGCTCACTCACTCACCCCTCCCGTCGGGTAAATGACGGTGGCCTCGTAGGGACAAAAAGCCTTGCGCAGACACAAGTTTTTCAGGAGTAGGTCTATCTAGC
>NC_065510.1:18223233-18231795 GCF_006386435.1 Epinephelus moara | reverse complement strand
AATGCGTTCTCTGGCTGGCTGGATTGTCCACTCGGTCTGCCATACATACATGGCGGCGCAAGATGGCGACCTCTCTAAAGCAAGGCCCTTGCTATATATATATATAAAAGCATAATTATAAGGCTACGAAAACCAAACAAATTTTATTTTATAGTGATTACACACTTGTATAAACATATTAATGGGTAGAATATTCAGATTCAGATTCAGATTGACAATAAACCATGCCAAATATTACACACTGGCCCTGTAATCTTGTTACACAGAGATTTATGCAGATTGTTGTGGCTGCACCAATACAGTGAAGTCAGTTTATAACAGACTGACTGTGATTGCATCACATAGGGGGCACTGAAATGCTAAAAAGCTGGTTCTTTAGTGGATGATAATGATTAACGTGCCTCTGGTGAATGTGTCCAGTTAAGTGTCTGGGACCTAACTTCATATGGCTGTTGGAACATTTAACTTCTTGTCGACTCTGACAGCACAGCAGCAAAATGAAATTTGACAACATACTTTCAGAAATTAATGGATTTGGAAAATTCCAAATCAGACTATTTTTGATTCAGATCTTTGCTCGAATGACTCTGCCATGTCACTTTCTGCTGAATAACTTCATGGCGGCTGTTCCCTCTCACCACTGTAACATCACCGCTCTGGATGATGGAGGCATCTTTGGGAACTTATCTCAGCCAGAGAAACTGGCTGCTGGTGTGCCAACAGAGCCGGATGGGACTCTGAGCTCCTGTCAGATGTTTTTAAAGCCGCAGTATCATCTGGTAGGCTTAAACAGCAGTGAGGATGCATCTATTGTTCAGTGTCAGAACGGATGGGTGTATGACAACAGCACATTTAAATCTACTTTGGCAACAGAGGTAAGTTTCTTCAATAGATTTAACAGTATTTTTTTTTAAGTAGCTATGTTTTAATCGAATACCATGTTCCTCAGAGACGTTAAAGGCATTGGCATTTGTTCTGTAGACTTTTAATGTAGGCATTAAATCAAATGTTTGTTGCATCCTTTGTGGCTGAATTTTTAATTAAATGCAAACGTAAGAAACATTTAGTTTTGACTTGGTATTGAGTTCAGCTTCCACGATGGACAACTGCAAAATGTTTTACTGTAATGCTTTCAATCATGTCTTTGCAGTGGGATCTCGTGTGCAGCAGAAAAGGGATGAACAAGGCAACAGCCACAGTCTTCTTCATTGGTGTTATGGTCGGAGCCCCTATATTTGGGTTTCTCAGTGACAGGTAGGTCTGTTAATAAAAAACAACAACAACAACAACAAAAAATGGATACACACTGCCTCTCTATAACAAATGTCAGATACAATTAAAGGGGACATGTAGTTCTCAACGAGTCTCTCAACCCATACAACCACTTCAGTCATATTGCTATATCTTCACACTTCTGCCATCAGGCAGACGCTACTACAGGAGTGTAAAATCCAGGACAACACTGACCAACAGCTTCTACCCACAGGCCATCAGAGTGTTGAATAACAGAATGGAACACAGCCCCTAAATTATATTTTATTTAATTGTCTTGTATGAAGGGAGACTGGCAGTTTAGAATTTCATTGTACAGTGCAAACCGCTGGGTTTTTCTACTGTGCATATGGCAATAAACCTCTTGAATCTTGAAGTGGTAAACTCCCATGTTAAAATGCCCAAATTAGCACATTCTAGTGGACGACAGAATAGCTCATATGACCATTAATGGTTGCAGTTTTAAACGCATGGGTTAATGTCATCAGAAGGTCGCAGTTGCACCAAAACTACATGGTTAGGTTTAGACAAAACATCATGTTTTAGCTTTAAATAACTGTTTGGAAATGTTTCTCATGTGACATACGTCATGTGAAATCACTGACATATGTAGGCTTACTATGTTTTTTTTTGTAAAAATAACGCTACATTTGACTTCTGGTTTCACACGGTGCATGAACACTGGTCTTCTGGATGAAAGTCCTGTGTTTGTTTGACCAATCCAGCTACCCTCCTTCCTACTCTATGCAGACCTTCTTGCTCTCTATATTTCCTCACCCGACTTCCCTCTTTGCTCCTGTAATAATAAATACGACACCTAGAGGTCGCCACCACACACAAAACATAAATATGTGTCATAAAGCACCTGTGGAATTTTGAAGGACAGTCTTGTTTTCTGGAGGAGCTTTACAAAGTCTAACAAAAATTACGATAATAATAAATAATGATGATGCTTGGGCTTGAGATTTAACATTGTGTTAACCTGTGTTAAAAATTTTAGATGGATGGGGGGATTTAGGAGACAAGGTAAATTAATGAAAAACACTGTTGAGCTGCATAATGGAAATTGTAGGATCCTGTGTTTTTGGATCTTGACCTAACAAGAGGCCAAAAGTCAGAACATCCCGGCCTCTGGTGCTTTCTTTCACATTATTCTGTCTTTAATCTGTGTACTGGGCACCAGTGGAGGCGTAAGGTAATACGTTGGGCTTTGATTTAAGCAAGACAATTCTTAATGTAATGTTTAAGATCTCTAGTAAAAAAAAAAGAGGTTGTTGGCACTCTATGGAAGATGATCCACCTGTTATGTAGATATCAGGTCCCCAGAAGGTGTGCCAGGATTTAAAGTCAAATTTTAAAGTGGTCAAACAGAGTAATTACATCTGTCAGGTGATGCCATCAGGCCCAAAAATACTTTTTCCCATGGCAAAAGAGGCGTCTGTAAATGTCTATAAGTGTCTTAATATTTTAGAGTGTCACAACCCCTGTGAAATGACCTGTTTCACAATCATATTTGATCCATTCAGTCCGATATTATTTTGAAAGTGTAGAGGAGCCACATGATTGAAACATATTATCCCCATTCAAGTTGCCCCTAAATCCTACACACTGTACCTTTAAGACAAGTTAAAAGAACATGTGCAAAGCATGGCCTTTTTTGTGAATTGAGAATAAATGTTCGAGGTCTGTCTCATTAGTTTTTAAGACAATAATTGTTCTTAATATTTTTCTTTTCATGACCAGGTTTGGACGACGGCCGCTGCTGCTGGTATCTTATCTGTCGTCCGTATTGTTTGCAATCCTGAGTGCCTTCTCTTCATCGTATGTGATGTTTATCATCATGAGGTTTTTTACGGGGATGTCACTCTCAGGAATAAGTATCATCTCTATTGTTCTGAGTAAGTATGCTAATGTTAAAAAAATGAGATGAGGAAAATAGAATATGTTTTAATCTTTTTTTAGTTTTAGTCTCAAGAAATCATTTGTAAAATACGATCTGACTTTTCAGTTGTGCTAACTTTTCTCCAGATGTTGAATGGTTCAGCATTGAACACAGGACCTTTGCTGGTGTGATCATAAGCCTGGATTGGACACTTGGGACCTGGATTCTGGTGGGAATAGCATATTGCGTAAATGAATGGAGGAGGCTCATCGTGGCAGTGACCTTACCCATGATAGTGTCCATCATTACTTGGAGGTATTAAAATTTCATATTTCAGAAGTCAATGTGACACTGAACTCACCATGTTTGTTGCTTCAGGTGGCTCCCAGAGTCTGCGAGATGGCTCCTGGCAAAAGGAAAGGCAGACGAGGCTCATCAGTACATAATGCAATGTGCCACGATGAACAGCAGAACCAAGTGTATGGCCACCATCACACCGACGGTACATTTTGATGTTATTTACTAACAGTTTCACAATTAGTCCTGTCCACAAGTCTTATGAATGAATAGTTTTACTGTGTTTGCTCTCTCATAGGAGTTACTGCAATCTGTAAAAGGTGAAACTGAGGATAAGAAGTACACTCTAGTGGATCTTTTCAAGACCCCAACTATTAGGAAACTGTCTATATGCTCAGGGATAGTGTGGTACGTATCAGTTTCATGACATGGGTTAAAGGAATTGTTTAGCCTAGCATTTTGGGAAAGATGCTTGTTTACTTTCTTTCTGACATCAGATAACTAGTAGGGACAAAGGTAGAGTGTTTCTTTGCCTCATGTTTGCCTCCGATTATTTGGTCGATATGCTCTCGTCCGACCAAATTCTCATTGGTGGAATAATCGCAGTGTTACTTTCATAAGGAGAAAAGTGCTACATCAATAGCTTTCCAGGATTAATCCATTATTTCCTGTGGCGGGGGGACAGGCTAAGTTACTTGTGAAAAAAGGGGTGTTTTCAAAGCTGTTGACAGAAAGTTGAACTCGCCCACCCTACGCTCAGTTTCGCGGTGACGCAGACCTGTCAGTTTCTGTATACTGAAACCATTTCCCTCAGTGGAGACGAAGCTTGTATTTACTTGTAGTTCACAGATAAGAAACAATAAATTGTGAAGAAAGTAAAGCCTCCACTAAAATAGCATTTTAAGTCTTGTGTGTGATTTATCCTTCAGGGATTTATACTTCGGGATTTATCCTGGCTTCATATGAACAGAGGAAATCTCTGCTCGTCGCTAGGCTAATTTATACAATGTAAAACGCCATAGGCTGGTGCTAATAATGTTAGCATGTTGTATTTGCTTGGAAAACGTGTTTAGTATAAGACAGTTGTTTGTCAGTGAATGCTGTGAGTTGTAATGAAGCCAAACTATGTGCTGTTACCTTGTTACTTTTCTGTTTGGACTTCAAAGGCCAGAAAACATGTTAATGAGTAGGCCCTGGAGGTGCTGGTAGGTGGATTTTGAACTTGTAGCAGAGTGAGGTAGCTGTTTCCCCTTGTTACCAGTGTTTATGCTAAGCTAAGCTAATTGTAGTCTGGCTCCAGCCCTGTAGTTTAGTGGTATCAATCTTTTGATGTAACCCTAAGAAATAAAGCAAACAAATGTCTTTTCTAAAAATGTTGAGCTATGAATTTAACATAGTGTAAGTGACATAAATCAAACACTAGTGAATGTAAAATCGTGATAAATAATTATCACTCTGAGTATATATTAATGTAATATATGCCATGAGAAAATCTGCCTTTTTGCACTTATCAGGGTTAAAGGGTTAAAATTGGTGTGTGTGAATGTTTTAATGTTGTGTTCCATTTTCTAGGTATGGTGTTGCATTTACATATTATGGGATTAGTCTGAACATCACTGGGTTTGGACTGAACACATATCTCACACAACTCATATTTGCATCTATTGAAATGCCATTGAAGATTGGTGTGTATTACTTCCTGGAGAAAGTTGGGAGGAGGTCTGGTGAAATGGGATCCATGCTGTCGACTGGTCTCTGTCTCCTAATCAACATGTTTGTCTCACAAGGTTATTTGTTTTTTATTTTAATGAAATCAGATTTTTGTTAACATATCTGAGAGTTGTCTTGACAAATATCTAAACGTTTTCCCCCAGATAAGTGGGTCATTCGTACTGTTGTGGGCGTCCTTGGAAAAGCCATGTCAGAAGCCTCATTCACAATCGTGTACCTCTTCACAACTGAGCTCTTTCCTACAGTCGTACGGTAAGTCAGCAACAAACTCTTGTGACAAGTTTAACCATGAACAATGATTATCTACTCTGCTGTGACAACATTTATTACAGGTTTACATTAACCTCAGTGCTTTTTGTTTTTCAGACAGAACGGTTTAGGCTACACCGCATTTGTGGCGCGGCTGGGTGTGTCCATATCTCCACTCATCATGCTATTGGAGGACGTGTGGCATCTCCTCCCTGCAGTCACTTATTGCACGGTGGCAGTTGTATCTGGTTTGGTGGTTTCGCAGCTGCCTGAAACATTAAACATCCGACTGCCAGAGTACATCGAGGACATTGAGAAACCGAGGTAAAAAGGAGAGAAAGATTACATGTAATTCAATATTAAAGCTACGGTAAATGATTAGCTACCTCACTGAGCTTCACTGCTAAAGAGTAATCCAGTCAATCAAAGGCAACTGGATGTTTTGCAATTTCAGTGTGTTATTTACAAAACTTTCTTTGGGATAATTGACATATTTTAATCATTTGCAGATGCCAAAAATAGAAATTGTTGTTTGAGTCTGCTCTTATACTATGTAATCTATTCATGATGCAAAAATGACCCACTTCCCTTTTGTCTAAATTGCAGGGGACAGTCAACAAGGAACAAGGAGATTCAATAAAAACCACTGTTATTGTTAACTAGAGTGATTATTTGCCACAATGAATTTGTTCTGCAAGTTTTAATAATGTAAGATGAGTTGATTTAATCTGCTTTGTAACCATAAAATTGTTAAAATCAAAATAAATACTTGAACTAAGAGTCTTTCCGGATATAACATATCCACAGGTGCGCTGTCTTAATAATGTACTGTACAGAGGAAATTTGGACAAATACAAAGAGACAATAAGAGAGAAATGTAACTGTGAATTTACTTGAGGTTAGCAATAAAATTGTAATTCATGAGAACATGACTATGGATTTTATTGGAATTAGTTTCAGTTATTTCCTGCTGTCATGGCGCAGGGTATATGGGACATTTGTATTCATGCACATGTTAATAAAAAGTTGCCTTTAAAAAACACTTAAAAAGACAAAGAGAGATAGTCCATACATTGAATATCTTGGTTTAGCTTGCTGCTGGTACAGCTGAGGTTGAAATGTGACTTTCGCATATCCCTATTACACACAACACACACATGCGGCAGTAACTCAGCCCATAGGGACTTGGGTTGGGAACCGGAGGGTCACCTGTTTGAGTCCCCGTCCAGACCAAATATGGAGCGTGGACTGGTGGCTGGAGAGGTGCCAGTTCACCTCCTGGGCACTGCCGAGGTGCCCTTGAGCAAGGCACCGAACACCCCAACCGCTCGGGGCGCCTGACCAAGGCACCCCCCTCACTCTGACATCTCTCCACTTTGTACATGTATAGGTCCTGTTTGTGTGTCTTTCAAACCTGTGTGTTAATGACAAAAAAAAGTGAAAAAACTGAATTTCCCCTCAGGGGGATTAATAAAGTATATTTTAAAAAAAAAATGTTTGGAGCAGTCATGATATGGTGCCCCTGGAGCAGTTTGGGGATTCGATACCTTGCTCAAGGGCACTTTCCTGGTGCCCAGGAGTGTGAACTGGCACCTCTTCAACTGCCAGTCCACACTCCAAGCCAAGCCAGTATGTGCTACTGCTGCCTCCCATTTGGTTTTTTGAAAAATGAAAATTCTGACCTGGTGGTGGTGCTAAAGAAAAACTCAAAAGATAGAATAACTTATTAGGATTCATCCTCTGGCACTGCTGATATATGTAATTATATGCAGTGTTTCACATATTTTAATTGTTTAGGCTTTTCATCTCCTACATTGTAAACATTTGGCCTTCATTTATTGAACTGATTTTCTATATTTATGATACTTGTGTGTAGCAACTCATAATGTAATAATTTAAATGTGATAAAAGCTCATAATGTAAGAAAAACAATGTAATAACAGCTTTGTGCATAATGGGAAAATTCTTACATAATAAACTAAGCAAAAAATTCTCTCTTCCTGGAACTATTTCAGTTTTACATGGAACAAGTGAAGTCCTTAATTTAAAGCAGCTAGACTTGGTCTGTTTGGTCTACAAAATATTTTCATCAATCAGTTTCAAACTGATTTAGCCTCTTGAATGTGTGACAAAATTCAGGATTACAAGATATCCAGTGACCTAAATGAGAACTTTTACAGAGATGGTGCTGAATTTAATATACACATATATAAAAAAAATCACATTGGGCCTCCCTGCGCAGCTGTTGTCACCACATCTCTAGGACCTAACTGACCCATTAAAAGCTTTACATAACTCTAATTTCGAAGGCTTGCAACTGTCTTGCTTCTTGTTGTTCAATACTACCAGTACAATATTTACTGCTAGTGAGTTGTACATGCAACAGTCTGCATACAGTATGCAATTCACTATTTGATGCAAGATTAAAAACTGCCATAAAAAATGTCCTAAAGGCCATCTTTTACAGTCTTAATGTAATTTTTATTGTAAAATCCCAAAATGGAAAATTATCTTAACATTAATTAAAGACTTAAAGAATAACTTAAATATAGGCTACATTAACTTTTCAATCAAAATAAATTAAGATCATCATCTCAAAATAATAAAAACAGCAGATTTTTTTAACTTAGCTGCACATATATGCCAACAAGAAAATAAAGTTGAAATGGAAAATTATTGTGACGAGCGGCAGGTTAAAGTTCATCAACACCGGATTTCTTATAACTCACAGCGCCTTTTCATTGGTCGTTCCTGAACATCAACAGAGCATGGCATCCTGCAACTGACGTGAAGCCGTCTTAACACATACCCCGAGACTCGAGGGAACAAAACTCTTCTGCATGAGACTCACACACCGGCAGATCGAACACTGAAAACAAAACATGCACTCTCAGAGCGCACGAAACACATAACAACACACACTTCTCCTGAACACAGTGCATTCTGGGTAGTGCCCTTAAAGTGACCATTCATCATTTTACAGTTTTTTTACATTTATCACAGTCACAGCCCCAGTCGCTACATTGCCCCCACCAGCATGTCGCCCGTCCCGGCGACTACAAGCTCACACGTAGTCCTCAAAGCGACGGGGAGGCCGCCTCTGCCGCCATCGAGTCTCTCTCCGCGCAGAC
>NC_065510.1:18216712-18223184 GCF_006386435.1 Epinephelus moara | reverse complement strand
TACATTTATCACAGTCACAGCCCCAGTCGCTACATTGCCCCCACCAGCATGACGCCCGTCCCGGCGACTACAAGCTCACACGTAGTCCTCAAAGCGACGGGGAGGCCGCCTCTGCCGCCATCGAGTCTCTCTCCGCGCAGACCCCTCCCCCCCACTGTCCATCTCCCCTCCTGCAGTGCCGGGTGCGCTAGTGGATGGCGGTGGGAGTATACCCTGTGAGCTGGGGGCATGGTCAACCTCTGCTGATTTTGCATGGGGCCGATAGGGTGCTAAACGGTCCCTGTGCAGCACCACTACCCGCCCCCGGACAGACATCTTCACCCGATACACCACATCGGACAGCTGCTCCAGCATCTCACAGGGGCCCACCCACTTGCTAGTCAGCTTAGGCGAAATGCCTTTCTTTCGGGTTGGATTGTAGACCCACACCTTCTCTCCAGGCGAGAAGGGGCGGCCCCGGCAGTGGACGTCGTATGCCTGTTTCTGTTTCTCCCCAGCCTGATCCTGGCGCCCACGGGCAAAGTCATGCGCCTCCATCAGCTGCTGCCGTAGGCTGTGCATTCCCTGCCAGGCTCTCCAGGGAGGTCAGGGCACGGGGGGCTGCCAAAGGCTAGGTCCACGGGAGTCCGCAACTCCCTCCCGAACATGAGAGCGGCGAGTGTGCACCCAGTGCTCTCCTGCACTGCTGAGCGGTATGCCATCATTATCAGGGGCAGGTGACGATCCCAATCACGCTGGTGTCGCTCGACCACGATGGCCAACTGTGTGGACAGCGTCCGATTGAACCTCTCCACCAGTCCATCACTCTGGGGCTGAAGAGGCGTCATCCGGGTCTTCGTCACCCCCATGAGCTTACACACCTCGGCGAACACTTGTGCCTCAAAGTTCCGTCCCTGATCGCTGTGCAACTCCTCAGGTGCACTGAATCGGCAGAACATCTCACACACCAGTCTCTCAGCTATTGTTATGGCACTCTGGTCGGGAACCGCGTACGCCTCCGGCCACTTAGTGAAATAATCCATGGCCACGAGGACGTAGCGGTTCCCACCATCAGTAAGGGGGAAACGGCCCAAGGATGTCCACGCCCACACGCTCCATGGGAGCCCCCACCTGGTAACGCTGTAGCGGAGCATGGGAGCGTTGGGTGGGGCCCTTCTGGGCGGTGCAGGCGTCGCAGCAATGCACGAACAGTTCGGTGTCTTGCCTGCAGCCGGCCCAGTAGAACCTTTGGCGCAGTCTGTTTAGAGTCTTTGATACCCCAAAGTGCCCTGCCCCCACTGAACCATGCACTGCCTGTAACACCTGCTGGCGCCGGTCCTTGGGCACCAACAACTGCCAAACCGCTCCCCCTCGGCCTGGCGCCTGCCAGACACGATAGAGCAGTCCATCCCATCGGGCCAGAGTGGCCCACTGAGAGTAGTAGGCCTTAGTTTCCAATGACAGTGCTGAGACAGCTGGCCAACAGGGGCGTTCTCCAGCATCGACCCACTGCCCCACCCTGGAAAGAGTAGGGTCGGCTTCCTGCGCCGCCTGCCATTCCTGTCGCTCGACCGCCGTCATCCCCTCCTCTGCTTCCTGGACCTGTGGCACCGCGGCCACTGGAATAGTCAGTTGGTCTCGTTCTTCTTGCCGCAAACAGTGCCTGCACTCTGATGCCTCGCAGGGCCGTCGGGAGAGGGCGTCGGCATTGCAGTGGAGTCGCCCTGCCCGATGCTGTACCTCAAAGTCGTAACTCTGCAGGGCCTCAATCCATCTCGCCAGTTGCCCTTCCGGTTCTCGGAAGGTGAGGAGCCACATCAGGGAAGCGTGATCTGTCCGCAGGAGGAAGGACCGGCCGTAGAGGTAGGGCCGAAAGTGGTGAAGCGTCGTGATGACTGCCAGTAGCTCGCACCGGGTGACACAGTAGTTGCACTCAGCTCGATGTAGGGCGCGGCTGTAGTAGGCCACCACTCTTTCTCCTTCCTCCCTCTCCTGTGACAGGACTGCCCCCAGCCCCGTGTCACTGGCGTCTGTGTCGACGATGAAGCGGCACCCTGGGTCGGGGAGTGCCAGGATGGGAGCGGTGGTCAAGGCTTCGCGCAGCCGGGTGAAAGCAGCCTCGCAGCTCTCGTTCCACTCGAACTTCCGCCCCTTGTCAGTGAGGCGATGTAGCGGGCTGGCGGTGGATGCAAAGTCGTGCACAAAACGTCAGTAGTATGAAGCAAGACCCAGAAAGCTGCGCACCTCGCCGACACTTCTGGGGACCCGCCAGTTCCGGACTGCCTTCACCTTCGCTGGATCGGTGCCCACGCCGTTGGGCCCCACCACGTGTCCCAGAAACTTGGTCTCGCGTTGTAGGAGGTTGCACTTTTTGGGATGTAGGCGCAAGCCCGCCCCCCGAATGGCGCTGAAAACCTGACGCAGATTTACCAGAGCCCGCTCGAAGTCAGTGGTGTGGACCAGCAGGTCGTCGAGGTAGACCACACATTGGCTCCAGGGAATGTGGGCCAGCACTCTCTCCATCAGCCTCTCAAATGTGGCGGGAGCGTTGCAGAGGCCGAACGGCATCACCCTAAACTGCCAGAGTCCCTGTCCGAAGGTGAAAGCCATTTTTGGGCGGTCCTCTGGCGCTAGCTCCACCTGCCAGTAGCCACTTCTCAAGTCTAGGGAACTGAACCATCGTGACCCTGCGATGTGGTCCAGGGCATCATCAATGCGGGGCAGGGGGTAGGAGTCTTTGCGGGTTATTGCGTTCAGGCGCCGGAAGTCCGCACAGGGCCTCCACGTGCCGTCCTTCTTCCGCACTAGGATAGCAGGGGAGGCCCATGGGCTGGTGGAAGGCTCTATCACCCCTGCCGCGGACATGGTCTGGACCAGCCGCTTGGTGGCCTCCCGCTTAGCGAGCGGGAGTCAATAGGGGCGTTGGCGAATGGGCGCGGCAGTACCTGTGTCGATGGTGTGCTGCACCAGCCCCGTTCTGGTGCGCTCATCGTCTCTGGCGGCAAAGATGTCCAGGAACTCTTGAAGCAGATCCCTCATCTGTGCGCTCTGCTGTGGGACTAGCTGCTCACTGCTCCGCTGTGCGAGTTCTTGGACTGCCTGGACGGTCTCGGGGTAGGGCGGCGGCCGATCCTCTGCAGGGCAATCCGGCGTGACGGAGGTCGAAACAGGGGTGGCGTGATGGTGTTGCCCGTGCTGTTGCTGCTGCTGCAGGGTGGCTTCAGTTGGGTTGCTGCTGCTGGGCTGCCGCTGACGAACCGCTGCTGTCGAACCGCCGCTGATGGACCACTACTGCTGTGTTGTTGCTGCCCCCGGGCCGCCACTGCCGCTGCTGCACCGCCGCTGTCGGGCCATTGCCGCTGGACTGCCGCTGTTGGCGTGCCGCTGCTGGACTGCTGCCAGTGGGCCACCACTGCTGGGCTCCTGCTGGAGAGCCACTGCCGCTGCTGGACCACTGCTGCTGGATCGTCGCTGCCGGACTGCTGCGGGTGGAGCCGGATCACCACTGCTGGACTGCTGCTGTACTGCTCGCGTGCGTCTCACCCCCCTCTTCTCTCGTCGACGTTGGAGAGGTAGGGTCTCCGTCCCAATGTAGATGACTCTCTTCGCTACGTCCACCATGGCTCCCCAACGTTCCAGCAGGTCGAGGCCGATAATGCAGGAGTCTATGATGTCAGCCAACCAAAACTCTTGCTCTGTTTCAGTTTTTCCGGCCCGCACCCACAGGCTTTGCTTCCCGAGCATTTTTGAGAGTCCCCCTGTCACGGACCGGATCTTGCTGGAGGTCGGAGCCCATCCGAGCGACTGTCCATCGTTTGCCTCCGGCAAAACCAGGGAGATAACTGCCCCCGAGTCTACCAGGGCTCTGCAGACGTGTCCATTGAGGTGGCAGGACAGGTATAGGCCATGGACGTTGCCCAACCTGCCGATTTGGTTAATGTTCTCAATAGGGGATTCGGTTGGTTGACTGGGGGGCAAATTCCCCTCTGTGCCCCCCAGCTCTAGTTTCCTGAGCGGTCGGGGGTGTGGTGCCGGGGTGCAGGCACGGGGCAGTCACGTGCCATGTGTCCCGGTTCTCCACAGCGGTAACAGACACCTGGGGTTTGACGTGCCCGCAACCTCCTCGGGGGCTGCCGTGGACCTGCTGGAGCTGGGGAGGGTTGGGCCTGGCAGACAGCCCCTCCCTCGTCATCATCGCTGATCTCTGCTTGTCGCACCTGGGGTCTCGCCTGATGGCGGGGTGTTAGGACAGTCTCAACCCGCTCTGCTTCCTCCAACGCGGCCTGGAGAGTCGTGGGTGACCTGAGGCGGAGGTGTTCCCTAAGCTTCTCAGGGGTGAGCCCCCGGATGAAGGCACTCAGGGCTAGCTCGTCACGTGCTGATGGGTCGAAGGTTGGGTATAGTAACGCACATCCGCGGCATATGCGCCCAAAGCTTCACCATCTGCTCGGCGCCTGTGAGCCAACTGGTCTCTCACCTGGTCAGTGGAGGTGCGTTTTCCAAAGCGTCGCTTTAGAGCCATGGTCAGGGATGAATAGTCACTTAGCTCCTCTGGTGCCACGTCCATTAACACCCGTAGTGCATTTCCCTCCAAGGCCAGGACAATGTTGGCGGCCGTCTCAGCAGCATCCCATCCATTCATTAGCTCCGCCACCTTGACCTGAGCGAGGTAGGGTTCCAGTGGTGTGGTACCTGCATATCGCGGGAGCTTGTAGACGTTCCGCGGAGGCGGGTGTGACGGCGGTGTGGAGGTGGCCCCTCCCGTCCCAGACGACGAGCCATGTACGGCCGATGAGCTCTCCATGCTGCAGCGGGGGACGGCGCCTCTCGTTGCGGCCGCCATGCTCGGCGCGACCGGCGAGCTCTCGGAGCGGTGGGCGGAGGTGGTGCTTCTCGTCGCGGGTGCGGGGAGACGCCGGGCACTGGAGCCTTCCTGGACGGGCGGGCGAGCTCCGCCAGGGTTGTGCTCTTTGAATTTACACTGCTCGTCGAGGCGCGTTATGAACTCCGTTATCCTTCCGTATTCTCGCTCTATTTCCTCCATGGTGGGTACGTTAGCTAGGCTAGCTATCCCACTTCTGACACCAATGTGACGAGCGGCAGGTTTAAGTTCATCAACACCGGATTTCTTATAACTCACAGCGCCTTTTTATTGGTCGTTCCTGAACATCAACAGAGCGTGGCATCCTGCAACTGACGTGAAGCCGTCTTAACACATACCCTGAGACTCGAGGGAACAAAACTCTTCTGCATGAGACTCACACACAGGCAGATCGAACACTCTCTTCTGCATGAGACTCACACACAGGCAGATCGAACACTGAAAACAAAACATGCACTCTCAGAGCTCACGAAACACATAACAACACACACTTCTCCTGAACACAGTGCATTCTGGGTAGTGCCCTTAAAGGGACCATTCATCATTTTACAGTTCATTTATCACAGTCACAGCCCCAGTCGCTACATTATATTAAAAGGCCTCATGGAGGTGCTGAGTTAGTCTACTTAATGTTTCATTGTTTCATAATAATCATTATGTGGAAAAATAATTTGTTTGAATTTCTGTCATTAAAAAATATTTCGTTTTCTTTTTTGTAATGGTAAAAAAGAGCAAGAGAGAGAGAGAAATTCCCACAGACTTCCTGCAGTGATGCTAACTGGCATGTGTTGCTCACCTTCTTCATTGGGACGGGGAGGGGTAAAGTTATGGGGAGACAGGGCTGCTGCTTCTGACTCATCTGTTGTGGAGTCTGGTAAAAGAGGCAGGGACAACAGATTCTGTTGTGGAGTCTGGTAAAAGAGGCAGGGACAACAGATTTATTATGAATATCTTGCTAAACATTTACCTGCACTGATTAAATGTAGGTTAAAAGGAGTGAAGTGGAGGCTAACACTAGTCTGTAGCTATCTTATTTCACTATGGACATTAAGCTAATAGGTTCATTTCTACCACTCACAGACTATAGGCTACCCACCTTTCTTGGAGAAAAACTGGCTTATATATTGACAGCCTTTCTTTTGCCTCTCCTCTCTCTCCTTTCTCCCTTTCCTTTTATGAAAACCGGATTTTCTTTTAGTACTAGCCTAGGTAGCATGATGATGACTAGTGCGCAACTGCTGACTGTTGCTAGGCACTGTCACCGTCAGTGCGCTAAGGCAGGACCAAACCATTTCATGCAGATACAGGGGGGTGGTCAGTCAATATGCATGTTCACTTTTTGGTCAATGGGGATATTTAACTTATACTGGCAAAAACAAGTAAAAACAAAGAGATCATTTATTTTATAACAATTCTGCAAAGATTGCAGAATTGTTATAATTCAGCCACACTGGAGGGTTTTCGAGCATGAACCGCCTTTTTAAGGTCATGCCACAGCATCTCAATAGGATTCAGGTCAGGACTTTGACTAGGCCACTCCAAAGTCTTCATTTTGTTTTTCTTCAGCCATTCAGAGGTGGACTTGCTGGTGTGTTTTGGATCATTGTCCTG
>NC_065510.1:18034413-18215939 GCF_006386435.1 Epinephelus moara | reverse complement strand
AGAGGTGGGTAGAGTAGCCAAATATTGTACTCAAGTAAGAGTATTGTTGCTTTAAAACAATATAACTCAAGTAAAAGTAAAAAGTATTTTGCATTAAAACTACTCTGAAAAGTACAATTTATCCAAAAAGTTACTCAAGTAAATGTAACTGAGTAAATGTAACTAGTTACTACCCACCTCTGGGAACAACTATTTCACATGCTAGGAATCACCTAGTGTACTAAAGTCACTGTCCCTGTAAATGTTCTCATTTGTCCAGGTCACTGTAGTCTGTAGTCCTGAGCTCTGTCACACATCCAAGGGGCTTCATCAGTTTGGAACTGATTGATGAAAGTGTCTTCAAGTCTAGATCAACAGACAAAGTCCAGGTGCTTCATTATAAGGACTCCACTTGTTCCTTGTAAACCAAGAAGGGTACCTTTGCTTGAAGAAGAAAATGAGGGCTTGCTTTTAAAACTATTACACCATATGCTGAATTTATCATGTTACTCAACAATTATTTGTTTAGCTTATAATGTAATACTTTCCTACACTGTATTAACTTATTAAACTATGCACAAAATGTTATGCATTCATGGCTTTCTTACATTATGTGCTGATTATTACATTATGAGCTCTTACTGCACTTAAATTATTACAGTATGCATGGTGATTACATTATGAGTTGTTACAAATGTGTTTTATTCACAGTGGTTTCACTGCTGCTTGGGAAATGTCACCGGTGTCACCATAATAACCTTAAATATCCTTCCCGTCCTTCACAGTGGCACTGCCAAGGGGTGGCCAGGAAGGGGCCATGGCCACTCTGATACAATCGCTGGCCAATGGGACCCCTTAACTGTCATAATGAGTGGTTTTCAACTAGCTTGTATACTACAACAGTAAAACATCAGGGTTAATATTATGTTTGTATGTAAGTATAACATCACACTCACAGTTTGAGCTGCTTACATCTGGGCGTCGATTTAGGGTCCCTAAAGCCAGTCGGAGCATATATAAGAAGTCCTTTATTCCCTATGCCATACAGCCAATGAACACAGAGTGACTGCAGCAGGGAACACTACTATTTTTAGAAGACTTTGATTTTTGAGAGAATAAAGAATAAAGTTATCTTGTCTTGTCTCGTCTCGTCTCATATTGTCTTGTCTTAAAAGTAAGGCAATTGTTCCAGGGGGTGGCCTCACCTGACCACCCCTATGAAAAGTTTCCAGGGGTGCAACTGGTCCTGCACGATGAAACTAACCAAGAAAGGTTCCTTACAATGTTTATTGTAATGGCAATGAAGTTAACTCACCAAACCAACCAATTAATGGCAACCCATCCAACAGTTGTGGAGAAACAAAATGTCATCATGAGGGCATCACCAAGTCAGTCAATGTCTGTACTTTATTTCATGGCAATCCATCAAATAGTCATTACATTACAGAGATTTTGTCATGGACCTTAGATCTTGTGTATCTTCCCCACTACAATTTTTAAGGAATCAAATCAATTTTCTTCCACAATCAGACATTTTCAATCATTAGACAACAACCCATCATCCCCAGTATTAGATAAATCTTAAATTGGCTTTTCAAGGGGGGGTATTGCGATGCTTCAGGACATGTACAGTATCAACAGGAAGGTACTTTGGTGTCACAGTGTCACTGGCAAATTATTACCTCTGCTAAGGGTGTTGTGTTTTCAGTAGGTCCGTTTGTTTGTCTGTCAGATGGATAACCAAAAGTGTACTTTTCATGAAACATGGTGAAAGGTTAAGGTAAGGTAAGGTAAGGTAAGGTAACTTTATTTGTACCCGAAGGTAGATTTAGTTCACAGTTTAAGTGGTTGTAGCAAGGGCATACCCATGTCACATGTGGATACAAGTGTTTGTACAACCTAACAGCATATTGACACATTCTCTTTAGCTGACTATTAACCCATGACATCTAACAGTGTGCAACAGGATAGTGTCCCACTTTTAAACTGACATCTTGTGTGCTCTGTGATATAATTCTCTGAGCTTCACTCCAAACTGGAAGTGTTGTATCATTTATTCTGAAGATGAAGTTTGAGAACGTCCTGGCAGAGCTGAACGGCTTTGGTAGATTCCAATTAAAGACGATCCTCTTGATGGTAATTCCTCGTGTGACTTTGCCTTTTAACTTTCTGCTGAATAATTTCATCGCGGCTATTCCGTCTCACCACTGCGACATCAGCTCTCTGGATGATGGAGGACTTTTTAGGAATTTATCCCAAGCGGAGAGGCTTCTTGTTAGTGTTCCTCTCCAGGAGGATGGAACTCCGAACTCGTGTCAGATGTTTGCAGAGCCTCAGTATCATCTGCTGCTCAACTACTCCAACATGACTGAGCTACCCACAGTGCCGTGTCAGAATGGATGGGTGTATGACAACACCACCTTCAAGTCTACTCTGGCCACAGAGGTGAATGTTTATTTCAAACTAATCAAAAAGTGATACAAATCCCAAGTTAGCCATTTAAATCTTAATTTTCTTTGTCTCTTGTCTGTTTCCCTCACAGTGGGATCTGGTTTGTGATAAAAGAAGAGTGAACAGAGCCACAGCCACTATCTTCTTCATGGGGGTCATGGTTGGAGCAGCAGTGTTTGGCTACTTTAGTGACAGGTGTACATGCCTTTTATTCTTCGACCAGACATTTTTGGGCCTGTGTGGTTAAATTGCACAACTTTAAGAGAAACTTATACATTGAAATGTGTTTTTGCTTTAGTATGATAACTGTTGTAATAGAGTAAGTTCAACCAAGTTGAAACAGCAAACATGTTGAGGGAAACATAAAGCAGAGCAAATGATGCTTTCTGTTACATAATGAGGAATTGTTGCTACTGAACCATACTGAACGTACCAGAAAAATGTTCACTTACAATGTATTTCAGTTGTTTTCCACCAAATTATGCAATCTTGCAATACAGTATTCACTTGTAGTGACCACATCACTGTCATTTTATTACCTTTTAAATGACACTAAACCAAAATTACGATCCCTCCCTCACTTTAACCAAAGTGCCTTCATTGCCCAAACCTAAGAGAGGAGTCTGGATGCAAACCTAAGATTCTGGTGCCAAGGTCCTGCATTCTGTATGCCCCCCCTCCTCCTTGTGAAGCCTATGTGATACATGACTGTAGTGTTTCATAGCTTAAAAGAAGCATTGTGTCTGAACATAACCCAGGCAGTGATTACACTGCTGAAACATGATTAAGAAAGCAGTTTTATGACATACAAACATAATTTCTAAGACATAGGGTTGTGCTTTGGTATATCATCTGATGTCTGTTTTTCGTCATTGCCAGATTTTACTAACAACACCTGTATGGAATCAAAAATTGGGTTCAAACATTGAGGCATCAATTATGCATAGGAGAGTGTGAAATACAGCCAGTGCAGCTGCACTAGGAGACTTGGTCTGATGAGGACAGACAGTGCACTCCAGGACAGAGAAGCTTAATTTGTCCAGTTTGCTCAAACATAAATGCACCAAAACAGAAGAAAACTTTGTACTTCTTATTTGGAAAGTCCAAAGTTAATACTCAGCTATCGGCTGACTAAATGTTAATGTATAGAAAGTATTACTAAGTACAGCTTCACAGGCTATAAAAAACCCTTCACCTAACCTGACCCTATGTCTAACCTTTATCCCAAACAAAAATTTACCCTTTAACCCAAATCTAACCTGCACATCGACCATCTAATGACTACTTTTAATTCCACACACAGTGGACTCTATATAAGAAGGATTATATTTGTAAAAATGTTTTGTCTCACCTTTTCCAGTGGTTCTGAACTGGTGGGTCGCAGTCCCAAAGTATGTCCCAGGTCCATTCTGAATGGGCCGCAAGTGACTTGCAAATGTTTCAAGTAACACTTTATTTTAAAATACAGTACATTTCCAGCACAGAGCTTTTATTTTGAAGTGCCGTTTTGTGCTGTAGACTGACCAACAGTTACTTGACAGAGACAGCAAACTAGCCCAACCACATGGCCAAATCCAAGTATGACGCTGAATATATTACACTGTGGGACCTCGAACTAATGACAAAGAGGACATCTGGACCTCACGGCTGGACCAGTTGGGAACCACGGACCTATTGTAAAGATTAATCTATAACTATTGCGTCACACAGGTTTGGCCGAAAAATCATGCTTCTGGTGTCTTATGTGACAGCTGCCATCTTTGGATTTGCAAGTGCTTTCTCATATAATTTTGCCATGTTTGCTGCCATGAGGTTCTTCACTGGACTTGGAATGTCTGGAATAAGTATTATCACCATCGTCCTTTGTGAGTTTAATGTCGTAGCATCTTTTTTTCAATATTAATCTTACAAAAAAAAAGTAACATACAAATATTTACTGAGATTATAGTATAAAATCCATTTCTGTTCAATTAGATTTGTTTTAACGTCGATAAAATTTATCATAAAAAAGTATGATTTGTTGATAAAGTCGTAATGAGTCAACCGTAACTATTGCCTAGTGTGTTTTAATGGATTTGATTTATTATCATTGCTCTTTACAGGTATTGAATGGGTGGACATTAAGCATCGAACTGCAGTGGGCGTTCTTATGAGCATGGACTGGAGTGTTTGCACTGCTGTGCTACCTTTGGTGGCCTATTTTGTGAATGACTGGAGGCACCTCACTGCCGTAGCAACCACCCCGCTGTTTCTCGCAATGATTTCCTGGTGGTAAGGATGAAATAATAATTGAGCTCTAGCCATATTAAGTGATTTTTTTTTTCCAGTTCCAAGCTAACCTAACACAAACAAGTCGTGTGAACTTTCAGAATCAAGATCCTTATTCTTATTAACAGCATGACTTTTGGTTTCGATGAGGCACGGGTGCCACTTAAGAGTTTATGTGAAAAAAAAATAGTTTAAAATCTGTGAACAAACTGCACTTTGTCACAGGTGGCTCCCCGAGTCTGCCAGATGGCTGATAAGTACTGGAAAGGTCAACAGGGCTCACTTTTACTTGAGCAAGTGTGCAGAAGCCAACGGCAGAGAGCAGTTCATGGCTGACGTAAAGCCTGAGGTACAGATTTTTACATGATCTGATCTAGTCAGAAATTAATACCTGCTATAACTATGATCAACATTTCCTTTTCACTCTACAGGTTCTGTCCAAAGTAATACTTGTAGAAAATGAAAACAGGAAATATTCCTACCTGGACCTTGTGAGGACACCCAGAATGAGGAGGCTGGCTCTACTTACTGCCATTGTTTGGTATATACCTTGTTTTTGCCTTTAAACAACTGAGATGTTCACCTTTTAAATCTTGGAAAAATGTATTATGTGTACAATGCACTGTCCATATGTGATCGCTCAACCTGGCAGCAACTAACTTTAAAGGTGCTGACACACCAAACCAACATCAAAGAACTAGCGGCAACGAAAGCCAACTGTTGCGTCGTCTACGTCGCCTCACGTCGCCCTGTGTCAGATGCATTTGAACACACTACAAAGACAGTACATTCGACGGCCAAGTAGCACGTACGTTCTGCGGCTGCATGAGAGGAAATAACGCAAAAAGGGAAACCGGAAGTTTGAGGAATGAATCTGTGCTTTGGAATGCACAGATTTAGATATAGCACTTATCATGGAAAAGAGTATGATAATTCACTCTAAGGTGTCCTGAAATAACAGACCAGGCAGATAGTCTTTGCACAGCAAGACACTGTGTATTGTCCTAGTTAAGTACATTCCAACATCCAGTCCAAGTTGTAATGCAACACAAAGTACTGATGCCATGGTTACCCACAGCTTCCTTGCATACTGATTGAGATTGCTGGTTTAACATTTGACCGTTGAAGAATCCTGTTGCAGACACCTGCCAGCCAATCAGAAACTAGTGTTTTCTGGGGCAAATGTGTAACTTTTAAGATAAATGAATTTGTCCTCTGTCTCTCTCTGTTGATAGGTTTGGAGTGGCCTTTACGTATTATGGAATCAGCTTGAATGTCGCTGGATTTGGTCTGAACATTTATCTCACACAGTTCATCTATGGAGCCATTGAACTTCCAGCAAAAGCATTTATCTTTTTCTCCCTGAGCAAAACTGGCCGAAGGTTGAATCAAACAGGAACACTTCTTATGACTGGACTGTGTATATTCTGCAACATGTTTGTCCCTAAAGGTAAATGATCACAAAAACTGCCACCGGGGGTCGCCAAAGTTGTGAATAGTGGAATTTTAGACATTGTGGCTTTAAATTTAATACAAGGTGGAGTTATAATGTCTTCTCACAACTTTTTCTTTTCAGATAAGGGGCTGTTTCAGACAGCTGTGGGGGCTTTGGGCAAAATGTTCTCCGAGGCAACTTTTACAACTGTATATCTGTACACATCAGAGCTTTACCCCACAGTAATGAGGTCAGTAAACTGTCTAATATGGAGCTTATATTTTGCACATGAACAAACAGCATATATATCTATAGGCCTCGGAGTTTACTGTGACATCTTGATAGCTGGACACATTGATCAGGTCTTTATAAATCAGCCAGTGCACAAGACTTGAGGGAGTCGCAGTTGTATCCTGAAACTGATTTCCCTGATTGCTACAAATTTGTTGTATTTTTTGTTACATAGGCAAAATGGATTGGGGTTCTGTGCTGTCATGGCCCGTTGCGGTGTGTCTGTATCCCCCCTGATCATGCTTCTAGAAGAAGTGTGGGGCCATTTGCCGAGTACTATTTTCTCCCTGGTGGCTGTTGGTGCAGGGCTATCAGCTTATTTTCTACCAGAGACAAAAAACATCCGTCTACCAGAGACTATTGAGGATGTGGAACTAACAAGGTACTGGGCCTTAATTTCGATTGCATCGAAACATATAAATGAGCGTTGTCTTAGAAAATAAAAACGTCTTTTGTGTTTCAGGAGAAGATCAATCTGCACATCTGACGAGAAAGCTCAACTCTAAATGGACCTCATCTTAATGGACCTCATCTTCATTGCAACCAAAAGGCCTCCACGTTTAGTTGCAGGGTAGATCAGTGGGAATAATGTGTTTTAACGTACAGTAATGAACAAACCCTTGTTTCTTAAAGAATTTTTTAATACATTTCTTTAAAAATGTGATCAAATACTACTGATTGATGACTGATTTTTGTGTTTCCTGAATAAAGAGAAGATATTTCTTAAAAAAAAAAGAACCTGAGGGGGCAGAGGGTGATGTTAAAATCTAGGAGACAGACTGAAGTTTAATGTGTTGTTTTAAAGATGGGAACATGTGGATGGTAAAGGGTAAAAGGATGCAAGAAAGGGAAATGATATGAGAAGGGGGCAATCTGAGATGGCAGATTGTTCTGCCTAGCCCGCTGGAGAACAGCTGAGGAAAGATACCCACTTGACAACCCAGAAATGTTAACCTACTCAAGGCTAACATGCTCAACACTGTAATGTACAATCATGTTATATATGTTTTCTTTTCCAGGACACACTGGGCTACGTGCTGCAGTGATGTCATGAATGTATTACTGTATTATATGACCTTAAATACGTAAGAAAAACAAAATGAAACTGAATCTGACAGATATTTATTCAAATCACACAATTGTGAACAAGACTTTTGCCTTTTGAAATGTGTTCTTCTAGACCTTGGTGAGCAGGAAAAAATAATTAAACACCATAGACACCATAAATCAAAAAGTATTTACATTTCTGTCGGACATACCTCTATTCATTTTTTGTCTAAAATGTTAGTTGTGCCATTCCTGCAAGCAGTTCCTGTCTGCAAAGACACACAGGGACACATTGCACAAGACCAGTGGTTCCCATCTGGTCCAGCCATGGGGTCCAGATTTCTCCTTAGTTGTTAGTTCAAGGTCCATACAATTTAATATATTCAGTGTCATACTTGTGTTTGGCCATGCCGTCGAGCTAGTTTGCTGTCTCCCTCAAGTGGTCACTCACTCTACAGCAGGGATATGGCACTTCAAAATAAAAGCTCTGCGCAAGAAATTCACTGTATGTTAAAATAAAGTGTGTGGGGTTTTTTTTATAAACATGACACATTTGCGAGTCCCTTGCAGTCCATTCAGAATGGATCAGCGACCCACTTTTGGACCACGACCCACCAGTTGGGAACTGCATTAGACTGCCTCATCTGCTTGGTGTGTCTGCAGTGCGGACAGGTCCTGCCTCAGCAGAAGGGCCTTGTTATTTTTTCAGGGTCACAAGGCTCCTTTTCTTCTGATGTCACCTTCATACACAAGTATATGAAAAATTATGTGTATATGTAAGTATATATAAAAATGCACCAATGACCAACAATAAAAACAGCATGAAAATAAGTCAAGTGTTTTGTAAGTAGTAAAGTTTGCAGACAGTGGAAAGCAATCATACTGAATGGTTACACATGGACTGGATGATTATGTACTCTAGGCTTGTAGAATGTAACACACTGCATTACACCGTAATACTTCTTGCCCATTTCTGTGTGCTGAAAGGATCATCTACACATTGTTTATTACACTTATTTACACCGATGACATCCTACTTAATATTTCGGCCACTGCCCAGAATCCACAGTTCTACGGACAGTTGGATGTCATGCTATTCTGTTATGTAAGGTCTGTGAGATCAGCGCAGTGATGCAGTAACCAACACAGCCTGTGATTCGTCAAAACTCACCCATCATGGGATGCATCCTGCCCTCAGTGGGTCTTCTTAGAAAAAAAAAAGGCTTTCACTAATAGCTTAAGACAACAGCAACCCCTTTTCTGAACACTCGTTGCTAAATTTATTAGTTTTATAAAGTCTGTGGCCTTCTAAAGGCTGCAAAATGTTAAATGTACATGTACCTAAACATGACCAAACAGATGAAAGTTTTTGCACAGAGGGTTACTATATTGTAGCCATTGTTCTATTAGCACAGGTGGAGGTTATATTTTATACAAACAATTACCATTGTCAAGGGTCCTTTCTGGATAATGAGTTTACTACATTATCTGGAATTGTTTGCTGCTTAAAACCAAGGTCGCGTATTTATACATTTGTCCATGTTTACTTGAATTAGTATAACCAGTAAACCTCGGCAAAATTGAAATCCTTTCTCTGTAGCCTGAAATAATATACTTTTGTCACACAGGCAAAGCGGATTGGGTTACAGCTCCTTCATGTCCCTCATAGGTGTGTCCATCTGATTATGGTTCTTAAAGAAGTGTGGCTCCCTCTACCAAGCACTGCTTCTGACTTTACTTCCGGTCATGCACGAGTGATGTCGTTCCAACCCCTGAATGGATTCATTACTAAATTCAAAGGGAACCTGTGCTTTCACCTTTGCAGAAGTATGGAAATAGTAATCTCTGGGCATGAATTTAAGATCTGGAACCATAACGCTGAACGTAAGTGCTAAGACCAAACTGAAAAGACACCAAGACATTCACACAGTGGAGGAGAACATTCAGAAAATGCTCAATGAATTTAAGTCTGAAATCACTGGTCAAATCGGTGACTTCAGAACCGATTTCCAAGAATTCTGAGCAGAAATAAAGCACTGCTTCTTACCTTGCTTGCCTTTGCTCCAGGGCTGTCAGCGTGTTTACTTTTGGAGACACAAAATGTCCATCTACCAGAAACCACTTAAGATGTGGAACAGACAACTGGGCCTTACTTCCAACCAAATTTTGTGGTTTTGAACTGTTATAACAAGATTATACTTTTTATGTTTCAGAGGATGATCAGTCTGGACATCTGACAAGACATCTCCTGCTTAATATTCACCTTCATAGCAATCAGTAGCCCAAGATCACTGATTGAAACACCTTTAAATAACAACACTGTACCCATTTTAGTCTGTCTTACATATGCAAAATCTGTGTACAAAATGCTGTTTAAAAACAAATGTAACATGCATTAAACATCCACTGTTTCTTACTTTTTGTGTTGTATTGCTATAAAGAGGTATTTCCTAAATAAAATGTAAAAAAAAATAAAGATGACTCATTTAACCACATAATGAGGTTCCTGCTTTAACTATTACCCCAAATGCATATATTGCCTCACACTCAGACAGACAAAAGTTATTTAGTGGTTAAGTGAGATGAAACATTCACCAATCTCAGCTGTAAACCAGGAGACCTTGGGTTAAAGAAAAAGAGAAGCCTTGTCAAAATCTAAGAGTCAGGTTTTCTGTCGTCTTCTTTTCAGTGTGACTGCATGGACGTATAGGTATTTTTTCTCAGCTTAAGAGGATTTTGCACACAGCGAGAGGCCACAATGAAGTTTGAGAACATTCTAGACAATATCAATGGATTTGGCAGATTTCAGATAATGATTATTTTTATCAGCTTTATTGGCCGTTTCACAATGCCCTGCCACTTCATGCTGAATAACTTCATAGCGGCTGTTCCCTCTCACCACTGCGACATCAGCTCTCTGGATGATGGAGGACTTTTTAGGAATTTATCCCAGGCAGAGAGGCTTCTTGTTAGTATTCCAGTCCAGGACGATGGGACTCCAAACTCCTGTCAGATGTTTGCAGAGCCTCAATATCATCTGCTGCTTAACTCCTCCAACATGACTGAAGTACCCACAGTGCCATGTCAGAATGGATGGGTGTACGATAACACCACCTTCAAGACTACTTTGACCTCACAGGTGACTTTCATTTCTTGTACTTTGTAACAATCATCAACGCTTTTTAGAGAGAGGACACTTATGCCCTCGAACACAAAGTTAATCTCCTTCTTTATTTGTTTGTAAAAGTGGGACCTGGTGTGTGATAGAAGAGGTAAAAACAAAGCAACTGCTACCATCTTCTTTATTGGAGTGATGTTTGGAGCAGTGACTTTTGGAAGCCTGAGTGACAGGTATCTCAGCTTGGCTACTTGACTGATCACCCAATATTTCCATGGATGAGTAAGATTAAAATTTGGAAACTTTCTGACTTTCCGTAGGTTTGGCCGAAGGATCATGCTGCTGGTGTCATATGTGTCTGGAATGCTTTTTGCTGTTGCAAGTGCTTTCTCTACATCCTATGTGATGTTTGCAGTGCTGAGGTTCTGCACTGGGTTTTGCATCACCGGCATCGTCATTGTCTCAACGGTCCTCAGTAATGATACATTTTAATTTCTGTTGTAAGCATACCCCGTATCATGTTGAGTTCACCTCAGATGCCTAAGTCTACAGAAAAGGGGTTGCACTGAATGTTTTCACTGTTCTGGGGTGCCCAGTAGCTCACTGGGTAGAGCCAGGGGACATCCCATGTATATCAGGCAATGTCCTTGCCACAACAGCCACATGTTTGATTGTTCTTGATTGTGTTTGTTCTCTGCAGGTGTGGAGTGGGTGGACATCAAGCACAGGAAACTGGTTGGAGTGATCGACAGCTTATCCTGGACGTTTGGGAACACAGCATTTGCAGCTATTGCTTACTTTGTGACTGAGTGGAGGTGGCTAATTGTCAGTGTTACCTCACCTCTTATCTTGGCCATCATCACCTGGAGGTACGACTCTAAAGCTAACAGAAGTTCCCTACAGTGTGCCCTGGTGGTTGTGTTTTGGGGTGCTTAACATTGAGTGCTATGATTGAACCAAGCCCCCTGGAACAGCGCCAGGCTTTAAAGCCAATTTTACCTGGCCAAACATGGAATTATAACATCCGGGTCCATCAAATGATGCCATAGAGCCCAAAAAGACTTTCCCCCATAGACTTACATTAGGAAAGAAACATCTGTAAATCAGTGGATACACTGTTTTGAGCATCAAAGCCACCACGAAATGACTTGTTTCAAGAGCGGGATTTTATCTATAGGGTCACACAACATTTCAAAAGTCTAGAGGAGGTGCATGATGAAATCATTTTTTTCCCATTCACGGTAGCAGAGTGTTAAACCACAAGTTAGCTGCTTGGCTGGCAGAAGATAGCCACTTAGTCTCGCGTGACCAGCCTCCCTAACGTCTTTCGTTTTGTAATAGAAATGGGCGGGGATATCCAGACCATGTTACGGCGTTGCCATAGGTACGGCACGTGTGTTACATGTAACAGAGACGTACCGTATCCCGTCGGTAAACAGGCCAAGACAACTCTCTTCTCCTGCGGAAAGGAATTTTAGACAGAGTAGCTGTAAATCCTTAATTTCTCCAATCTTGTGGACGTTGCAGCTCTGCAATGTAGCTAAATCAAATGAAATAATATCCATTTTAATCTCTTCTTGCGATGCACTGAACACAATGTTATAGGAGTGCCATGTTAGATTGGTAAAGTTCTCAAACTTTTGGCAGCTCATAGTAATTGGAATGCAGACTTGCTTTTTTACACTTACTTTTGTTCTGCCGCTGTACCCAACTGGAGTTAAATACATAGGTTAGGTTCACATCATTTGTCAAATTTGTTTCAATGTAAAAATGTCATTCATTGCTATGTAATACATCAGGAGTGAGTAAACATCTTTGCCTTCAACATTAGGTGGATGCCAGAGTCGGCAAGGTGGCTCATCGCCAATGGAAAGCTGGAGCAAGCTCAGATGTATCTGAAAAAATGTGCCAAGATGAACCAAACAGAGGACTCAATTCACACACTGAAAACAGAGGTCAGCATATTCCAGATGATGGGTAAATTAAGAGAATTTCTAATACACTTAATACACTGTTGTGTATCACATGGTTCAGAGAATAATGCTGCTCTGTATTGTTTCAGACACTATCCACTATTGTTGTGACTGAGAAAAGAGATCGGCACTATTCGTACCTCGATCTGATACGGACATCCAAAATGAGGAGACTGGCCCTACGTACTGGTATATTGTGGTCTGTATTCCAAATGTCATTGTGCTCAATTACCTTTGGGTTGTAATATTATGTTTGTATCTCATTTTAAAAGATCCAGGTGAATAATTCTGATTATATCTAAACAAACTACCAATTGTGATGTCTCTTCCTCTAGGTTTTGTGTGGCAATCACATTTTATGGCATCAGCTTTAACATCACAGGCTTTGGGCTCAACATCTACCTCACTCAGTTTACTTATGCTTTAATTGAGCTCCCAGCCAAACTATCAGTTTACTACTTACTGGATAGGATAGGCAGGCGATGCACTGAGGTGGGAGCTTTGCTGATGGCCAGCACCTGTCTTGGAATCAACATTTTAGTACCTAAAGGTAGGCGTTCATTGATGTCCACAGACTTAGAAGTAAGATTTAGGTTATTTTGTTGTTTTAAATTGTTAATGGTCTCAATAACAGAAATCATGGTCATTAAACACAGGAAAATATAAAGAACTATAGTATTTTCATTACTTCAAATTCAGCAACTGCAACAATAAAAGTCATCCCCCAGTTTCTGCTGTCTTTTTTCAGATATGTCTGTTGTCAGAACAGTGGTGGCAATCATTGGAAAAGGGTTTTCTTCAGCATCCTTTGCAACTCTTGTGCTCTACAGTTCTGAGCTCTATCCCACTGTAGTGAGGTAATTATACATTCATCCCATTCCTAAAGCCTAAAAACACCATGCAGCCACAACATTAAAACCACTGACAGGTCAAGAGAGTAACGTTGATCATCTTGTTACAATGCAATGTTCTGCTGGTAAACCTGAGGTTCTGGGATTCATGTGGATGCCACTTGACACACACCACCCCACAAAACACCATTGCAGACCAAGTAAACCCCCCCCCCCCATGGTAAAGGAGCTCCCCAATGGCAGTGCCATCTATGGGACGTGATGTCCTGTGTCCGTGCCTTGACAGGTCAGAGCTAAGTCTGATCCATGGTGGGGCCTCTGAACTGTTGAGGTATTGATACAGGACCTCTGGGGGTGTCCTGTGGTTTCTGGCACCAGCGCATTGGCTGTGGATCCTTTGAGTCTTGTGGGTTGCAAGGTGGGATACGGGTACATCCTACAGATGCTTAATTAGATTGGGATTGGGAGGAATTTGTAGACCTGGTCCATGCCTTGAGCTCTTTGTCGTGTTCCTCAGGTCATTGCTTAGCAGTGTGGCATGAAGCATTGTCCTGTTTGAAGGGCCACTGCCACTGGGGTGTGCTGTTGCCATTAGGGGCAGTGCTTGGTCTGCAATGTTGTTTGGTGCATGTCAAGTGGCATCCAAAGGAATGCCAGGACCCAAGGTACTCCAAGAGAATATTGCATTTTAACGAGATGATTAATGTAATTCACCTCATCAATGTTGCAGCTGATTGGTGTATGTCAACACTGCAGAACAACGAACGTATTTTTTCCCATTTTAAAATGAACAAAATCATCATTTAGAGCCCTGAAGTTCGTCTCCTCTGTGTGTGTTTTTAGGCAGAATGGTATGGGTTTCAACTCCTTCATGGCTCGACTTGGTGTTGCTGTGGCTCCTTTGATTCTCTTACTGGATGACGTGTGGAAGGACCTGCCCCAGCTCGTCCTGTGCTCTACAGCTGTACTGGGGGGAATAGTGGCTAGAACACTATCAGAGACACGCAACCGGTGCCTGCCAGAGACCATAGAGGATATAGAAAAACAGTGGTAGCGATGATGATCACTGGTGCTTATTTAGTCAAGCAGTTATATTTAGTAAATAAACAACAACAACAACAACAACAAAGAAAAAACAATGACAGTATGTATAGTCTATATTGAATTAATTCATTTTTCAGCATATGATTGAAGTAAAATTACCCTCAGCTTTAATAAATATTGGTTGGTTGGAAGGATATTTGAGGAGGTGCGAGGTAAATTTTTCCTTGAAATTGAACTCTGTGTTAGGCTTAAATTAGTAGCAGTTCAGCAGTTATTGTGAGCAGTTTACCCAAATTGTGATGTTCCCTGCTCAGATCGTGTCATTTGAAAAAACAAATTTGAGGACAGTCTATTAGCTACTTGCACTCTCTGCCCTCACAGACCTTACGTGATGGCAGTGGTATGCCTTAAGTCCATGAGGGCTCATAGGTGTGTGTTTATTGCCTGTGACTATGGTTCTTAAAGAAGTTTGGCTCCCTCTACCAAGTGCAATTTTCACCTTGCTGGCATTTGCTGCAGACCGTCAGCGTGTTAACTTTCAGAGATGCACAGTGTCAAGGTCCTGGGTCCTACTCTGGAGTGAGTTTTGAAGTTTTGAACTATCACAGCATAAATGTGTTAAGATTATACTTTTTTTTTTTTTTTTTTTTTACATGTTTTAAAAGACAATCAGTCTTGACACCTGAAGAGACATCTCCTGCTTAACAGTTTTTTTCATAGCAATGAATACAATGCTGGAAAATAAATGATTGCAACATGTTTAAATAACAACACTGTAACCACCTTAGTCTGTGCTATGCAATATCTATGTACAGTATGGCATTTAAAAACAAATGTGATCACCACTGATTGGTACTTTTTGTTTTGTATTGCAATAAAGAGGTATTTCCTAAACAAAATGTGAAAAAAATGATGACTCATTTTACCACATAATGAGGTTCCTGCTTTAACTATTACCACAAATGCATATTGCTTCACACTCAGACAGACAAAAGTTGTTTTAGTGGTTAAGTGAGGCAAAACATTCACCAATTTCAACTGAAATCCTGCAGCCCTGGGTTAGGGTAATGACAAAGGTTGCTTCGTCAAAGTCTTAAGAGTCATGTTTATGATTTACTTCTCATCAGTCTGAAAAAATGGGCATATGAGTATTTTTTCACAGCTTCTGAGGATGTTGCACACAGTGAGAGGCCACAATGAAGTTCAACTCTTCTAACAGGAAGATTTCAGATTATGGTGCTGGGTTGGCGGGAAGAATATTTGACAATGTGTAAGGCAAACTTTATCTAAAGATTGAACCCTTACATTCAAGGCCAAACTAAAACATCAAAGCACGAGTCAAATACATTTTCCCCAAATATGGTATCTGACATTTTGGGTGTTTTTTTTTTGTTTGTTTTTTTAAATCACACTACTGTATGCTCAAGGTTCTGTTTATAAGTTTGCTTTCAGTGAGTTATTTAATGGTATAAAAACAACTAGCATCAGAATTGACAGCTATGTGTGCCACTCAGTGTGCTTGAGATCAATGCCACTGTCTGGCATTGTTTAGATGGGTGCATGAGTGGGAAGTCGATACTAAAGAGATTGCTACTGTGCAGACTTGAGCTCCAAATGATGCCACCAGCGGGAGATGGCAGCTGCCATATCCATATTATGCCAACTCACAGGTTAAAAAAAGTGTGCTATAATAAAGTGGCTGCTGAGAACCAATATTATTTCAGATATTTAGCATACTGAAACAGTACTATTGTGTACTTGTAACAGTAGCGGTATTGATCTGTGTATCAATCAATCATAAACCAGTCTCAAGACTTATTTACATATTTAAACAAGCAAAGTTAACTGCTAAATCAGTGTCCCAACACAAAAGCTAAACAACTCCGATAGTGACCGCACAACATCTGCAATAACTTTACTTATTAATATATACACAGAAATTAAGTCAAAGCTCCTTTATTAAAGAAACAAAGCAAGCACAATTTTTTTATGACTCAGCAATCCCCTAAAGGAAAGTCAACCACATCTAAATGACATGTCTCTGATATTCCTTTTGAAAATCTTCATATCCAGGTCTAATATTTGCTGCTGATATTTTTATCTGACATTACACTTAGTTACAGAATTAACAGTGATGGGAAAAAAAGAAACAAAACAAAAAGCAAACAAAATATAAAAATCAAAATGCCAAATTTTAAACATTAAGATACAATGATACAGAAAGATCTAAAACTAAAGTACGCAGTTGTTTTCCAGGACACTTATTGGCTATTGTTCAGTACTGGGAATACTCCTTGCTCTCTAGTTTGGCAATGATTCGCTCCAGCTGTCTCTTAGCTTCACATTGTGGGAAGTTACTCATTTCATAGTACTGCGGTGCAATCTTCACCAGCCTGTAACAGAGGAAAGAAGGCCATGAGTAAGTCGGTCAGGAGATCATGTGCAAAGTTCAGTTTGTCTTTATGAACCTGTATTAGGAATCATTTAAATATCGGCACACATACCACTCTGGTTTGATGTCTGTGCAAGTGCGGATGTAGTTTTTGGTGGTGAGGACAAATTCGTTGTAGAGCACCCACTCGGGCTTGTGGTCCAGGACTGTGGATGGGTGCAGTTGGACCACTTGGTTGTCTTTGACTGTGAGGTAATGACCTGTGCGCTCCAAATGAGCCACCTGCAGGTTACAGACATGTATTAATACACAGATAAATGTGAGTAAACAAACATTTCTGGTGTGAACTTAAGTTACATCCTGTTAAAACCGTCTTTAGATCAGCGTCTTACATTTACTAATCTGTGCTCACCTGCATGAAGAAGCCGGTGCAGAGCGCTCGGCGGATGTTGGTGTAGTAATCTCTGCTGGTGAACTCTGTGCTTCGGCGCGGCAGGTTGAAGCGGTCCATGATCCTGGACAGCTGCTGCCGCACGTTGTCAGCAGACATCAGGGAACGGTAGTTGACAAAGTTGTCATAGCACCACTGGTTGGACTCGTGGTCTGGAAAAGTGTAACAAGGATTCAGACATTTGATTAAGTGTCAGGCAACAAATCTAAAGCTGCACAAAGCACTGTTTTTCATATAAACATGTTTTGGATTTGTTCGTTCCAGTCAGTGAAAATGCTCAACAAACCCGCAGTCACTACCTGCCCTGCACTAAAGACAAACAAACGGATGAAGTTAGTGACTAGCTTGTGGGCACAGTGGGGCATCCTTCAAACTAAGGACACATTTGTCTCACAAGTAGGTGAAGACCAAAACAAGCATTTCAGTGGTGCTCAATTTTGAGGCACAAGCCCCCTTTAGCATTGTTAATAATGTTATCACTGTTAGCTCCATCAGCACTGTTATCGGTATTAGCGTGGATAATGCTCATAGTGTGAACATAGTTCACAATGCTAAAGGGGTTTTGCAGCTCAAAATGAAGCCACTTGCTCACCAGGGCGACCTGGGAGGACACAAGAGGGTGACCCCCATTTTCCACAGCAATGCGGTAATCATAAATGAGCAGGGCTCCTAACTAGCGCCCACCAGTCTGCATGTCCAAGTATCCTTGAGCGAATGTGTGTGTGAATGGGTGACAGAATGTAGTGTAAAAGCACTCTGAGTAGTCGGAAGACTAAAAGATGCTATAAAAGTGCAGTCCATTTCCCATCAGTATTCCAACTATATTTAATTCATGAAACACGTCTCAAGGGGATCTTCAACACTGACACTCACTTTGTTTGAAGGCGTGGTAGACGTTGAGCAGCGTCAAGTGGTCTCCGTCGATGTGAGCAAACCTCATCTTGGACTCGTCTGCTGCCTTCTTAGCCTCCGTGGGGCGGACAAAACACTGTGGGACTAAACAAGGTTGGTATGGGCCCCAACAAAGCCGCCCATAGGGATGAGTCAAATATTCACAGAAAAATGGAGCAAAGCCTATGATGCTAGGGCACTCGACACTGCGTTGGGACAGGGCAGGACCACAAGCTCTATCAAAGGGGGCTGCAGTCTTTTCTCATGGTCATTCCCAACTGTAATGGCTACTAGCTCGTAGAGAGGGGGGTCATTTAACCACATCTGTAAAACAAGAGTTTTCACACAACTACAAAGTGTTAGGGACACCAGCAAATGCTTTAACTTCTCAAGAGTCAGAAATTCTACTTTTTGGTATCAAGACATAATGCTCAGGCCTTTAAAGGAAGACTTAACAGACGAAATGACCATTTGTATATCAATTACTCATTGAGTGTTACCTTACATTTATAAAGAAAACTTGTTTTTCACATATTTGGATTCTCCGTTCACCGTGGAGGCATGTGAGAAAAACAAAGTTTTATTCATGAATTCAAGGTTACACTGTGACTAACTGATAAACAAATGGTCATTTTGTGGATGTAGAAAAAATCTTAAAGAGAGCAGATAATTAAAAAACTTCCAGGCTACATACAGCTAGGCATAACCCTAATCGTTAAAATTCACAATGCATTATTTCAATGAACAGAAAATTCTGATAAATGCGATGAATATGAATAAAATCTTAAGTGGTGCCTGCCCTATCCACTTGCTTTGGTGAAGAAACACTCACTATTCAATGAACATGCTGGACATACAGTATTATGGCCGTAACTAATTTCAACCTAAAATGAAAATAGTATAGAATTAAGGGAGAGCTTTAAAATTTAAGTGAAGCTGTCCAGAATGAAAGATATTCCAACCAAAACTGAATTTGTGAATAAAAAAGGGCTTTTTATGACATAACGTTCATATAGGGCTGTGAAGCTATGAAAAAATGGTATGCAGATTATGATATACAATATCATGATTAAATAATAATGATTATTGTACATACATATATTTTGTTTGCAGTATTACCTTGGGAATAATGACAATCTTTGTTTCAAACTTTAGTCTGCACCTCACTGTGAACATAATATTCGCCACTTTCTCACATCTGGATCGAACTACAATTCAGAGGGTAACTTGGTATACTGCACAACCTGTGTATCGTTGTTGCCAACTGGTTTAAACTAAATTAACTCTTAGAATTAAATCAAGAAACAGTTTCACATGACCTCGGGCCAATACTTATTTGCTACATTAGTTTAAGGTACTGTATGTAACTCTGGCAATAGATGGTTAGTTGTTGTCTCATTCTGTGGTCGTAAAATACTCACGCTTTGGGTTTGTGGTTCAGTCCGACTACCAGCCTCAAGTGTTGGTATGTGATGACCAGGGAATTAGGGCTGCACAATTACGGCCAAAATGAAAGTCATACTTGTTGTGATTAATATTAGCATCACGATTATTCGTTGACTTTAGGGATAAATATTTTTATTGCACTTTACATCTAAATAAACAGAACACTGCTTTAACTTCCAGGTTGTTCAGCATTCCTGTTAGTTAACACATTTTTGCATCAAAGTAATAAGGTTCTTCTTCACCTTCAATTCAGTACATCTCCTCGAAGCAAAATATAAATGTAATTGCATCCTTAAATATAGACTAACTAAAATGTGCCATTCCAAAATGCAAGGAAAAGAAACAGTGTTTATTGGACAAATATCTTTGTCTAAATAAAATGATTGCACAGGTTATTTCAGTCTGTCGTTGGGAGTTGGATGGCTAAAAATCCACTGCCTTGTTTTTTGTATTTTTTATAGCTGCCACAGTACGATTGTGCACTGTACAGTGGCACTGTTATAGATGTCTAAGCTGATGCTGGGGAGGACAGGGATTCTGCGAGGTAACGTTAGCATTATTACTCTTTTTGGCCTTCCTGCATTTGTCATACTGCACCACAGCACCACAGCACCACAGTACTGCAGATTGTGGTGTTTTTCAGCTAGTCAAGCGAGTTGTGTTGCTTTGTGGCACAGACACAAGTCTCATGCTCTCTTTGCATATGATTGGTTCTGTCCTAGATCTTAATTTTTTTTTTCTGATCTGAGTTTTCTGAGCTGAGCACACATTTTAAATGACAATATCAGTCAATCATGTTCATATGATTGTGGGAAACCAAAATCCAGATCATGATTAATAGTAGATTAATTTCGCAGCCCTTCTGGGAATGAGACTCAACAATCAACTGCCTCTCTCCAGAGTTACATACCGCACGTTTAACATGACCATTTCAATTTTCTTTCACTTCCTGCTGAGGGAACTGCTTCTCTATTTAACAGTGTCATATCTGTGCATGTTGCACATTTAAGTGCTGACTTAAGTGCTTGAGACACCATATCAAGACTTTCATTGGAATTAAAAATGTAAAAAAAACTTAATACTCCTTCCTTCATTCACGTTTGTCCAAAATGCTGTGCGCAACAGAAATTCTGGGACACTTCCCCCCTGCCTAAAACTACCAGTGAGTAGTATTGGTGTGTTTAACCACAGGAGACTTGGCCTACAGAAGGCAAGGAAGAGGTCAGCCCAGTCCTGGGCATTACCTGACAGCATGGCAGTAATGGAAAGGATCTCGTTAGAGCAGTTAAACTCGCAGCTGGCAATGACCATCTTAGCCAGCTGGGGGTCCAAAGGAAACTCTGCCATCATGGAGCCGAGCTCTGTCAGGTCACCATCATCGTTGAGAGCAGCCAGGTAATTCAGCAGCTCAAGGGCCCTCATCAGCGTCTCCGGAGCTGTGGAGGGAGAGGGGAAGTAGGCAGAGAGGTCAGAATCGTGCCCAAGTAGAGCTTAATAAATGTTTTATCATTCAATCTAACTAATGCTAACTAACTCACCTGGTGGATCCATGAAGTCAAAGTGCACAAGGTCATCGATACCCAGCTTTTTCAGCTGCAGCACAACAGATCCCAAGTTGGATCGAAGAATCTCAGGGTAGGTGTTATCCTGGAGTGGGAGTGTTTACAATGTTAATATACAACAAATACTGCCATGAAAGTGCATTTGTTTTAAGAATAGGCTAAACTATCTGAAGTTTTGTTTTTGTCTACATCCAAATCTCCAAACGTGAAGAAGAAATTAAGTCTGTAGCTGCTGTCACTTGCCTGCATCTCTGTTTTGTAGGCCTTCTCTGTGTAGAGGCGGAAACATTTCCCCGGACGTGTTCTGCCAGCTCGTCCCGCCCTCTGCTGGGCAGAAGCTTTACTGATGGCCGTCACAAGCAAAGACTCAACTCTGATACGGGGATTGTAAACCTGGAGACACATTTGAAAGCATGTTTAAGTGAGATAATTTACCTGAGATGTGCAATAGACTACTAGCCCATCATAAGATATACAAAATCTTTTACAGGATCATCCAAATTTTGATTTAGCACCATATTACAAAAAAAATGAAATGCAATGTGAGTTAAGCTTTGCCCACCTTTTGCTTGGCAAATCCAGGATCGATGACAAACACCACACCATCAATTGTAAGAGAGGTCTCAGCAATATTTGTCGACACCACAACCTGAGGACGAATCAAAAGGCCGTCAGATATCTATGATTAAAATCTGACAAGTGGATGCAAATGGAGACTGAATGTAAAGCCATCCACAGAGTAACATGCATCTGGTGCAGTACTCTGTTGAGAGTATCTAATTGCTCTGTTCTACTAGGTAAAATGTACCTTTCTTCCTATTGCACCATTGGGCTTCCTCGGAGGAGGAGGCTCGAAGATCCGTTGCTGCTGCTGTGGTGGCAATGTGGAATACAGTGGAATGATTTTGATGTCTCCGACTTCAGGTCCAAGGTCATCTACCTCACGCTTGATCCGTTTGCAGGCCTCATCAATTTCCTGAAAGAAAAATTTGATTCAACTTTGTGCGCTGAGGAAACAGAACAATGCAGCTATAATGCGAATGCCAGCTCCACAAGTCTTACCTCCTGACCGGTGAGAAAGAGAAGGCAGTCACCTTCGTCCTCCTCACACATATGAATCTGGATGACAGTGCGGATCGCTGCCTCGAGATAGTCCCGCTCTGGTTCGGGAGTGTAGAAAATCTCTACAGGGTGTGTACGCCCGGGGATAGTCAGGAGAGGACAGTTGTCAAAGTACACTTGGAACTTTCCGGCATCTAGCGTGGCACTCATGACGATCACCTGTGCAGGAAGCAGAAAACATGGTACATGTTGTTTTTCTGACTTGGCTTGAAAAGGCCGGTGCTAAATGGAGCCGTCACAGACAGGGGGTGAATACAGTATGAGGAAAACCAAGTGTGTTTTGACCAATAAAGCAGGTTAACATGTTATAGTAAAAAACCCTATTCAAGACTCAGAAAGGTCGTTGTCTGTAGTGGGCTCCTCAAGACCTTCTACCAGTCTATGGTGGCCAGTGCACTCTTCTTTGCTGTAGTGTGCTGGCAGGGTGGCGTTAAGACTGGTGAGGCCAACAGGCTCGACAAGCTTGTGAGGAAAGCTCGCACTGTGGTGGGACCGGACCTGGACAGCCTGGAGACCGTGGCTGAGAGAAGGGTGAAGGACAAAATCTGTGCAAGCCTGGACAATCCTTCTCACCCTCTGCTCGACAAGCTGTGGCTGATGGGCAGCTCATTCAGCCAGAGGATCATCCCACCCAGGTGCAAGACTGAACGACTCAGACGCTCCTTTGTGCCAACCGCCATCAGACTGTACAACAGCAGTTTGGCTCAAGTTACATCCAGCTCTGAACTGACTTATTTTGGCATCTGGTCAATATGACACGTGTATTATCTTTTTATTTATTTATTTTTCTTTTTTTTCCCCTCTCTTTTATCTTTATTCTATTCAATGTCTTTTTTGTCTTGTGCTGCTGTGACATTTGAATTTCCCCTCTGGGGGATCAATAAAGTATATCTTATCTTATCTGAGGACCTTGAAAATGAGCACAACGGGTTCATTTCAATAGTGATGCAACTCCTTATGGGCCACAGATCAATGTTTTTGAAACGTGATTAATTTTCTTAACAGCCTACCTATTTAGTGAAGCACTTGGTTGTAGCAACACATAATATACACCATGGTAAAAGCAAGCACATAATTTCTTGCAGTCATTAAAAAAAAAAAAACAGTACCTTCAGATCCGGTCTTTGACGCACCACCTCCTTGAGTACTCCCATCAGGATGTCTGTGGCCAGAGTTCGCTCGTGGGCCTCATCCAGAATGATCACACCATATCGCTCCAGCAGTGGGTCATTCATAGCTTCTCTTAGTAACATACCGTCTGTCATGTACCTAAAGAAACAACAGACATGCTTTGTTAGAGTGATAAGGTCTGGATTAAAACAAACAAGACTGGTTGCATTGTGCCTCTGAAATTAAGTTATAGTGCATTAGCAGACCTCAATCACTTACTTGAGAATTGTCTTAGCAGAGCTACAGTCCTCAAATCGAATGGAGTAGCCGACTTCCTGTCCAAGCATGACGTCCATTTCGTCTGCCACCCTTTGAGCTACGCTCATAGCTGCCACTCTCCTGGGCTGAGTACAGGCTACTGCCCGCTTAGGCCCAGGCAAACCTCTCACCATGTCCACACACCACTGTGGGATCTGGAGATTGAAGCACAAGTTGCAATATTTTCAGTTAAAATCATCTGATAAAAATCACTTCTGGGCAACACTGTGCCATCATACTGGATATGCTGGTACTTCAAAAGCTTTCACCACTCATTACACAAGCTTTTAGTGTCTGACTTATAAGATACTGTCTAATTAATTGCATTACAGACCTGTGTTGTCTTCCCAGAACCAGTTTCACCAACAAGGACAAAGCTCTGATGACGTGTGATGATATCGCTGAAGCTCTCCTTGTACTCCCACACCGGAAGCTGTAACCTCTTCTTCAGGATCTCGTAGAAGCGCGGCGTGTGCGGCAGATTGGTGAATGGGTTGATCTGCTGTTGCATAGCCATCTGCTTGATGGGCGCCAGGCATGGTACAGGTGCCGTGCTGTTAGACGGGACACTAGGAGGCTTCGAGTCTCTATCCCGGTCTCTGTCCCTGTCCCGGTCCCTATCTCGGTCCCTGTCCCTGGAGCGATCCTCCCGGTCTCTGTCCCGGTCCCTGTCTCTCCTGTCAACAACAGGGCAGGGCATTGTTAGAAATATTTCCAATGTGAAGGAAATTATTGTGAAGCTGCGTTGTGATTTCTGCTTTTACTGCTGTCAAAATCACAAAGGATAAATATTTGTTTAGCCAGGCTCACATCACGTGGGGTGAATAGCAGAGAAGGAGAACTTAGCCATGTTTACAACTTGCAAGCGTTCACATCAGACAACTCCCTATGGATGTATGAATAATGATGGATGTTGACCTGAACACTATTTGCAAGTCTAAAACTAGTAATTATGGTGAGTCCTGTCAGACATAACACTATGTATTAACCTGACCTTATCTATAAAGTAGAATTCAAGATAATGGATTATTGAGGCAGGTACTGATAATGATAACTGACAGTTTGCACAGCACTTAATATTACATTTTTTTTATTCAACCCTCAAGTTGTTTCCTACAAAATATGACCTCAATTAAAAAAAATCAAGACTGGGATATACTGGCATATTTTACTGTTGACTTTTGACAGTCATTTTAGAGGTGTTATGCAATATATGACGAACTTTAGGGCAAGGCTGGACAAAAAAATACACTCATACCTCGATAAAATGCTATATATTTAAACAGATCCCAACTTAACGTTACCCTCCAAAATAAGACTGAATGAACCCCTATTTAATAATAATTTTATCTAAAAGTGAACAGGATAATATGAAAGCAGTGTTCATTTCAGGGCTGTTTTGTTAGACAGTAATAGTTTTAGCTAAGTGTAACGCTACCTAACGAAACTGGCAAATAAACGAAGTGAGTTAAATTAATAGAAGATAATAAGAGCCGGTTAGCACGCATGCAGTAACAGTAACATTACGGTTTGTTTGGGGCTCTTAACGTTATCATTATTAATAGTAGAGCACCAATGTTATACCAAGAACCAAATCTCAATCTTTCAATATTTTTAGCTAGGGTTAGTCATTTAAAGTTAGCTAGCTATGGTTGTTAGCAACTCGCTAAGTGAACGTTAGCCACACATACACGTGCCTCAATCGTAAAGGTAACGTTTGTTAGCTAGAGCCGTCCTCACTAGCTAACCTAAATTAAGTCAATAACACAATACAGCTAAACGAGATACATTTATAACCCTGTATCAGATGGACACTCAGGTGCCGTTAAACTGTGGCTAAGACCAGAGCTACAACGTTAACGGCTGAGGTTATACTGTCTCGGTTCTTCATCCATGGTGGCTATTAGCCAAATAACTAGCATCGGCTAACAGCTAGCTAGCACCTAACTGGTTAAAGCAGACATGTTAACTTTGGAGCTCCACTTACCCTTCAGACCTCTTCTTACTAGAGGAGTAGTCATCACCCAAGTCCAAGCGATGTCTTTTGGACATCTTTAGGAGATAATATAGCTTATATTGAATCTATTAACGCGGACACAATTCTACCGGGTAATAACTCCAGATTCCTGTGCTTGTGTTTTCTTCTTTTCATTAATTTTACAGCGGCGGTGCGGATCACATTACCGCCACCTGCTGGTCTGGAGTGTGTAGTGGCAGTATAACACACTGCAGGGCTGGATGACCACAAGGTGCAGAGTGAGAGGAGTTTTTCTGGCAAATTATTTGTGATGATTTCATTGAAAATGTACAGGAGTGTGCATCACTGTAGCACAATATTCACTACGGTGATAGGGCCCTAAATATAACATAAAACCAGTGTGTTCATAGACAATAAACTGGACTGGACTAAGAACACTGAAGTCCTTTACAAGAAGGGACAGAGCCGCCTCTATTTTCTGAGGAGGCTCCGCACCTTTAACATCTGCCGGACTATGCTGAGGATGTTTTATGAGTCTGTGGTGGCCAGTGCTATTCTGTTTGCTGTGGTGTGCTGGGGCAGCAGACTGAGAGTAGCCGATGCCAACAGACTCAACAAGCTGATCAGAAAGGCCAGTGACGTTGTGGGGGTGGAGCTGGACCCTTTGACAGCAGTGTCAGACAGGAGGATGCTGTCAAAGGTGCGGGCGATACTTCAGCATGGCTCTCACCCTCTCCACAACGCTCTGGTCGAACAGAGGAGCACCTTCAGCCAGAGACTGATTGCTCCTAAATGCACCACTGAGCGCCACAGGAAGTCATTCTTACCTGTGGCCATTAAACTGTACAACTCCTCCCTCTGATGATCGGACTCATTTGGCTATTTATAAAACAAATCACACAATATAATTACTCATTCTTATTTCATTTATAATGCTACAACCATTTCATTGTATATTGTATATATTTCAGATTGTCTACTTTACTGTTTTTATTATTTATTTTACTTTATTGTCTACTTTAATATTTTATTTTATGTTAATGTCTACTTTAATATTCTATTTTATTCTATTTTATTCTAATGTCTACTTTAATATTTTATTTTATTTTATTTTATTTTAATGTCTACTTTAATATTTATTTTACTTATTTCATTGTCTATTTTAGTATTTTATTTATATCTCCATCTTTATCTCTTGTTTCCATTCATGCTGTATTAGTATTTCTACTTTGCACGGAGCATTGGAACAAAAACAATTTCCCCCCGGGGATTAATAAAGTATTCTGAATCTGAATCTAATCCTGAAAATGGTTTGTCAAAATGTGGTTTGAAGACCTTCATTATGTCAGTTTTGTGCTAATATGAATGAATGAATGAATGAATGAAGCAAGCAAGCAAGCTCATTTTCAAAGCAGTTCCATCATGTTAACATTTCATTTCATGCACAATTTGTATGGAGCTGCTTTGGTTGTTTCTTCACACATGATAAGAGCAGAAACAACTAATCATCAGTCAATTTGCTGATTTTTTTTGTTAATAAAATGTCACAAAGTAGTGAAAAAAGTCCAACACAAATTTCAGAGGTGATGTCTTCAACTTGTGTTAGACCCACAGTCCAGTTATATATAATATATCCAATAAAGCATAAGATGAAAAGCAGCAAATCCAATTTTCTTTAGAAATCTCAGACCAAAAATTTGGGGGTGTTTTTACCCAATGAATGACTCAGCTATGAAAATGATTTCCAGTTAATTTTTCAGTTGACTGACTGTTTAAGCACTATCTTGAAGAAGTAAAGCTGTACAGGACCATGACAAAACAGATATAATAGGCCTACTATGGGAAGGAAGAGTTGCACAGTCGTTTATCATTCCCACACTCACCATAGTGACATTTCTGAAAGGTTGCACATGTATATAATGATATATTAAACATTCACCGCATTGCCTCCAATCTCAAGATGTCAAGGAAACTACTGTGTGGGGTCTGTTTTACCTTGAAATTACTGAATTGCTTAAAAGGAAAAAAGAAAATCTAGGGGAAACTATTCCAATAAACCAAACAACTACAATATTTACATAAAAAATGTCGTGCCTGCTGTCGCTCAAAAAATAGTTCCTACATGAATCTGCACACAACAAGGTCTGTGGATTATCTTGAGTAACCTGACCATGATTTTTGGAAAGAGACATAGTTGAGTTTTTCAAATGTATTTTTTGGCGCTTTGAGCACCACAAGCTGAGTGCCATTCAGTTTCATTATATTCCAGAGAAGGCAGACATCTCTACAGCTGATACCTCCAACACCCTGCAGCTCACAGCAAAACAATTCAGAGCAATTAAAAACACTACAGGTAAGAGGAGAAATATGTATTTTTAATTTGGGGGTGAACTGTCCCTTTAAGGATGAAGAATTTCCGTCCCAAGTGAAGGCATAATTCTCAGCACGATAACTGCATGCTTCATTTTTCATTTTCAGGCATATTTCATAACCAGATGATTAAATCAGGATCAGCTGCACGCCTGGACCAAACAATGAAAACTTGCCTAACACCAGCCTGAATGCGTCTTAATGTGGAAAAAAAAGCGCAGAGCTTTGCTCCACCCTCAGCAAACAACGCCTCCTGACGCGCTTATACAACACTTTTATGAAACATTTTGCATGTTGACACGTCTTCACCATCAGCACTGAGCTGCACATCAACAACAACGAGGACTTTATTGTTGTTTGTTTATGGTGACCATGATGCGTCTGCACGGGTAGGTGGACTTTCTCTGTGTCTCAAGTCTGTGTTAATTAACTTCAGCTGCAGAGCAACATACTGCGACATTATATGTCTCCAGTGAGAGGAACAGCTTGTAGCATTCATATAGCTTATTATTCTTTTACAGAGTAAATATTCTGTGCAATTAATGTTGAGTGCATTTGTGTTAAAGAGGTCAATATGGTAAAGGAATCTGATCTGCAACACATCACCCTTTGTAACAACAGCATTACAAGTAGAGCTGAAAACTAACAGTCAAGTACTGTGGAATTTTTGAGGAAATGGCTCCTAACTTTAGTCTGCTTTTTACTTTAACTAAACTACAATTTAGTGGATAAAGAGGAAATAAGTGCATTTGCTTAAGTATATTTTAGTGTGCCAGAGTGCACACTTCATGTACTGTATGTCTTTAGCCTGCTTAAGTGGAATAATTCTCCTTTTTGCTACTTTAAAATATTAAAATATTGTACTTTTTACTCTATTATTATTTTTCACAACTGAAAGTACTTTGTATAATAGGAATTTTATGTAAAAAACACATGATGATGTTGAATTTGAGCATCTTAAACCACCTCTTAATTAATTAGTTACAACAGTCCCATGATGTAAAACTAAAAAAAGGAGTACTTAAATACTTTTTCTGACGCCTGTGTTAACCTATGCAGGACTTTTACCTGGAATAAAGTATGTTTATAAAGTGCTGTTACTACTTTTATTCAAAGGATCCAGCACAGCTTCCATGTACTTGATATTTTCATGCAAACCATATGATGATTGTGTAAATATGACGCACTTCCCTAATAATTTTAATATCTTTCAGGTCAACAGGCATGATGGTAGCAGCACTGTTGGCTCTGCTGGCTTTCTGTCAACAATGTGCCTCAGCTGACAGTGAAGCTCCACCAGAGGTCTCTCAGTACAATGGCACCCTGTATGCAGCCTGCAAAATGAGACCCAGCACCACACTACCTGACGGTCTGCCCAAAGTGTACGGCCAGGTGCTGTTCAAGCAGGAATATCCTCAGGAAAAACTCAGAGTCCTCATTCGCATCAATGGCTTCCCTACAGACAGTGATCCAGAGCCCAGGGCGGTGCACATCCATCAGTACGGAGACCTGAGCCGGGGGTGTGACTCCACTGGCGGCCACTACAATCCACATGGTGTGCACCACCCCAACCACCCTGGAGACTTTGGTAACTTTAAGCCCCAGGAAGGAAAAATCAATACCATGATAGAGTCCGAGGCAACGCTGTTCAGAGGGCTGTCTGTGATTGGGAGAGCAGTGGTGATCCATGAGAAGGTGGACGACTTGGGGCGTGGTGGAGACGCAGGGAGCCTGCTGCATGGGAACGCAGGCCGCAGGCTTGGATGCTGCATCATCGGGATATCCTCCCCTAACCTGTGGAATACGCACTATAAGCTGTTTAACAGGCGGCTGAGGAGGAATTAGTCTGATGGTCAACATACAGGATTTGCCTCTGTATTGATTCATTGTGTCCACTGTGTTTCTTGTCTGATACCGACAAATCAATGACTTAATCAAACCCCCCCTTTTTCCAAACATTCAAGAGAAGAACTGCTCCAACTTCATGTAAGAGTATTTCCAAAATACTAAGAATAAAGTACAATAACTCAGATATGTTTTTATCCATGATTGCAGCAGGGTTGGTTTGTTTGGTCCACCACTTTGGTCCAGACTAAATATCTCAACTATTAAAATCTGGTGCAGAAATGGTGCCCACACTATGAAATTAAAATACCTTTCATCTAGCACCACCAGCAGGACACAGTTTTCCATTTATCCTGTCAAATATCTCACATCTACACACAGATTCACACAGTTTGGTTCAGACCTTCATATGTAACAGGGTCAATTATACAGCAGTAATATGTGTAACAAAGTCAAATGTACGTTTGTAATATTAAGTATTATAATTCTACCTGACATGCTCAGGCCTCCATAATCAATATGTGGAACATTTGATACTCAGTTTCTGTACCTCTGCATTCAACTTTGGGGAAACTCACCTATATAAGAGTGTCTCCCGCCTGTCCTCTCCCCTTTTGCTGTTGTACTCCATGGGAGAGGGGCTCGAGTTATATGGTTGTAATTGACGGAGGATTTTGTTTTTACCTCTTGCTGTCAGAGTTGTCAGGAATAAACGGAGATCACCTCCAAATATATCCACTGTCTGGGCCTCTTCATATCATACATAGTCCCCAGAGGATGAATCCTTCCCATTTTTTTGTTCATGTGACTTTTCCTCCATCGCCATCATCAAGTCAAAATTTCTGTACTTCTGTTTTGCCAAAGTTGGCACGCTAACATGCTAAGCTAAGATAATGAACGTGGTAAACACTACCACACCCTGCGTGACATCTGCACAGCATTACTGTATAAAGCTTCAGGGCTCATTTTGGAATCTGGTTTTCCCAGACAGTCACTGCACCCTAAAATTACAACAATCCAGTAGTTGAAAACCTTTTATTTTGCAGAAATAAATCCATTTTTTACATTTGTTTTGCACACATATGGCTCTATGTCATTTCTATCTGGTGAGGTAATAATATCTTTTCACCACAAAAACACAAACAAGACATCAGTGCTGGTAATCTACATGTTGTGCCTTCATTGTGTTAGAGACTTATAAACTCTGTAAGTGTACTCTGTAATAAGACATCTGTTCAGATTCTTGTAAATCTTCAAATATGTGCTTTGAAGACACCTGTTGTGGGATTAAATAAGAGCAAGGTTTAATTAAAATAAATAAATAGTATATTATCATGCAGCATTTTCTATAGCTTTGATATTGTTTTCATTGTTAAAATAAAAAGCTGGTGTAAGGGTGTTTAGCAAAAAAAGCAAAATGCCCCACATTGTAAAATTTACAACAATATAAGAGATGAAACTGGAAATGTCTGTATTGTGTTTGAGGAAATAAAATAAAGCTGCTGCTTGGCTAAAAAACATTCACCATAGCTGGATGTCTGTTTTTGGATGTACTGATCAAAAAGATACAGTGGAGTACTTCAGCGTGGAGGGGGAAGTGTGGACGGAGGTAGAAAGATAAAGGAGATTGTGTCTTTCTGTGCATGGTCAACTGCTGATGCATTTTTCTGTCTTCATTTTGAGTTCTATGTGAAACCCTAAATCAGTGTTTGACCAGAGTTAACAGCTGATTTTATTCTCCTTCACTGCTGAGTACAATTCTCAGTCAAAGCGAGAGGTCCCACGACTAAAGCAAATGATCAAAGATGGAAGTTTTGTGTGTCAAAGGCAGAAAAATCGAAATCATTCCACATTTTTTTTGCCACTTTTTATCACCATAAATCACAGTTTCCCTCCCTCTGATACATTATGTAACATTAACATTATGTAAAGCTTCAAACTTTGTGCCAAGAGTTTGGGAATAAGTGAAAATGGTGTCTGCACTCAAACACCTGGATTACATTTGGATTAATTGGATTGTGAGTCAGGCCGCAGCCGCACTAATGCTCTTCAGGCGGAATAGTTGCAACTCTGTGCCAAAACCTGTTGCAAGATTCTGTGGGAAAACAATCCTAAGTGGAGTGCAGGGTTTTATAACAGCATAACACTGTTCAACAACCACATCTGGGTTGCAGGTCGGACCACCACCGCACCGTGTTTTGGTCATGTTACCAGGGGTTACCCACTCGTTATCCCTCAAACTGCCTACTATTGTTTGCAGTTATGTTCGGGGTTTGACATTCTTTGGGCCATGTATGAATTCAAGACTCTCAAAATGGATCAAGTAAAGGAACAAATTAGAAAATGAGTCGCTGACAGTTGTCAATTAACACTAAGGTTTTTCTGAGGTTTGTGATGAGTCATTCCTACTACTTTTACTTACTTTAAAATCCTCCATATTTCTTGGATTTACAGTACGTAACGGATTATCAACACACCAGCTGTCAATCATGACTCAACAGTGTCACTTTCTCCTGTTTTTTTTCTGCATTATTCATAAAAATCACACTACAAATGCATCATTCCTTCTTATCATTCTGAGGATTTCTCCTGGTGCTCTGCAGCATGTGAACGGCTCATGGAAGACTTCACTTTTCCTCACTGACATTAACATCTGTCCCATCCGACAGCTCTGTGTCCCGGTCTGACTGCACGTCCTCCTGCTCTTCGCCAGACCTTGCAGCAGCAGCAGCAGCAGCAGCAGCAGCAGCAGCAGCAGTGAATATTGTGTTATCGATGTTTTCCTCTGTTTGAATATGCTCCGTTTCAACAGTTTCCACCCCTTCAGCGCACTTATCTGACTCATCCTTTGTTCCCACGGCATCAGAGGGGTCAGAGTTCTCTAAAGTCTGCTGTGAGTGGCAGAGGTCTGACAGATGGTGTGTGGGAGAGGAGTCGCTCGCACACTCCTCTTCTTCTGACCGCTGACTCGTTAAAGCCGTTAAATTTGCAGTGACCTGTGATTGGCTGGTGTCTGGTGTTTCTGTCTGAGGGCTCACCGGCTCTGCCTCAGCTGACTGGTGCGAGAGGTTCGGCTGGCTGGTCTCCTCGCTGGGTGGCGACTCCTCGAGAAGCTCCTCTTGACTAGTTGACACAGATGATGCTCCACTCTCTTGGATTGGGACGTCTGTGGAGCTCTGCTGGTCGACGGCTGTTTGTCCTGACCCAGTGTCACCTGTAGGGATACAAGATTTAAGTACGATAATCTCAGCAACACACAAAATGATAGATGGTGTACACTGACAGAGGTTTAAGAATATTCACCTTCCTGTCCAGGAGACTCTGTTAACTCAGCCTGCTGAGTGTTCAGGATGATGGTGTCTTTCCCTCCTGTTATGACAGAACATTATTCAAAGTAAGCCTTTTTAAAAGCTCATCTGTGTGTCACTACTTAAAACTGTTGGACTGCATAGAAATGAAACAGACGTGAGAAGTAATTAGAAGAAGGTGAAGTTCAAGGGTTAAAAAGTCATGAGAGGAAGTGAGAGGAACATACTTCCATATATTCCCAGGGACACATTATAAGTCAGGCCTCCAGGTAGCAAGAAGCAAAAGGACAGAAGGAAAGAACAAAGAATGTAAATCATTGTTAACAGTAAGCTTCAATGACACACAATAGTCTCGGTGTATTCAGAGACTTGTGATCACCTGGCAGGCTCCATAATCCAGACATTTCTAATGTTTTTAGTTTCTTCTCCAGCTCTGCTACTCGGGTTCCAAGAATCCTAAAGACAAAAGACACACAGACAATGAAATCTGCCCGTTCTGTCCAGCATCCAAGTTATTACAGCATCTACAGAGAGTGTGAAGTACAAGATCGAGTACTTGTTGATTTGGCGTTGGTGCTGAATCACCATGTTCTTCTCGTGGATGGTTTCCAGCAGAGCTGTGGCCAGTGACTTGAGGTCGGAGATGGACTGAGGAGTCACGGGCAAACTGCAGCCGTTCTCTTCAGACAGTAGCAATTCCTTCACTGCACACACACAAAGATAGTCACAGTTTAACCCCTGAGCAAATTGGCTTGGTTTCTTTCAAAAACATGGAAAGAAGGTAATGAGCAATGGCAGAAGAAATTACCCTGAAAAATTTAAAGAAATTAGTAAAAAGAGAAAATAAAAAAAAAAAAAAAAAAAAAAAAGACAGAAAAAAAGGAAAATTAAAAATAAATAAACAAATAAGGAAATTACCTGGAAAAGTGTTAAAAATTATAATAATTCTGTAACATAATTTAAAAATGTAATAATAATGACAGAAATGTAGTTTTTTAATATTTTCCCTAGCTTTTAAAAAACATATATAGAAATTAGAAAGAAATTAAATTTTTACTAATGTGCATTGTCCCTAACAAATAAATAAACTAAACCAGACACCATGTGCTGTCTGCAAAATAAAGGGTTATGAAATTGTCTTTCTTCACTGCTTCTGTAAATGTTGACATGCCACTTTGTGAGATTGTACATACTGAAATGTGAGGCGTGTTTAAATAATGAACCTTCTGACCTTGTTTAGCAGAGAGCACCCCGGTCAGAGCACTACTGTTGGGTTTCCCATTGATTTTAGAGGATTTCCTACAGTCCAGGGCGCTCTGAAACCAGAGGAAAACATTATTAATTAAAGGGTTTGTGTTTTATAAGATGTGCAAAATGTAAACTGTAAACTAAAAAATATAACTGTTAAAGAAATAAACATGACAAAAAAGAAATGTAGCTACCTTGTACTTCACCAGGTTTGTTTTGAGCAGGTTGATTTCTTCTTGAAGCTGACAGAACCGGTCATGCAAATACCTGAAAGATTATATTGAACAGCAACCCGTCACTGAATCATTAAACCTCATCGGTTCTGTTTACATAGGAGAGAAACCTTTACAGTCATCACTCAACAAAGGTAATTTAAATATTCATATTATTTCATTTAACTAATCAAATAGTTAGACTTGTTCCTCAGACTGTGGACGAACTGCTGCAGATACTCTAATATTCTCTAACACAGAGGTACCAGTAGAATGTCTGTAAGGAGGAGTAACACACCTGTTCTCCATGCAAAGTGCATCTATGTCTAAAATGCGTATCTCATCGTTGCCCACGATGTGGTTCATTTCCAAATTGAGACGATGAGCCTTCTGCTGGAACACGTCGCGCTCCGCTCGTACGTCCTGGAGCTCGTCTGTGAGCGACTTCACGCTGTGCTCCAGGACCTCGTTCTACAGACACACAAAACACAACGTGTATGTAGAATATTTCATCCACTCATATTTCTCTATATTCGTGACTATTTGAAGAAAATAATCACACTACTATCCTGTTTTACCTTTTTCTCCAGAAAAGATACTTTTACGCAATTTTTGGCACATTTTTTGTTATCAACGTATTTTGTACATGTTCAGAAGAAATACCGTCTCTTTGTAGATTGACACAGTATTTTTCTTAAATGATACATTTTAGTATGAAAATAGAGTTGTTGAAAAAAACCTGCTTAAGTTAGAATTGAATTGTTGTTGTGATGTAAATTATAAATTTTCTTTTCATGCCACTTTAACTACATTTTAAAGAGAAATGTTCTTTTTTCTCCAATACATATATTTGACAGTTTTGGTTTCTGACTCTAAAAATCCTGATTTTTACATACAAAACTATCAAACACAAACTTTCAAGCACAATTACAGCTGAAACGATTTAGCGATTAACACATAATTCATTGGCAAATATTTGATCATTGTTTAAGTCATTTTTCATGCAAAAATGACAAACACTTAATGGCGGCAGCTTCTAAAATGTGAGGACTTGTTGACTTTCCTTCTAATCACTTAATTCACTTTTAACAAATTTAAAACTTAACTTCAACTTAAACTTAAAGGACATTTTCCTCATAATACTTTAACACTTCGACTTAAGTTATATTTTCAATGCAGGACTTTTAATGGAGTACTTTTTACAATGCGGAATTAAAACTTTCACTTAAAGACACACTACGTAACTTTCTGCTGCTGGGGTCTCTCATAATAGAAATCGAAACAGTAACAAAAGACAAAGCTGTAAGTGCTGTAAGTTTCTCCCGGTTAGAGTTCCCTCAATATTCATTTTTCAGGAGGTTTTTATCAGGAGCTGTATTATCCACAGAGGTCTCTTCCTCTCCAAAACAAACTGACCAGTTGACTAAAACCTGTAAAAACACGGAGTAAAGTAGTTTCACATTAAAAAAAAAAAATCAGTGGTTCTCATATGCTGTTCGGCACGTCGCAGGTGAGCCAATGTGCATGTTTTCTGTGATTACTTCAGGATCCAGCCCTTCCAGGTTTTTTTTTTTTTTTACCAGGAGCTGAATTATTTGCGGAGGCCTTCTCCTCTCCAAAACAAACAGTCTCAGTGATTTAAATCAGTTAAATTACTGAATAAAGCAGTTTTACATTAAAAATCACTGATTCTCTGACGCTGTTCGGCACAGCAGGGGCTGGAGCGGAGCTAACGCCAACATTTGCTTAACTTACTTCACTGACAGCTTAAGATTCAGACGTCCAATGACTTAAATCCTTCGTCCATTTAAGACAGAGTTAAAATCGACGAAGGTCTAATAAGCATATTGTAAAAATGTGGCTTAAAACTGGATAAAGAGTCAATTTATTACAGCTCCTGGCACACAATGCACATTTCTCTGGGTTTGAATGCTGTTAGAAATGTTTGGTATAATGTAAGTACACAACTTAACAAAGCATATAACATTTGTCTGGTCGTTTTTAGATATTTTAATGTCAAAAAGTTACATATATCTTTAAATAAAGGATCAGGATACTTCCTCCACCACTTGATGTATGTTGTTTAATGAAGCCATCAGCTGACATTCACCTGAACAGCTGAAGTAAAGCATTTAAAGACAGAGGACTGGAAGCAGCTTGATGTTCTCACCTGCTCTCTGGCTCTTTCTAACTGTTTGACCAGATCCTCTCGTTCATGAGCAGGAAAGTGTCGAGCGCCGACCTCCTCGTCTCCCAGCCTCTGTTTGGTGATGGTCATTCGTAGGAGCTGTTGGGACAGAGAGCAGCACAGTTTGACAATATGTTGATCTACTATATTTCATCCCATTCTAATTTCTTTCCAGTCAAACTGACTTGAACGCTACTATAATGCTGGAGATCTATTCAAGACATACAAAGAGAAACACACATACATTATATCCTTATTTGATTTTATTCCAGCTCACAGTGTAGTGCACAGTGTGTCATGGTACCTTGTTATCACCTTGAGCTTCCACCAGTCGTTGTTTCAGCTCCTTCACCTCCTCAGAAAGCTGACTGCTCTTCTCTCTGGAGTCTCTCAGTAGCTGGGCTAAGTTCACCTGGAGAAGACATGAACGCCTGGTATATGAATACATTTACGACTGATATTTAAAGCTCTACAGAACAAGAATTTCATGTAAATATTCTCCCATCTTGTAACGTAAAATGATGAAGGTGGCAGCTGTGGTGAAGAAATATCCACACACACTCATAAATGTGTCCTTCTTGCCAAAATAAAATTAGAGGGTTTATACTGTACGTACGCTGGCAGAAATGAGTGATTAGTGATGTACAAAGAAGAGCTCCAGGTTTAAGTCACTCACTTGATTCCTTTTCTCAGGCGGCAGCGAGAGATCTCCGTCCTGTTAAAAAGGAAACAGTCAAATTTAATAGTGGACAATGGCAACACTATATAATATAACTCTCATGGGGCATCCTTAGTTCAGCTCACAATGAGTTCCCTGTACTTCTTCTTGAGCCCTTGGTGTCGCTCACGGAGCTGGTTGGCCATCAGCTTGTACTGATCCCTCTCCTGCTGGCAGGTGTCCAGCTCTTTCGACAGAATCAGAAGCGCTTCTTTCTTACTCTCCAACTTCCTCTTACAGACGAGGAACTGCATGTAAGACAATAACATGTTTTATAAGAGAGAGAAAGACTGGGTGGGCAGTGTCATCCTCCAAAAGCCAGAATCTTAATACTATATTAACGGAGATGTAACTGACAATAAGGGCATATTGATGAAGCAGAGTCAGAGCTGGGAATGCCTGCACATGGTGCTCAACATAGAGGTCCCTGAGCCGGTGGCTAGCAGCTAACAGTGCTATTAGTCCTAACAATGACAACAGTGCTGACATAGCTGTGTTAACTGAGGGGGGAACTGGAGGGTGGGTGTTACACTTCTGCCACTCTGCCACAGTCGTAGTGTAATTAGGTTCATTTTGTCTACTCAAAAAAGATTAAGTGTAGAAAGTTTCTTTTTACCAGACAATGAGTTTTTAAGGAGATGTAGTTTACCTTGACATGTTTCGACTGTCACTTCAGTCTTCTTCAGAAGCGTCATCTGACGTGCGTCATGACGTGTCTTTATCAGCTGGTAGTGTGACCAGCCTGGCAAATCGGATTGCCAGGCTTGTCACGCCCCCCGCCGCCCGGTGTTCTTTGGAGGAGAGAGTCCCAGGTGTGCGACAGCATGAAAGCCCCCTCATCCCGGTTGATGGTGTTCCTGGCCCGCCTCCTCATCTCTATGGCCTCCTTGATCCAACATTTGAACTTGTTGCTTTCCGATCCGATGACTTTTGCGTTGTCCCAGTCCATGACATGATTATTTCTTTTGCAGTGATCTGATATGGCTGATTTTAGGTTCACCTGCTCTGCTTTTTCTTTTTGTGATCTTGTGAGACGTCCTGTCGTTTTGGGGCGTGACCAGCCTGGCAATCTGATTTGCCAGGCTGGTCACGCAGCCAGGATACTACCAGCTGATAAAGACACGTCATAACGCACGTCAGATGACACTTCTGAAGAAGACTGAAGTGACAGTCGAAACATGTCAAGGTAAACTACATCTCCTTAAAAACTCATTGTCTGGTAAAAAGAAACTTTCTACACTTAATCTGCCACTGTCAGTCGGGGAAGCATTATAAGCAGTAACAGTCATACCAGCCCAGTGCAGAGCGGCAGTAATAAGCTAGCCAGAGGGACACACACACACATGGACTCATATGCACTAACATGCAGGTGCAGCTGAACAATCTTCCGCAACAAAGAACAGACAAACTGATATTACAACACACACAGATGAAGCGTGACTTCATCGTCTGTGCAGGACGATATGACTCCACTATCTTTACAAAGCAAATAGTGACATGCTGCTATTTTAATGCTCTGAATCTGCATACAGCTCTTTAACTGGTCATTGGAGAAAATATTGAAGCAGTGGGCTGCAACTAATGATTATTTTCATTGTTGACTAATCTGTTGATTATTTCTTCGATTAGTCGACTAATCATTTTATCGAAAAATGTGTTAAAATGTTGAAAAATGTCTGTCTGTTTCTCCCAAACCCCCAAATTACGTCATCTAATGTCTTGTTTCGTACTCACGCCAAAGGGTTTTAGCTCACCGTCATGGGAGAGTGTGTAAAGCTGCCAATATTTGAATGTAAGAAGCTGCAATAAGAGTATTTTGGGGTACTTTTATAGTACTTTTCTATGAAAAATGACTCAAACCTATTAGTCAACCACTAAAATAGTCACCGATTATTTTAGTAGTCGATTAGTCACACTAAAATAGTCACCGATTATTTTAGTAGTCGATTAGTCACAGATTAGTCGACTAATCGTGGCAGCCCTAGTTCAAAATGGAACACACTTCATATCACAATAACCACATGAGACCCTCTGATATCTATCACTGTGACATATTTGTTAAAGTAGGAAAATCACATTTTTAGGTCTGCAAATTTTCATTAGAAATGCATGATAATATCGGCACATTATCGGTATCAGCCAATATCAGTTTTAAAGTGAACTAGGAGAATCGGCCAACATGACTTTTCTTATCTTGTACAATGAATGAATATTATATACATTTAATGACACTGTATTTCATGTCTCCATCTGCTGATGGTCCGTCATAATAAGAGTATGCATGCATAATATTATGTTAATTCCACCACAGAAGAGACTTGACGAGCACTAAAATTAGGTAGGGAAAAAAGTGGATATATTGATATCGGTATCTGTTATCTGCCAAATGAGTGGTTATATATCTGCATACTGGATATCGGCAACAATTCCAATATCGTGCATCTCAAATTTTCATTATCAATGAATCTGTTGGATATGCTTTTGATTAACTGCCTATTAAATGGTGTAAAACAGTGAAAAATGCCCAACAGAGTTTCCCAGAAACTCAAAGATATTCAATTTGCAATGATATAAATGAGATTATCACATTCAAATTAAATTTTTGGGGCTGTTTTCAATTAATTTTCTGTTAATTTTTTGAGACCCACACTTGTGAAAGTGGTGATACGGAATCAGCGGGTGGAGAAATGGCTTAAAATTTATACAACAAAGTTTCACGACATAACAACTAGTACAACACAAATATAACATACTAGCAATAATAATAATGATAATCTTTACTGTCCATGCGTGGAAATTTGCCTTTGGTTTTACTCATTGGTTAAAAGACATCACAGTAATATAACAATAACAGACATGGTTCCAGAGCAAATGGTGGTTATGAATCTAGCAAAGTTATTGCATTTGGTATGAAAGACTTCTTGTAAATGTTCTTAGTTGTTGCAGCAACAAAAGGGAACATCCGGAGGGTAAGCTTGTGAATTCTTTTAAAAGAGGATGAACAGGATCAGACACAATTTGTACGGCTTTTTGTCTCACCTGTGTTTTATTTTATTTGCTTTTATTTAACCAGGAAGTCCCACTGAGACTGATTTTTTTTTTTACAAGGGATACCTGGCGAAGGTGGCATCCAATTAAAACACATTTAAAATTCAAAAAATACAACATATGATACAAAAATTCACATTAAAACAACAACTATTAAAACATAGTGGCCTCTGAAGAAAAAAACAAGCACATGTCTCTGTCACCACCTTCTTCATGATGTTCTTAAATTCATCAATAATTTATAAAAACACCAAAGATGTGATGGACATGAGGATGACCATTAACTCATCATGAGCTGTCACCAAACAGTAGTGACTGGGACAGATGATTTGTATTAACCAGAGTGAAGTGAATACACCTGCAGCCTGGTGCATGTAGTTTCACTCATCATCTGTGTATGGCACCATGCTCTGCAGGTAGAAGGAAAGCATTTACTTCTTTGTCTGCAGTCTGAGAGAAACCTGCTGAGATTTAATCCTCTTAACTGTATTTACACTAAACATCTTTAAGCGTGTGTGTGGCTGCAGACAGGAGGAGACACGCGGCATTTAAACGGAAACGACACAATGTACCCCTGATGTGACAGTGTGGTGCACAAACACGAGTGGAGGTTATACTGTAGTGAGTATTTTTTTTTTATCCCACTCTCCTTCCTGCGTGTGTCCAGTCTCACCTCGTTGATCAGCCCCTGCCAGTCACTCTCGCTCCTCCTGCTCGGGTCCATCTCGCTCCGCACTGCAGGATAATGTTTATTAATAATGACGCAAGGTGAGTTTCAGACAAGCATCACCATGTTGTGATCACATTCAGAGACATCTCGCATCATCAAAACGGATTAGGTGATCGAGGAATGCGAGCTGCATCACTTCCGTCCGGGCCCGACGTCAGAGAAGCGTCACGACGCATTTGGAAACCCTCGGAAAATTGGGCACCTTCTCTCTGTATTGAGATCTGAAGTGTTAAATAAGCATATATGAAATTAGGAAATTAGTAATCATGTAAATAAATACAGACAAAATATATAACATTTATTTACTTATTCAAAATGCCTTTTCTCGTCATTGTATCATTAAAAAATTGTTCAACCATCCAGTCCGCACAATTAAATAATAAATCATAATCAATACATGAGTATAACAGGTAAAAACTACACATATGTTTCTGAATATTGCAGTTAGAATGTTGTATATTTCTTTTATGAATACTGCACATTTAGTGTAGTAATTATACCTATAAAGAAAGATTCGTCCTGTGTTTTTGAATTTGTTTAAAGACCTTATCACTGTGTCATTAATTAATATTTTAGGTTAAAAATGTATAACATAGGCTGTCACAATAACCTGCCATACTATAATAAAGAGCAGGATTTAATAATATTTCATAGTAATGAGCTAAATTGTAAAAATGTTTTGGATTAGGTTATTTAAGTTTATGGTTATATTATACATTTTGTCTGAATTTATTTAGGTGGTTATTTATTTCATACTACCTTGTTTGTATCAAGTAATGCAAACTTTGGGTCTCTACATTTTGTGCATTTTGTGGCACAAGTTACTTGAATTCGATGTTCATGTACTCTCAGTACATGAACATCGAATTCTAGTTGATCTATTAATGTATTTTAAGGTTTGCAGCCTCAATTGACTTTCATGTGCAAAACAGATGTTTCATAAATTTACAGAACTGAAGCCCTGATAAATATAACTGGTGTGATTAGGGACTTCACAGCAGCCATTTGACCTTTGACCCCTTATTCTGGGACATCAGGGATTAGGGTGAGGGCAGAGGTGTCTCATGTTTCTTTGCCTTTTGTCTTTGAGCGTGACTGTATACATTTCACACAGATTAAAGAAGATGCTCTCGTCTCATAGTGTGCACGAGGAGGAAAAAAACAGCCTGTAACATGCAGCACTTCATGAAATAATTTATGACAGAGAATGCAATAATTCTACTTGCATGTGACATAGTGTCTAAGAACGTGGCGAAAGCTCACAAATCCAGATTGTTTAGTAAATATCTGTCGCTGTTGGTATTATATAATGGACAGAAAATATATGAAGGCTACTTGGCAGCCGTGTTTGAGTCTAAAGTCTGGAGAGCAGGTGGGGAGAGATTTGACAAGAGTTTATCTCTGGAGAATTTTAAAGTGGCATCAATCATATCACCTCTCAGCACTGAATGACAATAATAACAGATAACTGATTATGACATATCCTCAAGGGTGTAGGTGTGACTTTAACATTGGATGGGACATATATGAAACAGGGGGTATAGGGGTCATCTCCCAGAAAATTCTGAGCACCAAACACTTAACGTCCTGCATGCTGGGGAATGTTTATGCACCAATGTGTGTCTTTTCTGTATCAATTTCTGGCGTGAATGTCTTAAATTTTGTCAAAAGTCAGTTTTTATTATGGGAGACAATGCACGTTCTAAACATTGAGGGGGTTTTGTCCCCTGCGCCCTCCTGAAATCTACACCTATGCATATCCTTGTTCTCTTGAATAAACCATATGATTGCATTATTTGTCCTCTGTTGCTGAAAGAAAATGCTGTCTCAGACGTCACATGCTGACGGCACTATCAATTTCAAACATGCTGCCTGAGGCACTTTGTCTCTGCTTCATGGACGCATTTCGCAGCCTTTGCATCTGACAGGAATGGAGGGAGGACAGAGTGAAACACAGAAGAATACGATACATGTGGTTAAATGTTCTTTAATGCATTTCCACAAACTCATTCTTATGCAGGACATGAGGACAGACAGAAGGGCAATAATGTTTTCTGCTTTCAACGCAAACAAAAACATATTGCTTATGCTCGTTAGCATTTTGTAACATTAAGATGTTTGACCACGGGGTAATTTACACATCATGCTACTGTTACGTATGTGAAAAATGTTTATATTCCAAGCCATAATTAAATCTGTACAATACATGGAAAATAACAAAAGATCAGTATCTTAAAGAAAAGAGCACATATCTGTGTCTTAAGACCATGTAAGTGTCATTTTAAGTCACATAGCAGCACACACTTAACCTTGTGATTGTAATTCAGAGCAACACTCAGTATTATACACTTTGCATAGGAATCAGGAGTAAATTATATTTAGTTCTGACACTAATCAGGCACTCTGTTAATACAGTAGCTTGTTATAAATGCTGTGTAATTAGGCTGAAGCTCATAATACTAAGCTAATACATTCAGCTGTATTTCAGGGACAAACATCTTGAAGAAAACTTCTGTTTCATGCACATTTAAATCACATTAAGGAAGATGTAACAGTTTCTGGGACGACATGACTTCAACATTTTTACTGACTGCTCAGAAGGCAAGGTTCCAGCTGTCTCAAACAAATCAATTCATCCACAGAGTTTAGAGTGGACATTTTGTAGGGGTGGACAAATACCAAAATATCAATGTTACAGATATTAAGTTTTCGTTTTGAAGATCGATTCCAGCATCAATAGGATTGATACCAAAATAAGGATCAGTTTCCCTCTTCTATGTTATACCCAGTATTTAAGGAGCCAAACTGTCTCTGTAAACAATACCCTGTTGTTGTAAATACATCTAATACATGTATTTCTTGCCTCTCTACTGCTGTTGTCAAGCTGTGTGCATTAAAAAGACAAGCATAAATAACATATGCATCGTGCACACTCAGCGCACAACCTGACTAGTTTAATTCAACACATAACTGCAGTGATGACTGAACGAAAGAGGAAACTGGAATTACCGCCTCACGGTTCTATGCCTCCGCGGTCAGTCAAGTTGCAGCTTACATGCACAAGTTCCCGAGTTATGACGGCCATAAAAGTATTTTCGCAAAACATTATGATGTGACAGTGAATTTGACCTTTGGGATGTATAATCATTTTATCCTGTTAGACAATTGTGTAAAGTTTTGACATAATTAGTAAATGAATTCTTGAGTTGTGGCCAAAAAAATAGATTTTAAGGTCACAGGGACCTTGACCTTTGATCACCAAAATCCAATCAGACCATCCTTGAGTCCAAGTGGACATTTGTGCCAAATTTGGGGAAAATCCCTCAAAGCTTTCTTGAGATATTGCGTTCATGAGAACAAGATGAACGCAAGGTCACAGTGAATTTAACCTTTGACCACCAAAATCCAATCAATTAATCCTTGATTTCAAGGGGACATTTGGGTGTTCTTTAGATATCTTCACGTGAGTGGGACAGACAAACGGTCGGATGGACTGACAGCCTGAAAACATAATGTCTCCGGCCACAGCTATCACTGCCATGGAGGCATAAAAACCACAAGAAAGAGAACTTGGAGCTGCAACAGAAAAGAAGGGAGGAGGGAAATGCCTCAGCATCCAGACACCTGGCACAAAGACAGAGATGCTCAGGAAATATATCTCCAGGTATGCTGTCGTCAAATTAACATTTTAGTCAAATTGGATCTTTAGTTAATGTTACATTTTCAAACTGTAACTGGTCGTCTTTAGTTGTTATTTTCGCAGACTGATTATTCACCTCATAAATCATGACACACTGTCCTCTCTTACATTAAAGTACATAAGCTGATTTTAACAGTAAAAAGTATTGGCGCTGGTATCAATATCAGCTATTCTGTCCCTGTATTACTTGTTTTCAGATTGAAACTAAATTTTGTGGTATCGCCCACCCCTAACATTTTGCTTGCAGCGGTGGATCCCATCTCATGGATTGGCCAGGCTATATGGTAGCAATGGCCGAGATGGACCCCCCATGGCTTGGTCCTTGCTTGTTTTACAGAATCACAATAAAAACCATCACCTCTTACAATAATATCTAGTATGCCATAAAATTATCTTCATGCTGTTTTCATTTCAATGTTAACCATTTTTAAAATATTTCTGTCAGCCTTCAGTTTGACAGTAACGACTTGGGACCAATCAAACCTCCATATTTGCTGTAAATGCATATGAGCTGCAGAAACTTGCCTAAGATGTTTGTCTCAAACCAAGAAAGATATATCTAGTTGCATAAGGACGATATGCAGAATTTGAGTCTCTTTTGTAGCATAAACACAAATACTGATCTAAGTGACCAGCTCCTACTGTGATTAGTCATAGTTTTGCGAGGCATTATAAGCTTAAATCTACAATGATATTCTCAAAAACCATCGATTTGCCCTTGAAGCTGGAGGAGAAGATGAAATTCCTGCGGTCAGTGGTCATTACAGTAAAGGTCCGGGGCGACTGCACATAAATGTCCTTGAACTTGTGGAATGTTTTGGTCTCGGTATCCCAGAGGTAGATCTGTGTGAAAGAATAATCGCTGCCAAGAGCAAGGTAATGCCTGTCTGTGAAGGTGAAAGGCTGGAGGATCATCGCTCCCCGAGAAGGCAGAGCCTGCACCTCAGTGAACTGCTTATTGGCCCACTTGAGGACTTTAGAGTCACCGATGTAGCAAGTCATGGCCAGATACAACTCATTCTCCACCCGGAAAGCCTTGACTGCCACCACGTCGTCGACATTTGGGATTTCACTGTGAAATATGAACTTCAGGGTGCTCTTGTTCCACAGGTAGATGACAGGCGGCTGAGACCGACTGGTCAAGATGAGGTAAGACTTCCCCTCAGACTCGACATACTCAGCATCTGTATCACGAAACCACTCATGGAGAAACTGGTAGGAGAAGAAACCTGTTTCATTGCGGTCCGGTTGGTCGGTCCACTTGTACAGTGTCGACAAACCCGCCTTGGAGCTGTCCACAATTACAAAGTACCACTCTCCATCCATTCGGAAGACTTCAATATCATTTGGCTTCGAGATGTTGAAGACCTCAATAGTTTGAAACTTTGTAAACTTGTTTTGTCTATCGTCAAACTTGTAAATATGGGAGCCTCCAAAGAGCTGGGTAACAATTATCAAGACATGGCTGTCGATCAGAACTGACCTGCACCCAACAACAGACTTCCCTGTGAAGATAAAGAAGTTAGAGGTGACACAACAACGAAAATGACAATAATTCAATTAAAGACTTATCCAAAGGCCCAGACACACCAAAATTACATCTAAGAACTAGTGACGACAAAGGCTGACGTTTGCCTGTGTCACGGCCAATAAGCTGCACTTGAACACACCAAAAAGACGACAACTAGCACATATGTTTTGTGCCTGCATGAGAGGAAATAACTCTCCATACCAGCAGGTGGCGGTAGTCTGTATTCGTCATTCAAAAGGGAAACCGTAAGACTGAATTCAAGGCGCTAGTTAGCCAGTTAATATATTAACAACACAACCTGATGTTGAAAGAACAAAAGATATCTACTGTGCTCTAGTGAACAATAACAAAATTACAAGTCGTTTCTGCTGAAGAGCTCAATGCACAAAAAAAAAAAACTTACCTCATATAACAAGTTTGTTTTAATGTCACTTCCTCTTTACTTTGTTTGCTTTCCTAACTTCCATTTCTCTTCTCATCACTAGGCTGACCTGCCAGTCAGAGTGATTTAATTCACCGACAGGCGCCACTGGTTTTGACGCCAATTAACATGCTAAATCAACCAAAAACAACCTTCAAGAACTGACTAGTGCCAACCAAGCGGCAACCCCTGGGGCTGATAAAATGGAGTCAACAGTGAAGTGCCATAAACTGTAGTTCTTTAAATGGACACTTGAGGTTGGCCAGTCATTTCCCATAGACCCCCATGTTAAAATGCCCAAATTCACAGGGCGGTGGTGGCTTAGTGGGTAGAGCAGGCACCCCATGTACAAGGCTGTTACCGCAGCAGCCCGGGTTCAAATCCAGCCTGTGGCTCTTTGCTTCATGCCATCCCCTCTCTCTCTCTCCCCCTCCCACACCTGGCTGTCCTATCCATTAAAGGCAAAATGCCCAACTTCACAGCAGATATAAACATGTTTACAGCCTGGTGCCAAAAAGAATGGTTTTGAGCTCCATAGCTATTTTCTAATTTTTAAGCCTGAAAGTTACGAATGACTAAAGACAGGTTGTCTGCCAATCGTGTCCTTAGCTTTTCAGTCAGATCCACCCCTCGCTCCCCCACGCTACCAGCTTCTAGCCCAAATATGGCCACTTCTGGCTCCAAAAAAACAAGAAGACGACGGCCAAGGTGCCAAACTATAGGCTTCGAAACAGGAGTCCAAAAACCAATGCATGATGTCATGGTACATCCATTATTTTTACAGTCTATTGTGCCAACAGTGAGGGAAACACCACAAAAACTAGGGCGACAGACACTCACAAATGGCCCAAACCTGACCAACAGACTACAGTCAGCTTGGTGTGTCAGTGCCATTTAAAAGATAGGGTGACATTATTAATAATATCTGACCAAAACCAACAATGTGTCAGTCTGTCTCCCAAGAAAAGAAGGCCATGAATATGCATGATCATGGGATCAATTCATCATTGGTTTTGTTTTTTTCATGAAATTTTCTGACTGTAAGAAAAATACAGAATATTATCATATTAATCCTGAAAGGAAAAAGATTTTGAGTTTTGTCAAACCTGTTATATTGTCAAATTTCCTGAAGTTCATTTCAATGTGATCCCACTCCATGATCACACAGCTGTTGGAGTTGGGGGCAGCCATCGCCACGTAGATGTCCTCTTTGAAAAAGAAAATGTCCGCTGACATGGACTGAATGGGAATGGACTGATGACGCACAAAATCTGTGAGAAGTGGACAGAAACAGAAACGACCAGTCTGCTGACGAAGTGATGGAGTCGACATTTAAAACCTCACTGCTTCACATTTTTTATGCTGTGAAAAGCTTCTGAATGACACTGTGTAGAATCATGGCTATCATATTCTGGATTTAATATTTTGCAATATTTAATACAGCGTACTTTCTATCATTCTTGTGTTTTTATAGTATCCTAAATGATGTGACTATTGTGAAAATAACATTTTTTCTTATTCTAAGGGAAAGAGAAGACTGAGAGACTCAAAGAAGAGACTAAAGGCCTGACTGTGATTGTTGTTGCAAAGAACCATTCGTAGCTGCAAGCACAAGGACCTACTTGCTTAATTCAGCACATCACACGGGTATTAAAAACAAACATAACAGTAAGTTATGCTACCATATGGCCAACTAAAGCAGGGCACAGTATGCTTTGCTGGAGTGGTGTACTATATTCTGTAGTTTATCGTCATACATAAGACACGGATAGGTCAAATAGCAAAACAGCCTATAAACACACAAATGTATGAGCTTCAGGCTGCTGACAAGGGATCAAGCCCTCACCCACAATGTTTCAAGTTACCCATCACATACAGATGAGCACAATAATTTTCTTGGCACAATCAGAACATCAAATGCAGGGGTCATGTTTCAACAAACTAGCACTCATCAATAATGGTCTAAGTTTACCCATAATCCATGATTATAAGAATAAAAAAAATTAGAAGCGGATGGCAAAATTATCATATTGTCAATATTTTAGAGGCCTGCCGAAAATTTGTTTTCAGGAGAGGTCATGTCTCACTAAGAGAGGTCAAGCTCCCCCTGGGTGTTTCTCAAAGTCAAGGAAGGATCCTTAAAAGGCTGAACTTCAAGGAGGCTATATCATCCAATCCCATCGAAGGACTGTTTAAATATCAAGGATCCTTCAAAGTCTACCGAGGAGAGAGTCCTTCCTTCAGAGAATTTTAAAGGATGCATGTATATCCTCAGCGTGCATAAAGTATCCACAGTTCTTTGCACATGATTTGCTGGTGGAGCTTGACAGGATTTGTATTAATATCTACAGGAGTTTTTATCATACAAGCATGAAAAAGTATTGGTAGGATTCTTATAATTTACACTTTCAAATGTGTCCACTGCCAAATAACATGTTTTTTAGGTGATTTTGAAAAGTTTTTAAATTAATCTGTCACAGCAGAGATGGAGCGCGTGTTTTTTTAAGTATAATCCAGAGATATGCTCTTCCTAAAATTCATGTGACTCTGAAAATACTGCTTACATGTGCTCCAATTGTACAACAACATTAGAGAGTGTCAGAACTATCACAGTATCGTGAAACCCCCTTGATCTCCAGAGGGTTAATGACACACATCTGGGTGCACTCGCTAGCCTCTTCCAATGTGTGTTCACTGAATGCTACGAAGGGGTCTTATCTCTGTATCAAGGAAGGATCCTTGACTTTGAGAAGCACCATCTGCCTCCCCTGCAGTTTGCACCAAGCGTGCAGATTGAGGGGTGTGGCTCTTCCAAAAATGCTTTTGGCTTTAATTACAGCGCCATGTGTGGCCAATTAGCTAACTAGCACTTGTTTGCATGTTCATACTAAACTAAGATGGTGAACATGGTATAAACATTATGCCTGCTAGATATCAACATGTGAGCATGTGTCAGCGTGGGCATGTTTACATGCTGACATTAGCATTTAGCTCAAAGATTTACTTAAGCACAGTGTGCCTGAGTGCAGCCTCACAAAGCGGCTGGCATAGCTATAGATGTTTGCGCCTGCATGTACATACATACGTGTGAGTGCTTTAAGAGACACACATGTTTCCAGGCCTGCAGTCTGCTTGTTTGTTTTTGAGTGCATGGTAGTGTCCTGTTGAATTATTGAACAGTTTTATTGATCTCTTTCTTTCTTTTTTTAACATGGCATCTGTAGCTGTGCCTGTGCCTGTTCACAACTGCCTTTGATAGTGTACTCTTCGTTTTACCTGTGGAGATGCACTCGCCCGGTGGAATAGGAAGGTCGTTGAGCCGCTTGCCCTTCATGTCACTGGGGCCTGCGCAGAAGACATCTGATACTGTGGCGTTTGTGTTTTTCAGCCACATCATCAGCCACTTGTTCTCACAGATGCACTGGAAAGAGTTGCCTCGGAGATCCCTAATGTACAACATGACAAAATCAGACACATTTACTGAACACAATAACACATGTAATGTATCTTATATTGATAGGAGGAAAAAAAGAGAAATGTTTTAGATGCCACAAAGACTCAAAACAGTGCAGTCAGCCTAAATCTATAGAGAGTTTCTATAGCCTTTGTGACAAACCAAAGTAAAATTCAAACTTATACTATTTAATGATGGACAAAATAATAATCCTACATGCTGCAGGATTTTGCTCGAATTTGAACGTTAAATAAGAACAAACAGTATAGTGTGACTTAACAATTAAAGGTCCAGTGTGTAGGATTTAGGGGCATCTATTAGCAGAAATAGATATAATATAATAAGTATGTTTTCTTCAGTGTATAATCACCTGAAAATAAGAATCATTGTGTTTTTGTTACATTAGAATAAGCCGTTTATATATACATATGGAGTGCATCCGCGTCCTGACTGCCACGTTGCACCGCCATGTTTCTACAGTAGCCCAGAATGGACAAACCAAACACTGTTTCTAGATGTTATAATAAGGCCATTCACGTTTTCACATCAGCTACCATAATTAGCAGCCCCTCCATGACAACCAGCATCGAAGAAACCCTAATTTGTAATGTGGAACTGTTTTTGTCAGTTTAAATTTCCAAATCCATTTGTTTTGGAGAGTAAGAGACCTCTGCGGATTATTTGGCTCCTGGAGAAAAACCTCCTGAACAGCTGGATCAGTAAAAAAGGTGAGCACACATTAGCAGGTCCTGGGCAGTGTCAGTGTCGAAGAAACACTGATATGTAATGTGAAACTGCTGTATTCAGTTTTTATTTTCACCTTAATTACGGTCCATTTGTTTTGGAGAGGAAGAGATCTCAGCGGATAATTCAGCTCACCGTTTAAACCTTGTTAACAATGAACACTAATGGAATTCTGACTAGAAGTTCGTGCTTGACGCATGGGATAAATTTCAGCTGGTTGCAGTTGGCAATCCTCACCACTAGATGCCACAAAATCCTACTTACTGTTCCTTGAAGTATTGCAGAATCTCTTAACCAACACTGGGTGATTGTTTGATGCATACATAAATAATTTCAGCTGCAGTTTATGTTACAAAAAGGTTTTTCTTACAATCGTTCACCGACAGCCACTTATGCATCATTGTAAGAACAATAATGTTATTAAAAAATGATAATAAACTGACAATTTTAGCTGTAAATAGAAGTCACCATCAAACTATGATGCACTACAGAGGAGGAGGAATACAGAAACTTAACATTTGTGCTGTTCTTGTGGGGTTTAATGCAGCCAAACACAAAACGAAGCCTGAGTCAGCTTCACTTAGGAACGCAGTATGGAATAAGACAACACACACACACACACACACACACACACACACTGCTGACACCACAAGTGCTTACTCACAGTTCCAGCAACGAATCCAAGTCGAAAAAGAGATCTCTTGGCAGAAACCTCATCTTGTTATTGGCAAGCGATCTAAACCAGAGACACGACGAGACCAGAGAAATGACATCACATCATTGTCACTCCTGAGCCTGTCTGACTTTTAACATCAATCCTTGTCTGTAATAATAAAGTGTTGGTGCTGCAGATCGTGTTTGGATGGCAGCAGACTTACAGATGAGTCAAATCTCGCAGACCACGGAAGGCATTTTTGGTGATCGTTTCGATCTTGTTCCCTTCAATGAATCTGTTCAATGAGATAAACATGAGTAAAAGAAATACAGCAGTGCATATTATCATCGTGTCAGATAGGTTTTTTATATGAATAAATGGTGTAACTATTCATACAGGAGAGGTAATGTACAGGGTTTTGGAGATTGAGATGGGTGGATTGAGGGGTGTGGCTGGAGAAGGAGAAATAATCTGCAGTTGTATTTACAGCATGATGTCATACAGCCTTTCAACATCATTATTAATTATCTACTGTTATGCATTTAATTGTGAATATACTTAATTGATAAAGGAAATCACAAAACAACAAACAAACATGAGGAACGCAGTAACTCTGTCGACAAATACTCACAAATATTCTAGATGTGGGAGGCCGGAGAAAGCATCATCTTTGATTGTTGTCAAAGAATTTGCATTTAGAAGTCTGCAAAGGAAAAACACTGAGTAAACTGAAAATTAAAACTTCCCTCATTGGCACTTCAACTCCAAGTTTACCATGAGAGACAGAAAGAAAAGTTTGCATTACTGATAATCCATCTACTTTTTTGTTTGTGTGTCTGAAATGTCAATTTTTAATCAGCAATCAATCAGTGACAGTTTCACATGACAAAAGTGCACTTACAGCAGCTGTAGAGAGGGCATCAGTGAAAACATCCCCTCTGTGATTTCAGAAATAGATCCATTTACCATGCTCCTGTTGGAAGAAAACAAAAGTCTTACTCGGGCTGGGGCATTTTAACACCCTGTACCAGACACACCAAGAGCCAACTCTGCAGGGAAGCGCCCAGCAGCAAGCAAATTGTCTCCTTGAACGCAACACTGATTGCTTTCCTCTTGACTAGCTATATAGATAATCCACAAATACGATGTGTTACTCACAGTGAGTTGATCTCACTCGGTATAGTCCGGGGGATCTGTGAGGTACCGACGCAGATGATGGTCTCCTTGGTGCAGGTGCATCCTGAAGGGCATTTGAAATTCCTCTTAGATTCAGCCGCTCCATAAATACACAGAAGCGCCAAACCGGCCAGTAGCCACTGCTGTGTGGATGTCATGTTGCTTCTTGAGCATTAATAATAGTAAATGAGGTCGTGGTCGGTGCTGGCAGCAGCTTTTACCCGCCTGGGCGACATCAGAATGCAGCACAAGTGGAAAGCCCTGACACAGGCTGATACGGCTGCAGCTGCGTCCCGGAAGGCTGCTTCGAGTATCGGGCAAGGGGGGAAAAACAAAAGCGTCGAGTTGTCAGTAATCACAATGGTAATTTGTTGAGAAGAAAGACGCTTAAGATTAGAGTGAATGTGTATTTAGTTAGGGACTGTTCTTTATTTATCAGAGGAGGGGGGTGACTTTGTTTTCTTGTTTTATTTTGACCCTCCCTGAAGCTGCAAATATTTTTCCTTGAGCCTCCTTCCACCAAAAAAATAGTTATTAGTTTTTGAAAACTTAACCTTTGATGTTTAAAACTTAAAAATTAAAGTTAAAGATGAAATCCTGAAGTTGAAAAAAGCTGTTTTTTTTTTTTTTGTTTGTTTTTTTTAAACGGTTTATTTTGGCAAATTTTTAAATGAGATGAAAAATAAAGCGATTTTAATAAAACTGACCTTTCGCTAAGTTCCGCCCCAGGACACAGACTGGCCAATCATAATGTAGCATTAGGCGGCTCAGACCAGGGTCTGACAACAACACAGCTGTGCTCCATTGACTCTAATGCAATCGTTTAAGATTTCCTTCATTTTCAGGCATGTTTTGTGAATTTGGAGCTAAATGTTGTGCCTGGGGAACGTCGTGTATTAATGATACTCGTTACCTGGAGAGGTTGGAAAAAGATATACGTTTCCTCCCTGTTCCAAAACCAAAATCAAACCCTGCAAAGTGTAGGGTTAGCTAGCTAGCTACTGAAGATATAGCCTACTGAATGTATACACATGCTGCTTTTGCTTTTTAATGATTATAACAGTGAAACAAAGACCGACCCTGCTGTACAGGAACCAGTGAAGGGAAGCAGGGAAACTTTGCTGATATTCAACCAGCTGTGTGTCATCACAGTGTGTGCAGATGAACGTTGGTTGACTTCCCCTGGAGATCCCTGCCCGTCTGGTGGCAGTGGCACAGGGGACAAAGCCAAACACTGTTCATCTGCACACACTGTGATGCCACACAGCTGGTTCAATATCAGCAAAGTCTCCCTTTATATTCATTGTCTTGTGTGGCGATCAGCAGTGATGTGGTGGTTCACTTTTACACTGTGATCTGTAGCCTATAGTTCGGCTTTAGCTTCTAACTATCTTTGTCTTTTTAACCTGGTGTTGCTGCTGAGTCAGTTTGACATCCTGGATATATCCTTCAAACACAGACTGTAGACCCCTCTGTCTGCTTCTCTCTGCAATCACTGTTTCATTATTCCAAAAATATGATAATATTTCTTCAGGGAGTGCAGTTAGTTACAGTGTGGGCTCCATGCTTACTCTGACAGCTTGTCGGACCATCACAAAGGGGCGGGGCAGAGAACCAACTCAGCAGTATATCTGACAGTGCTGTACGCAGGAAGGAATGTTTAAAGTGCTAGTCAGGGTGGAGAATCAATACAAAATGGCACTAAAGCACAAAAATGCTCGGTGGTTATTTCCGCATCACAGAGAGCATTATTATTAAACACATATTTAAAATGTGCATGCACTTGCAGACTCAATCACGTGACACACTCAGCATACCAGAGCACTTTGACTTCGTTAGTACCATAAAGAGAGTGCATTAACAAGTAATGCTGTCTGTAGGCCATAAATTATATCATTATTACTCTCTCTAATGCATATACACAAATAATCCTCCCAACTGCCAAATATTCTCCTCTAATCAATGTTCGGTTTGATTGAGATAGATGTTACTGATGAATGTCTAAGTTAAGAGCTCTGCACTGTGAACACAGACACACACACACAGTGGTGGCGTGGTGGTCTATGTGTGTGCTGTTACATGATTACACCACTAGAGGGAAGCTGCTGATAACCAAAAACTTAAACATATGTTAAATGTTCTCTTAGTTACTTTCTATTGGGAAGATATCTTTCTATGCATATATAACCTCTTATGTTCAATGCTGTGGAAGCTACTTTAAAGGCAAAGCTTTGCAAACTACAACTACTTCACAGTGGAAGAAGCTGAACTACAGCAAAGCTACAATTGGGAGAAATCTAATTTGGTTAACTAAAAAAGAGTAGATCAAACAACAAATTGCTGTACCTGATTGATTGATTGACTGATTTTTTTATTTTGTGTCATGCACACTTACATGTGCCCAACCCTCATGGGTTAACAAGAGACCATTATAGTTGCAGTAACAATCCAAAGTGCATGTTTTTTAACTATTCAGTCCAGAAACAGAATACTCTGTCCTCTCTCCCAGGCCTAGCAAAGAAATTTAGCTACAAAACAAATTACCTTTCTGAAACAAAACTCACATTTTTCATGATCATCCAACCAAAAGAAATCAGCATAGACAGAGGTCATCTTACTGAAAAGTACATTCCTTATGTCCTCATATACAGGAGCGTAAAAGAAGAATTGAACCCATTCTCAGCATCACGATAATTACACAACAAACAAATTCTGTCCTGTTTTGGCGTGGCATTAAACCTTCCAGTCTTAATGGCTAATGTTAACGTTCCTGAGCACAATGTGCACACAGGGATCTTTGTCTTTTGTTAAGATTATACATCACTTAAGGATTCGCACTGTTGCTAATCTTTATGAGACAATAAGTTCGTAGTTTTGGTACCATATGTCAACAGACCACACTCCTAACTGTACATGTGATATGAAATGTTAACAACACACAATACAAAAAGTCACATGCCAACAAAAAATGTCACTCAACTGTTTATTGCAAAAAGTGCCCACTTGTTCATAGGTCATACAGAAACCAAAACATAAGCTAAATGTCCACTACTGGTGGGAAAGTGCAAGAAATATCAGCTTAGGTTCAATATACAATGTCCATTATATGTAGTTTACTGCTTCCCAACACTGCTTGTAAAATGTGTAACAAAAGCAGAATAACACTGAGAACAACTCTGCACACAAATGTATTTATTCAGAAGTGTAACTGAAATAAAAATTGCTACAACATATCAGAATGCTTCTTTCTTTCCCTTTTCAGGTTGTTTTCTTGCAGTTCTTTGGTTTCTAGGCCAGTGTTTGCAATTTTATAGCTGTAAATGTGTGATATGAACCAAGCAATTACATGTTTTATGTAGTAAATTGATCAGGAGGAGGAGGAGGAGGATGTTGATGATGATACTTTAATTGTGAGATTGAGTCTAAATTTTTTCTTGCCTCACTGCAGCGCCATCATAAGGACAAACATTTTGGACAGAAAACAAAGATACATACATTAATCAACAATCGAGACCCTTCAACGTGCATTTGAACATGATTAAGCTCCATGTTTAGTTTTATTATTGACTGCTGCACAATTGAATGCTCCACTCTAACCTTATTAAAACTGGGACTCTGTTTCTTTGATTTGATTGCAGCAATCCATATTCACTGTTCAGGACATGACTGGGGTCAGAGACAGTGTTGTTGGCCAGCCTGTATATGTTTGTTGTTTCACTTGATTATTTGGTTTTGTAACCCACAATCATGGCCGCAAAGCTACCAAACTAACATTACATTTGCTCTTAATACCACATAGTACCATTGTTCATAGAAAGAAGTATCGACTGAACAATAGGGTTGTTAGATGTCGCAGCAGGCCCTAACAAGGTGCTGACCTTTGCTGGAGGACCAGTAGTTTATGAGCATGAGTGAAACCGAATACCCATTGCCAGAAGGGGGCAACCGTACGTGTCTGCCATTGCTGGCATAATTCATGGCAGCTCTACATCTAGCATTGCTGTTTTTAGGCTAGAGTATCTCTGAAACACTCAGGACACGTGCAAGATGAAACCAGATGATGCCACAGCAAACACCTCTTCGCCATTTCTTTCTAGACGACCGTCAACGTTTTTACATTTAGTCTCTGTAGAATACAAACTGAGCTCATGTCAGGCTCAGCCATTTGTCTCTCATGAACATGAGGAGATGTGTTTTACTCATCATGACCTCTGACACAGTGAATGTCATATTATTACATTCTGACCATGTTTAGGATGTCTGCATGACTTAATGAACACAATAAAGGGAACTTGTTTTTGGTTGCTCACAGATCAAACAACAACATGTGAAAGAAGTTATTTATATTCCTTTAGTCTGTAAGGGTCGTCAGATCAAAGAATCAAAAGGCTTTTTCATAAAAATGAATCCTGAGTGCTGTAACTCTGTTTATCTGATGTCTATTGGAGCTGCATCATATGAATGATTCATAATTGATATATTATCTGAAGCCTAATTTTTATACAAGTAATATTCATATGGTTTTAAAAAAAAACCTATTTGATTGTATTTCCCACCTTTGCTGAGAAACAGTTTTGTGTGAAAGGAATTAAAGGCCTGTCCCATATAGACACCTGTCCCAAATATAGGCCTGTTAATTTCAGCGATTTACGCAAATAATAGCCCGGGCTATTCATTGAAATTTTCCATTAGTTATGAAAAATATTACCATGAATTAATTTAGTGACTGCTCTTGGTAGAGCACTAGGATCTGTTGTTGACAACTTTTAAATATGTGAATATCTGGGTATTATGATGCCAGGCCCAGTGCCAGTGTCTCCCCTATATTAGATTATGCTTCAGGGATATGGGGATTCAAACAATGTATAATAGCACGCTTTCTTTTAGGTGTGAATATGTTTGCTCCTCCTCTGGCTGTTCAGGGTGATATGGGTTGGATTCTTGGATCAGTGACATAAAATTGTGAAATTATATAATACAGACAGTGGAGGCAGTGCGGGTTTACTGGGGCCCATCGGGTCTAGTAACAATCTAGAACAAAATTATATGTTACTATAAAACTATAATAAAAACAACCCTCAGTTTGATGAATAATACAGTCATATACAGATTTTCAGTGATGATAATACGTATGTTGACATTGTCCAATGTCAAGTCTGTATTTGATCATGTGATGATACTATAAAATATACAGTAGCTGCTTTGACGCACCGGCACTAGGGCCTTTCATAGTAGTGTGCATCAAGGCCCATCCTAACTACCATACGCCACTGGCTAGATTTGACGGAAATGGTCAAAAGATACCCTGTTAAAACCAAAATTATGAACAGATATATAAATCAAGCACAAATATAGCACTGAACCTTCTGTTGTGTGCATTATGCAAACTGGGAAAAGCTGAGAATGTATCACACGGTCTTCTATATTATTGTTATTATGTTCTGAGTCAAGATGATCTAAATTTAATTAAATGTCTGTTCAAAATCCAGAAATGTTTTGGTGCACTGATAATGTCAGAATGGATGGTTGTTTAATTTTAATGCCTATACAGTGTCTACATTTGTGTCTAACGCTTGGAAAAAACAGCAGGATGGTTTATTTGTTTATTATTTCTAGTTCATGATGCTACTCTGGTTTCTGAGTAGCAGGTAGCAGTAGTAGGTTTCTGGTTTCTGCCGTCTTTATTTTCTGAGGAGGCTGAGGTCGACATCTTCCGGACAATGCTGAGGATGTCTCTCAGTCAGTGCTCTCCTGTTTGCTGCTGTATGCTGGGGCAGCAGGTTAAGTGAAGCGAATGTCGACGGACTCAATAAACTGTCCCACAAGGCCAATAAAGTTTTGGGGGAGGAGGTGGACTCTCTGGTGGCCGTGTCACAGAGGAGGACGCTTTCAGTGATGCGTCATCTTGGACAATGTCTCCCACCCACTCCATGATGTGCTGTTAAAACACAAGAGTACATTCAGTGCTCAAGTAATTCCCTTGAGATGCACCACAGAGCACCACAGGAAGTTGTTCCTGCCTGTGGCCATCAAACGTTTCAACTCCTCCCTCAGAGTGTGAGACACTCTTGGTGCTTCTCAAAGTCAAGGAAGAATCTTATTGCAATATATTGCTTCTTCAACCTTGTGATATTCACAAATTGTTCAACTTATCCTTTGGTAAAAGTGACCTTGATGCTCACAGCGATCATTAATCCTGCTTAAGTGAATTGTCATGATCGTTGGTGTAGGGTAACGCTCTAATCCCCCTACATCCAGTGAACTAGCGCACATTTGACACTTTCAAATCCAAAGACGACCTTTTGCCCTTTGAACCATGAAACCCTTGAGGTTTGGGAGGCGTAACCTGGAGCAGTGCAGAGTCTGGCTGCTGGTGACTGCCTCACAGCAGGTGTTCAAGCTCTCAAACTTCTCCAGTTCCCACTCAGGAGCTGCAGGAGGCTCAGGAGGCTCAGGAGTCGGTATCAGAGAGTCACCGGGGCTGCTAGATGGCACGACCAGACAGGAAACACCAAGATATAAAGTTGGAGTTATGCATATGTTCAACAAGTTTCTGCTCATGATATATTACAAAACCAGAGCAATCTATCATGTTTCTATTTTAGTGTTTTCATCATCATTGCAATAAAGTATAATAATCATTTTAGTTTGATTTGATTTGTCTTTATTGTCAGAAATTTGTCATGCATCCCAGGACGTTGTTTCATTTATGTTTCACATAAATACAATAATACAAAACTCATTACCAGTGGTATATGGTTACAACAGGCCCCAGTGTGCGCAGTTATGATGCGCCCTAAGGCACACTAATTACTAGCCCCTGCTCGTTACAATCAGTGTTCGACCCAGGCTACTTAGAAGCCATACTCTGATTTAATAGGCTGACAGACTGAGGAACAAATGAGTTCTTCAGCCTGTTCAGTCGAGCCTGTGGGACTCTAAATCCTCTTTAATATATTGATCTTTTGACCCCTAGACTGGGTATAGATTTGTGCATCTTTTTATACACGTTTTCTCAAAGTTCAGCCGGGCATACACAATGTTTTTGAAAACTGTTGAATATTCACTAGAATTTAAAATAATGTTTTGTGGGCTTGAATAATATTTGACTGCACAGCATGAGTTTGTAATGAACAGTGATGTCATGTAACTAATGTACTAAAGTGCGCTATGTACAATTTGCTGTAGTTACTTTATAAATTGATATTTTACATGCAAACAATAACATCATATTAAAAATAATATAAGCAATGCATTGTTACAGATGAAACTATCCAACAGAGTATGTAGAAATAGTTAAAACACTGTGAATGAATGACTAGTACTGGACAGAGGTGGGACCAAGTCAGAAGTCACTAGTAAGTCTCAAGTCCTAAATCAAGACTGGCAAGTCCCAAGTCCTAAACTCTGAGTTCTGAGACTGAAACAAGTCATAATGTGTTCCTCACTGAATGTAATGCCACTTCAGTAACAGAATTGAAATATATTAAATTTACAAAAATCATGACTGCTTTTTAAAATTTCTATTTATTAGTTAAAGTTTGTTAAAACAAGTGTGACTGAACTTAATCATAAAAAAGTAGTGCTGACATTGAACTTCATAGCTTATATCACTATTAACCAGTATCACAACTGTCCTGTTTTGTTGGAAAAATCTCGATAACTTTCTCTTCCCATATTTGTAAGACATTTTATCTAAGACTTAAAGTGATATTCTATATTGTTACCTGTTTTATGTTTCATGTCTAAATGAAATAAAAAGATTAGTTGATTTGAGAAGGGAAATTAACTGATTCGTGGAACACTTTTTTAATAACATACTTTTCCATCTTTGAGCTTGGGGGAAGGTACCAAATATTTTCAAGTCAAAAGGCTCAAGTCCGAGTAAAGTCACAAGTCATTGATGGTGTTAGTAAAGTCCAAGTCAAGTTGCAAGTCTCAACTGGCTTGCTGGCTTTCCATAATCATAAGTGCTGCTATTGCTATTCAAAAAATAATATTATGATAACCATAACTATAGTTATAATAAATCCAGTATAGTTTTAATAACTTTTACTTTATGAGAATCCTGTTATTTAATGATGGAGACCCTGTTTCAGACAATCAAGTGGTTTTACAGTAATTCATATAATTTAAAATATGATGGTATAACAAAAGTGTTGATTAGATAATATTTGTTTAATGAAATATTACATTAGTTGTTCCACCTGGTTTTGTCTAAATTTTAAGACAAAATTACATAATTTGTTTTAAATAGGCTTTTAATTTTTACTTGTTTTGACTGTATGTACTAATACGCCTGCCTAATGCACAACATGAACCTAGTTTCTAAGAGACAGGGTTGAATATCCCATCTCCTACTTTGACTTTTACACTTTCCATTTTGTGATCACTTTAATTTAAAGATGTGTGCAATCTGATCAGCTCATATTTGTTGGTAGGAATCTGGCTAATCAGAGCTTTTGTTGCTGCTCTGTGGATTAAATTAACTATAACTTTTTATGATTAAGTATTGCAGAAATCTACAGCTACTACACACTTACCAGGGTTTACCAGTGCTTACAAGCAGCCCATGTGGACCCAAGTCTGCTCTATGAGTGGCCAAACAACTGTCCGACCAACGCTTGTCAACTCTGGAAATCTGTCACTGTAAAATCAACACTTGTTAACGCTGGAAGATTTGCTGTGTAACCGTTCAACTTATCCTTCACACTCACACGGCTATTTTTAGAGCAGGTATACATATTGTGTATTCTGTATCAACATCTGAAGAGTCTAAAGGTGCGAGCGAGGGTTGAGAAGATCTTCACACGGACTGTTTGTGGCGTTGATTAATGGTGCTCATGATTTAACACCTGCTGTTTTAATGTAGCCACTGTAAGAAACTGATCTCAACATGCTTGCGTGAGCGGTGTCCCCATTTTAAATAGCTGCCTAAATTTATCAGCTTTGTGGAGGTCAGTTCAACCTGTGTGTGTGTGTGTGTGTGTGTGTGTGTGTGTGTGTGTGTGTGTGTGTGTGTGTGTGTGTGTGTGTTTTGGCACAGAAAGAGAAAATCAGATCTTTGACAGCTCTGACTTTGAGGAAACACAGACTACATATGCATTGTTTATCCAACTGAGATCTATCATGAAACACTTTTATTAATAATAAAGGAGGCGTCTGTGCAATAATTTCATGAATATTTATGGAACAATGGTTAATTTTTATTTGTTTTATCTATTAGAATTCAAAAATTGGACTGAGAGGAGTGACTGCAAACTGATTAAAAGATTTCACAGGCGTCATGCACTGCTCTGTCATTTGATAGCAATTATAGGTTTAATTTATTGATGTGAAACCGAAGCTTGAGTCGTGACCTTTACTGCTGTTTGTCTTTGCAAGGCAGCAGCGCAACCGATACAAAGTATTCAGATCCTTCACTGACGTAAAGGTACCAGTACACTAATGTAAAATTACTCCATTACATTATTGGAGTCCATACATCCAGCAAAAATATATTGAAATATCAAAATAAAAGTACCTGTTCTGCCAAAAAACAGCTCCAGTGAGTGACATACTGTATTATGCAGAATATCATTATATTGCTATGACTGATGAATCAGTCACTGTTGTAGCTGGAGGAGGAGTTAGCTTACACTGCTCCATATACATTTTAGTATTTTGGGTCCAGTGGTTTCCAATGTAGGGGTCGGGCCCTTTGAAGAATCACAAGATAAATATGAGAGGTCTTGAGATGATTAATGTGAGAGGACAGAAGATAAAAGGTTCAGTTCAGTCAGACAGCTCACATTTAAATGTTTATTTCAACTGCAGAACATAGTCAGAGTTAGGCGTCTAGAGTCTGGCCTCATTGCTCCCTGCAGATATGTTTACATGAGATATTAGGGAGTGATGATTAAATATTTCCCCCCCTCAGCCGGAGCCTGCAGGTGGATGCTGGGGTGGAGGTAGGGCTGAAATAGCTACTGATGCAGGGCAGCAGCATAGACGATGCCAAGGGAGAGCTGGGTGGCAAATTGGAAGGGTGTGTTTTGTAAATGACATATGGGGTGTGACGTATGATGTGTGTGTATGAATCAGTGCAGCTCAAGTTGACTGCCCGAACTAGCTCGCAGGCGTCGCTCCATTTATTCCTTTAAGAGCTCAACAATAACAATTAAGAGCAAGTAAAATACCATGTGGGGCTACAAATCTAGCTATATCTATTTGTATAGGGTCAAGTAAAAATTGACTTTGGGCGAGTAGATTTCTGACCCATGTGGTCAGACTTTAATGGACTTTCTGTTCTCTGAAATGAGACTCTGCCTTTTCATCAGGAGCCACGAGCCAAAAGGGTTAGCAATCACTGTATTAATCTTTGCAATGTGTTTTATTTTAAAAGCTTAGTCTATAAAGTAACGAATTAATGAATGCAGCAGACTAAAAAGTATTATATTTCCCTCTGAAAAGTGGAGTAGAAGTATAAAGTAGCCTAAAATATACTAATAACAAATACTCAAGCACCTCAAACTTGTACCTAAGCACAGTACTTGAGTAAATGTACTCATAAAACAGATTGTTTCTAAGAGGCTGCACCACATTAATGACACCAAGAGTAAAAGTGGGATTTGAGGGTGACAAAGGCTTTATACTGGTGGCCTCTGTCCTTGATATTGCTGTCAGTGTGCCCTCCACATGCAGCAACTGTTGGCCCAACCCCTCCCTGCTGCATACCACCAATCTGGGGCCCTGTCCAGAAACAACACTTGTGTCTTCAACACTTAGACAGAGCTCTAATAACTAGATCATTACTCTGCGAGTTAACAATATTCAGTATTGTCTCATAGCAAACTAAACAAAAATCATTGTTGAACACTTAAGTCTTTGGTTACTTTTGGTCCATGAGTCCCACATGGCTCAGTGGTGGGAGTGGATTAAATTCAAGTGACACAAATCTAAGACTACATCTACAAATGACTGGATGAACGTGTAGTAAATTCTTTGAGCTGACTGGCACCAGCTGGTGGGGAATATTTTTCTCCATCAAGGAAAGGCAGCTGTTTGAGTGAGAGGGCAGAGGACTGATGGCATTCTCAGGTCCACAAATATTATTGTGCCAATATTTACTAGCTTAGTACATTATCCATTGAATATTGTTCCAGTGTTCTTTGCACAACAGAATCACTGTACCACTAGATCACAGCCCTATACATTAACAGTGTGACCTGTGTGCAGCGTTTGTCCATTTGTTGTTCTATCTTTATGTGTACGTTGCTTTCTTCTTTGTCTTTATTTAGCTTTGTGTCTGGGCTGTGTAAATGTTCCTGCACATTAACCCTTGACGCCATGTAAATATAGTGAAAGCTAGTGAGAACGGGAGTCGGATTTGTTAGGTTTTAAACACACTTGGCCAATGAACTTGAATCTTTAGATCCTGATATGATGAAAGCCTCAGTTGAGGCTCTGAATAGAACATGTTTGGCCTTTATAAAGCTCTTTTAAAGTCAAACTTTGCCAGAAGAAAGTGTTGGCTTTGTACAGTTGTGCAAACCATACCTTACATTTGTATGTTTCATGTGTATCACATCAAATTCCTAAAGTTATATAATATATGAGCTGACTTTCTCAGCAGGAGGTGGCGGGCCACTGTTTGAGACCAACAAACAACAAAACTGCTTGTGATTTAGTGAGTCATTGCTGTGTTTCAAGCACCTTTTTGGACACCAAACATGGGCACTTGTAGTGATCCATTGCTGTTTATCCACTGGGAAAAGTGCCACAAAAAGTGGTAAAGACATCGCTGCTTTTCCAGCGGGAATGTGTGATTTTTGTACCTAAACCTAAAAACATGTTAACTGCAGTGTTGTTGAAATGTAACATTTTAACGTATCTGCTACATAATGTGCAAATGTAACGTTTCCATGATTTGCAGAAATGTACAATGCCAACATGTCTTCTGGCAGTTTGGTTGGAAACACACACCGATATATCAGAAGATAAATTACTGCAAAACTTCAATTAAAAGCGTAGTCTCAGTTAGACGCCCTGTCCCTTTTACTAGACCGGTGTAGCTACACATTTTGTCAAATAAAGGCCTGTCTCAATTAGAGGCCTGGTCTGGTTGCCAAGCAGTTCATTTTTCTTATGGAAGCTCTTCGGATGTATAAAATTGAGTTGTTGGCTACCTCAAATTTTGTGTCTATTCATCGATTACCTGGCAAGTTATTCATATTTCTTTAGTCCATAAGTGCCCTCAGATCAAAAGAATCTCAGATCAACATTTTATACTGTACAGCACTTCCTTTGTCCTGTAGAAGGCTGTGACTCAATCAAAAAGTTTGACTCATATGGCAAAAGTACACAAAGACTTTAGTCATTGCCACCAAAATCCAATATCCCTTCATTATAGTGAGGTCAGAGGCAGTCAAATGTCTCAATGAGGTGACAAAATGTTTTAGTTTAATGATTTCTTAGTGAGATTCACATTTTGCAGTAATAAAGTCAAATATCTTACAAAACCAATGTCATAGAAATGCAACATTCATCCACAGGCACTTTATTTAAAGTGATCACACTATAAACTCATATAGTGATTCCTCTCCCTGCAGTGTTTTGGGCTATGCAACAGTTTCTCAGAAAGCCTACTTGAGTAGTTTTAAGAAACTCGTGGAGGGGAGCTGTTCTTCCAGGAAAGGTGCTGAATCTTGGCACTTTTGGAGGTGAGCATCATATGGCCTCGTGCGTCATGCGCACAGTTCCAAAATGTCTGATTGTAAACGCTCCTCAGCCTGGCCACTCTGAGATTCACACCAGAGAGAAATCATCGTGGGATTTTCCCTGGGACTCCCCCCATCTCTCTCTCTCTCTCTCTCTCTCTCCCCCTTTCTCCCTCCCACCCTCCTCTCTCCGTCCTCCTCGTCCCTCCAGCCTGCAGAGTTTTCCGTCCTGTGTCGGTATAACATCGTAAACGAGGACCACCTGACGGTAAGACAGGACTAAATGGAAGCAGCGGAGGAAACTCTCACTTACCGAGATGACACCTTACTTCACAGGAAGCTGCTCCCAGGGGACAAGCATAAGGACAACACGGACAGTAAGGGCCACGCAGTCGAGACAAAAAGCGACGAGTCCAACTATGTGGATTTGGACATGAAACCGGAGGGCGTAAAAACGGTGAAAGTGTCTTTCACTGGCGAGGGAAACCAGCTGTCTCTTATAAAGCACGGGGAGCATGACGAGAAGGGTAAAATCATTTCAGAGGACTTTGTTGAAGAGCAGTTACAGGACAAGCGGGACACCGACCCCGGGCCTGTTTCGGGTGAGCCTCCTGTGGAAACTCTGACCAAACTTCCCAACACCGATCAGGACTCAGAGAATGAGGAGCAGCGCCAGGCCGAGCTCGACCCGAGTGACTGCAGTGAACATGTGTGCAGTGAGGGCGATGAGCTCCAATACACGGACATGTATCTGAACAGCAAGACGGAGTCTGATGATGGCACCAGCGCGGTGCTGTCCGACCACTGCGGCTCCGACACCGTGGAGGACGAGTCCCACTATATCACGACGCACGAAATCCAGCTGACCGAGCTCGACCACGACGTAGATTACGACCTTGGGCGAGGGACCTGCTGGGATTTTGAAGACGACAACCTGGTTTATTCATTTGTGGATTACGCGTCTTTTGAAAGTGATGACTCGCAGGAGGGGACTTTGATACTGGAGGGCAGGAGCCAAGCAAAAGTGCAGTCTAATCTTGGTGGAGCGGTTGTCAGCACCGAGCAGGAGGATAGTGATCTTTGTGACTCCGACAAGTGCGCCAGCTCAGATGAAAGTATGTGCAAAAACCACAGTGGAGACGTTAATGCGGGGAAAATTCATTTATCAATAAAAACATCCTCCAGGGCGGTGAACGAACCTGTCAACATCTCTGACAACAGCACCCGTGGCTACACCAAACACTTTGGAGACGGGAGCCACTTTTCTTTTGTGAGCTCTGGCGCCAGAGTGGGGCCCTTGTGCGACAGAGCCCAATATTTCATCCCTGCTCCGGGCCGTCAGCACCTTGCATCCAAACTGAGACGGAAAGATATTAATGAGTATTCCAGCGGAGCGTCCAGCTCCATCAGTGAGCTGGACGACGCTGACAAAGAGGTGCGTAATTTAACCGCCAAGTCTTTCCGGAGCTTGGCATGTCCATACTTTGATGCCATTAATCTTAGCACTTCTAGTGAGTCCTCCATGTCGGAATATGGACTAAATAACTGGTCCGCTTATGTGGACTGGAATTATGGAAACATATCACGGGGAAGAGAGCGGCGCGTAATTGCGCACAAGACTTCCAGCGCAACCTTGGAAATGAATAGGACTGTGGACAATAAGAGGCATGGTAAGTCTGTTACCGGCACGAAAGCTCCACAAGCCAAAATGTACGCACTGAACAAGATAACTTCTCAACGATCATCCTCTTCTAGCCAAAAGATCGAACTGAAAGATCCTGTTCAGTCAAAGCAGCGTGGAGTCACGCTAAATTTCCGCTGTGTTGAGGCGCCTGAAGGCGCCAGACGTCCAAAATGCTCCAGGAAAGCGCGACCCAATGAGGTCACTGGAACCGTGTTGGCCAGGTCAGGGTGTGAGATGCATCACTCAGATAGCTCGGGGGATCCACACAAAAGAGCAGTTTTCGCATCAAGTTTATTGAAAAATGTAATTTCCAAAAAGATGCAGTTCGAACAGGAGCGCAAGATGGAGAGGGGTGAAATCTGTGACACATACCCAGCGCTCTCCCCGAGTTCTCAGCTCAAAGATCCAGACAGGAGTCAAGGAAGAGGATTACAAAGACAGACATCAGACACAGGCTCAGGTCTGACTGTCAATTCTGCTGATGATCAGCACCTGGAGGGCAGCAGACACAGTTACTGTGAGCCAGCAGAGGAGCAGAAAAGCAACAAAGCACCAGATGACTCAGAAAAGGAGCCTCAGAAAGCATCGCTCAGCCACAGCCAAAGCAGTGCGTTTAACTCACTGAAAGAAGAGGAGCCAGAACCTGCAAAGGACCCTGAACCCACACCTGTAGCTGACACTCAAACCACAACAAAAGAAGGATTAGACACCAGCAGCATGTTGACAAAACTGCTTTTTGTTCCAAGCTGCCAGCGCCTTTCAAAAGAGCAGGATTTTACAGAAGACCAGTCACCTGTCGCAGGCGCACCTGCAGGCCCACAGAAATGTGAAAAAGAGTTCAAAACAGGTAACAATGGAAACATAGTGGGCAAAGAAGAAACCAAGAAGTGGGGAAAACCCCCTGAGATAAAAATACGCCTGAGGAGTGTGAAGGAAAATAAAGGCTGTACACTGAATATCGCCAGCCTGTTAACCCCTAAAATAAGTTTCAACTCTGTGAACACATACAGGGCAGCAGGTGAAGCCAAATGCCACATCTTGTCTGCTGCAGATAAAATCCCAAACTTCACTGTTAGGGACATTAGAGACACCAAATGCAAGTTTCAAACACCAATATATCAGGTCAGAGATGTCCGTAAACTGGTAAAAAGTTCATATCGCTTTGTTTCATTGGAAAATAGTGAGAGTAAATGTTCCACAGCAGCTGATAAACCTGAGGCACCAAGAGAGCCGATTAAGCATGTATCACCATCTCCCATTGTGATTAAATGTCACTCTGTAAAAACAAATGTTAAACAACAGGCAGCTGAGGCGTCACAGAAACAACCAGAGGCTGGCATCTCATCAGAAACACCTCAAAGTGAAAACACACCATCACACTGCACAACCAGTAGGGCGCCATTTGTTGCATCCAAGCAGCTACACCCTGAGCAGTCAGATATTCAGCCAAATATTGAAACCAAAATGACAAAACAGAGGCAGGAGAAGTTTGTAGGCGACACGTCTGACAGGAGAAATGAGCCAAAAATACCCAAACAGGCTGCGTTAGAGAAGCTCAAAGCTGCGGTCAAAACAATGGAGCAGCTTTATGTTTTTGATAGAAATGAATGGAAGCGCAAAACTCAACCTCCCCAACCAATCACAGGCAGCCATGTGTTGTCGCTTATTGCTAGTGAGGAGCAAGGAGCAGAGGAGCAGGAGACTCCTCAGCCACAGGAAGAGAAGGGAGCTCAGACTATCATACATGTTCCATATACCGACGACACGTTTAAAACACAATCACAGCAAAGTAAAATGTTCAGTAACAAAAGCGTCCTTCATTTTGGCAATAAGGCTTGTGTCAGCGTGTCAGTTAGCAACCCCGTTCCCCAAAGCTCTGCACCACAAACATCATCGACTATGAAAAGCTCCACGATGCCGGTGGCTCCGCTGTCGGTGAAAATAGAGCCCCCGAAACACGGCCAGGTGGAGCAGGGAAAGGTCAAAATCATTCCCACTAATCCCACTGTCACACAGGCCTGCTCAGACTCTGAGAACTATTTAACCATACCAGGGCTCGGGTACACCAATGAGATCAAACTGCTGAATCGAGAGCCAGTTTCAAGGGAGGTGAGTTCAAACCAAATCAAAACAGGTGACAGGAAGACACCTGAGCAGAAACGGTCTCCGTTAATCATGGAGTACCCGTCCTCAAGCATCTACCATCACTCAGGGGTGACAACAGGGCCTCCAGCACAGCCGCAGGTGTTGTGTTTCTCTCCATCTGTCCCCACTGTGTCACCCACACCTTCTGCCAGAGAGGGAGTCCCACAGACCCAGCGCAAGATGCTTTTGGACCCCACTACAGGACATTATTACCTGGTGGACACTCCCATACAGGCCACCACAAAGAGACTATTTGACCCTGAGACAGGCCAGTATGTGGATGTACCCATGCCCCAATCTCCCGTGGCACCTGTCACCCCTGTCACCCCTGTGCCTCTCTCTTTGTCCCCCCTGGCCCTGAGCCCAGGAGCGTACGCCCCCACCTACATGATCTACCCAGGCTTCATCCCCTCACCCACTCTGCCAGCCCAGGCGGTGTTGCCTCAGTCGCCATGTCTCTCTGAGGATGCAGGTGGAGAAAAGATTAAAAACGCCAGAAGCCCCAAGCCGGAAACGAATGCAGCAGGCGCAGAGAGTGCGTATTACAGCGCAACAGGTGAGGCTCCACAAGGGTCGCTGCAGCTTCCTGTAAGTTTGGGACATGTGACCGCCAGAGGAGGTGCAGCCAGCTCTGACAGGAAGCCAGTTATCAGCATCACGACGCAACAAGGTCCAAGAATCATCGCACCACCCTCCTTTGATGGAACAACAATGAGCTTTGTAGTGGAGCATCGGTGACCAAGGAAACATCTCATCACACATGTAAGTTAGCACATGTCCCTTTAACTCCTACTGCCCTTCTTCTTTTTATCACGACAGAATGTAAATGTGCTTTTATTCATTAAACAATTGAATACATTTGATTGAAACCAGATCAAATATATAATACAAAGTTTTAAAGGTACACTCTGCAGGAATTGTCAGTTATTTTTGTAAACAATATTGCCAGCGAAAGTGAAAGCCAACCACAGATTCACTCTCATTTGCTATATTTGTGTTATTTCTGCACCATGTCCACCATGTTCATAGCTTCCTCCTGGATGTGTGCTGCTTACTGGCACCTGGCAAAATAAGAAAATACAGGCAGAGGCCAGAGTCTCTGCAGATGAACACACCCCCACACACTTCTAGTGGGCCATAAGTGATGACTGAGAGGGTATATACATACATTGTTTTTTAGGAAAATCCTGCATAGTATGCCTTTAAATGTTTCACACAAGATTGCTGTCAACATCAGGTAATCCTTAAGGTTAAACTGACTGCACAAAAACTGTTGTGTGTAATGCAAGTTTGTTTTAGTTCAGTCACATAAATCATGAAGTGCAAGGGGGTGGAGGGAGTGTTAAGTACATGTACTGTCATTCAGTTAAGATACAAATGTTACTCAGTTGAATATTTCTTAATGGCTGGTTGCATATGATCATACAATTGTAACCATAAAGGTGCAGATGCAGCACCCCGACTATTTTTTTATTCACACACTTTATAAACTCATCCAGCTCTCAAGCAAACATTGATAAAACATCCTCCTGTCTGTACCATAGCAGCATACAGACACCTCTGAGCTAGTGTCTCCAAATCTAGCAAAAAATGTTAGGTCATTTTGAGGTTTTGAGATGAAGCAAAATAAGAAGAATATAGAATAAAAATGAATTGAATTTCTGGAAAAAGTGTAATCTTAACTCAGGATTCGTGGATGTAGTACACGATGGTAAGTGAACCTTGAGCTAAGCTTATTTTTTCAAACTAAAATAAAATAATTAAATGCAATTTTTAAAGAATACTACACGCATAAAATTATCATTTGTGTGTCATGCCGTGTTACTTTGTATTCATGAAGCAAACTGGTTTTCTCACATCTCCATGGAAAATGGCAAACATATTGATGTATTGATCGATTGGGGAACAGGTTTAACTACAGGAAAACTGTATCAAAACATCTGTTACAAACTCTTGCAAAACTTTTGCAGTATAATCTAAGCTTCTGTGATCCAGTGGTATGCTCCGCACTTCCTAAACACATGCATTTTTGTTAAAACCTCAGTATCCAGAGCTGAAATGAAAGTGAAACTTGTCCATGCTCTCTTCAAAGCCAGACTTAGTACAAAAAAGCTTGTATTTTGGAAGTACTGAGTATACAACAGCATCAGTGAGACTTGGATTATGCTGCACAGGTTGTGTGAGAGTTTGTGAACAAATGTTCTGCTTGCTGTTGTTAAAACGTGGTCCCCAAATCAATTAATAAATCAATATGATTACCATTTTTTGTGGAGGCATGTGAGAAAAACCAAGTGTGCTTCACAATTCAAGGAAACACGGCATGATTAGCAGTAAAGTATTCCTTTAAGGAATTGAGAGACTTAGCCATTTTATAATACTAAAAAAAATTAGACAAAATTTAGAAAAAAATATCTCAAATAAATGCAAACAAAACAAGGCCACATGTTTTGATTTATAAGAACTGTACATTTCTGAGGTAAACAGTCTCACAGGATTGTGCTCATCAGCTGTACATAGACAAAGAGCTACTTGTACTTTATAGTTGTCATTAGATATTTTCCACCCCTGTTAATAAATAATCCATGCCCTAAATTGGCTCTGAGGTTTATGGAGCTTAATATTTTGAGGTTGGTGATGCTGAACCATGCTCTGTCATTGTGCAGCAGCGTGACACTCACACGGTCACGTGGCCCTGCGTAAAGGTCCTGATGTAGCTACATGAGTTTTTATCTTTTTTTGCTTGTAAATGTGGCCAAAGCAGCAGTCCAGCTCGGGGCCGCTTCAGCAGTGGCATTTCAGTGTTAATAGACATGCAGTAGCTTCATGACAGGTAACCTGACTCCACTGAGCATGCTGGGAGATTGGATTTTCGGCCTCGGCCGGAGCGAGTCGGCTGAGTTCCCTTTTCTCTGCATTACACATCGTCGGGCTATTTTAATAGTGTGAGACGAGTTTGTTTACATGGTTTATTCTCAGGGTTGGAGAGTGTCACAGGAAAGTATTCCAGTCAGTGACACCTTACATCAAGTTATTCTAGAAATGCCTTGATTACTCAGATAACGTTACAGTTCATTAATGTGTTCGTTCCTTGTTCGTGACATTTCATGAAAACTTTCTCCTGGCTGGATGAGACGGAACAATCCCTCCTGCATTTTTATATTAACGATCAGTTCATGGTTGAAGTAGGCGTACAAAAGAATAAGCTAAATGTAGCTTAAAGGTTCAGCTCAAACAAATAACAAAAATAAAGGCCTTTTATCTTTATCTAACAGACAAGGGATTTATTTGAGAACTTTTTCTAACTTACATGTTTAGGTAAAAGCATAGTGAGGTCTTGAGTGTCCAGGAAATAGTTTCTAGTACCACACATTGAGTATATAAGTGTAGTGTTAGAAAACCTCAATAAATAAAGCCAAAATGTTCCACATGTAGCTCACCAAAGTCAATATGTTAGTCTAAACCTTTCAGGGTTAGCTTAACATCCATCCACTCCAGCCTGACCTTTAGCTGCACTGTGTCGACCTCTGCCATGATCTGGGTTTGATGCTAGCTTGTTAGCATGCTAACATGTTTGCATATATCACATTATCGAGCTTGCTCAAATATAGGTTTCTCCCACTATACCATATGTTAGCCGATATATTTTAATATTACTTTGGAAACTTATGAACTTTGGAAACCAAACTTTTTTCTGTTACAAGAAGAGGTAGCCTACGTTAAATGCTGACATCATGTTTAAAAATAAATCCACACACCTACCACACTGACCACATTTAGTATTCCAGAATAATATTTTGTGTATAAGCTCCAGATCCAGGTTAAACTCAAAAGGTCTTTATCACAGCAAACATTTCGACTTGTTATAGACGGAAAAGCACAGGTGCCCCTAATAACTGTAATTAAGTGTCACAGTAAGCCAATAACCTGCGTGCATAGTGCAAGTAACTGAAACACCAATGTGAAATCAGAATCAGCATCAGAATTAGCTTTAATGGCCAAGTAAGCGTATACGCTGCATGTAGCCTATACTCGACTAATTTAGAAATAGATATACAGTTAAAGTAAGGACATCAAAGTTGAAGAGGACTATAAACATTTGACTTCTATATACAGATATAAATATATGCATATATTAAAAGTATATATAGGCTTTATATAAAGAACAACAACACATGAAATTGTAAACAGTAATACAATAGTGCAATGGTGCAATGGTGCAGAGAGTGCTGGAATAAATATGGAATGATTGACGCAACAGGTTGCTTTAATACAACCGTTATTCATGCTATTAATAACACAACATACTTTTCTCACTAGGAAATTAGTTATTAAAATGTGCACCATAATCTAATACATGAATGCTACTTGTATATAAACATTACAATACATGAAAACATTTTAAAGACAGTGAAAATGAAAATGGAATTGATAGAGGGTATTTTTTAAGCATATGAATATTTGGGATTTTGGTAGACGGGCTGCAGCACTTTACGCATAATAATATTCTCTGTTTTTCCAACCCAATTGCCTGAAAGCAGGTTTGGGAATTGTATGTTTCTGCAAACCACGCATTTGTTAGACGTTATCATATAGAGGATACGCTGAAACTTTATGTCTAACAATGGTATGGTTAAGGTGTGGCTAGGTTTAAGCACAAAAAACATTTGGTCAGGGCAAGGAAAAGATAATCTTTTGGCTAAAAATACCCGATTTTGGGGGGCACAATCCCAGCAGGTACAGCAGCAAAAGATAAAAATTAATCGCTTTTAGTGCCAGTATCCTGACAGGAAAAGCAGCCATGTCTCAACAAAAAACAACCACTGTTTGTGCCTAAAAAGCCGCTGGAAAAACGGTAACAGGTCGCGACAAAAACCCATGTTGTGCCCAAAACACTGCTGGAAACACAGCAATGACTCGCTAAATCATAACCAGTTTGTTGTTAGCTGGTCTTGAACCGTGGTCTGCAGCTTGGCAGGCGTCTCACTGAGTGACACATCATCCACCATCGCCTCCACCTCCAGATGACAAAGTCAGCTCATATATCACTGTGACTTTGCAAACATTGATATGATGCGTATGAAACATGCAAATGTAACATATTGGTGATTTCGCACACGTACAATGCTGTTATTTCCTTCTGCCGACTAGGCTGGTTTTCCTGGTTCCTAATTTGCTTGTCATTTTTGGGAAGTTCTCTAATGATCCAGCTGGAGATGAAGGCATGGATGAGTTTTTCTAAATGAACAAACAGACAGGCCAGAAAAAAGACAGAACGAAAAGACAGACAAAAAGACTAATCCTCTCTCTCTTTACATTGTTAAATGCTGCAGCTCCAAAAACAAAAAACTTAAAATTCATTCTCAGTTTCTCATACACTCATATACACACACTTACAACCACAGTCCATTCTCAGCTAATGTGTCAGGGCAATAATACAACTGCATGAGCATGAGGGATACATGTCAGCTGGGTGCGTGGCAGGCAGGGGCCTAGCACGGGGTTGAGTAGTGGTGTGAAGAGGAACAAGTGTGTGTGTGTGTGTGTGTGTGTGTGTGTAACTGGTGGTGGTGGCGGCGGGGGTGTTTGGTGGGGGCATGGCTGGGATAGTGATGCAGGAGGAAAAGGTCAGGCAATGTAAAGTATTTGTTGTGCTGATGCAGGGAGAGGACAGCTGCTCGGAGAGATCAGATGCTGCTGCAGCTCCAGCTTGGAAGCGAGTCTGCGGGGCTGAGATGGGGTCAACTTTTTATAGCCCCCTCCCCCTCTGCTTTTTCCTAAATGGGGAGAAGGAGGTGGAGAGCCCCGCCGACCTCCAGCACTCCTACATAAACAAATCGAGTAGCGTGCCCCCGGCAGTGAACTGGCTGAATCTGGTCAGCTGGTTCAGAACCAGGAACTACAGGCTTAGAAGTGGACAATGGTTTAGGACAGACAAAACTAAACAAAAATTTTTCTCCTCTAACATCTCACCTTGTTTTTAATGAATCCATCAGATTAACACCCTCTTCTTGTCTTCTCTTATGCCACCAGACATCTCCACTGAAGAATCTGCCTTCATTCACCGTTAAGTGCAGTTATCGCCACTCCCACCTGTGATCTACCCCCCAGGACAACTTCCACCGACAACAATTTCTATCCCCACTCTGTGTTGTATCCTTGCAGCAGACGTTACTGTAATCTGTATGCATTGCAGCACTTTGTAGTGCAAAGCCACATTAAGCCACGTCCTCTGGCTGATGCTCTGCCATGTTGCTATATGAATCTGCTTTGTAATACTTTCCATTCAGCTGCTGTCTAGAATTTTTGAAATGCTGTTTGAGCCCCGCAACATGTCTATTCAAAAGGAAACGAGGCAGGCCTTCTGTTACAGTTCAGTGTTAATCATTCATTCATTATCATGACTTTAATGTTACCATGTCTTAAAGAGAGACTATGTAACTTTTGAAAGAAAATAAAACACTTTCTTTTTTTAAGGATGAAAAGTTGAACTCATAAACAATAAAATACAACCTTACTGAGGAAAAACACTCAGGGGATTTGTTGCTAAGACCTCTGTTGGTCTGTTATGACCATATTAGCTGATATCATAGCTGATAGATATTTCTGTGTAACTGACGTCAGTTTTGCTGACTTTACACCTCCAGTTGTGCTGCTGTTACACTCCATTTTAGGACGTCATAGATAAATGTTTCAGTGGTTTATCCCAGTGGCCCAATGAGGTTCTGCAACAGAAAAATCATTAAACCCCAAAAATACTTTCCGCATAAACCGCCATTACTAAAGAGACATCAATAAAACTCCCACTTCCTGAAGAGTTTTAAGTGCATCTCAGACAAAGCTTGGGGCTACATTCAAAGACTCCTTTGCAGAAGCCACTGCATGAAGTTGTGTCTGTGGTAGCAACCAAAAAAAACCCCGGTGGGCAGCATTGGGTATCAGGAGGCCAGAAGGACTGGAGCTCCTGTGGTCACAGTTGCAAAAACTGTCAGATGACTCTGGTGGGCGAGGCAGGGTTTAGCCCAGACTGTTTTCAACTCCTGAATTGGACTGACACATCCTTCATAGAGGAGGCAGAGCTGGAAGGCCTTGGGGAAAGCCTTGTCCAATTCATTAGTGAAGGTCATGGAAGTTGTCAAAAAGCTCAGCAGTGAAGGATGCAAGGGTTGGATATGATTTGCAGCTTGAAGGTTCTGGACATTGTGGGGGTGTCTTGAGCAATATGCCTCCTTAATGTCACATAAGGGTCAGGGTCAGTGCCTGTGGGCTGGTAGACCAGGTTGGTGGTTTCCGTTTAAAAAAGCGGGAACCGGAGGGTGTGCTCCAGTTATTAGGGTATCACAGTCCTCAACTTTCCCGGGAAAACTTATGCCAGGGCACTGGAAAGGAGGCTAAGACCGAACCTTTGGTCCAGGAAATGCTATGCAAATTCCTTCCTTGTGGTAGGACTCTTTACCCCTGCAAAGATACTGGAGGGCTCATGGGAGTTTGTCCATCCAGTCTACTTGTATTTTGTGGATTTGTACTTGTGACCATTTCCCCTGGGGTACTGTATCGTGTGTTACTGTGGGAGTACGGGGTACCAGGGACATTATTATGAGGCATTCAGTCCTTTTATAACCATAGTGAGAGCTGTGTGAACATCTGGGCTCTCAGCAGACATTGGGCTATGCCAGATTTGTGCCACGTCATGAATTCAGTCTGTGATGATTTTCATGGACATAATTTCTATTCACAGTTTAGATGTGGAGAGTGTCTGTTATGTTGGCCTGAGGATTGCATCCCTGCTTTTCAGCTGATGATGTGATTCTGCTGGCTGTGTCAGACCATGACTTCCAGTGGGCAGTCGGATCATTTATTGCCAGGTGTAAAGCAGCAAGGATGAGGGTCAGCAATTCCAAGTCTGATGCCATGGTGAGTCATTGCCTTAAATGAAGGACTTTAAGCATCTTGGGGATGCCTTGAAAGAAGAGTTCGGGTAAGATGGAGTTGGATATTGACAGGCAGATTGGTGTCATGTCAGCAGTAATGCAGATGCTGTACCAGACTGTTGTGGTGAAGAGAAAGCTGAGCCTGAAGGTGACGTTCTCCATTCACCAGTTGATCTACGTTCCAACCCTCATCTTTAGTCGTTACCTTTGGTTAATGACTGAAAGAATAATATGGCACACACAAGCCACCAAAATGAGTTTCCTTCACAGGGTGGCTGGGAGCACCCTTAAGGCCCAGACACACAAAACCCACATCAAAGAATTGGTGGTGACGAAGGCCAACTGTGTGTTGCTTTATGTCTCCTCTGTCTCAGATAAAAAGAAGCACCTGAACACACCTCAAAGACTACAGCCAGCAGCCAACTAGCACATACGTTCTGCACCTGCGTGACAGGAAATAACTCCATACCAGCAGGTGGTGGTCTGTATATGTCATCCAAAAAGGGAAACTATAACACTGGCAGTTAAGACGTTAGTTAGCACATTAATAACACAACCTGATGTTGAAAGAACAAAGCATATTTGTCCCGCACAAACGAACAATTACACGAACAACTACGAACCATTTCTGCCGAAGAGCTCAACAGCTTACCCAATGATATTACAAGTTTGATCTCATGCTGTCTTGACTTCCTCACTTCAGTTTGTCTTCTAGTGCACTGAGCCGAACTGGTGGGCTCCACCATCTTTAATGCTGATTCAGTAAGCTGAAGTGACCGAAAGAAAGCCGACAATGTCCGACTAATCACAACAGTGTGGGACACGCCACAAAATCTAGGGTGACAGATGCACACTTGACGACCTGACATTAACCAATAGCCAACTATTGGCCTGGTGTGTCAGGGCCCTCTGGGAGGGTGATACGCTCAGACATCTGAATGACCTTGGAGTAGGAGTGCTGCTCCTTCGTGTTGAAAGGAGTAAGCTGAGGTGGTCTGGGAGTATGATTTGGATGCCTACAACACCTGCGGAGGTATTCCCGACACGGGATACACTGGAGGGTTTACATATCTGGCCTGGGACTGCCTCAAGTTCCACCAGGAAAATTATGGGCTGCTTAGCTTGCCACCACCCTGACCCAAACCAGATCAGGAGTGGGGGATGGATGGATGGATGGATAGATGGGTGGGTGGATGGGTGGATGGGTGGATGGATGGATGGAAGCAACCAACAGAGCACTCTCAGATATTGGGAAATGAAGGGGAATTTAATGTGAATCATCCTGTAATTGCTGCTTGTGGCCACAGTGGCCGCTGTTAATCAAGAGTTACATAGTCTTGCTTTAATTCACACATTAAGATAATTTCTTACGGTTAATACAACCTGTTTTATTTTACACTGTTTTCTGAGGACAGGGACCATTTTTCGGCACTGAATTTTGTTTTAATAAAAGCAGATTTATGGATGATGTTGAATCAACCCAAGTTCAGTCAGAGGAATTAAAATTATTGAAATTAAAACAATATATTTTGAAGATGTCCCAAGTAAATCGTAAATACCTGACATTGCTATGTGTCATATTAGTGCTCTCCAACACTAGTTTTTCCACGTTTACAATAACATTTCTATATTTGTTAAGAGTCGGTGGCTCATGTTCTACTTGAAGTATGTTTAACCTCTGTGCTGTGCCTCACAAAATGCTGCTAATACCTTTGAAGTGGTGTATGTTTGTGTTTTAAAAGCACTTTCTTCTCATGTAAGACAAAGGAAAAAAAAACACACCAAGTGTGTTGCTCAGATGAAGCAGAGCTGGGTCTCTGGTTTAACAGTGTACTTAGGTCAGTAATTCCTAAGTACTGTTGGGCCTAAAGAGTCAGAGCCAGCAGAGATATTTAGGGGATAACTTCCTCTATTGGCTTTGGTTTATTTTACACGTTTGTGTAGCGCGATGGGAGTTGGTGCATCTGAATGTGTTCGTGTTCGTGGCTGTGAGTCATGTATGGCATTTCAGTATTCTGTGAGCGTACAACAAGGAGTCATGTTACTTCACTGTAGACGGGAGCGCACAGGCCGCACATGTGTTGGGTGTGTCTTTACACTTTACAGACAGCAATGTCAGGTTCTGTTTTCTAACCTCTTTGACCTCTCTAGTTCAGATATGTATGAATTCATTAAAATGACATAACAGCTGCTAACATCTATTTTACTGCTCTCTAAAGTTATGTTTTTTTACGTCCTGTTTCCTTTTGAATATACAGCGGGGCATCATAGGTCATTGTGCTATACTTGACTCAGTTATACCAGCATCACGTGTAGAGATAATGCAAACTGTAGATTGCTAATTTTAGCATGTTTCAAATCTGAACACACATTAAAGGTATTTGGAGCTGCTGGTCAGTCTATGTACCTTAATTCTGTAAAATACATGTTATTATGCCTCTGTGGCGAACAGACTTTATATAAATTGCCCTATGAGTTGATTTCATTACAAGTGATATGAATTCATGCAGTGATCTGAAAGACTTGTTGTTGACTGCAGTAGATCGGATATGATGTTAGAACGTTTAATGCATTTTGAGGTGAAATGTGACTTAAATTTGTACGTTTAATTCATAACACATTGTACTTCTTAATGATAGTATTTTAATGATAATTTTAAATTAATGTGCCCCTGAGGCAGTCGAGAGCAGTGCAAACAGTAATTTATTTAGCAGTTATGAATCTGTTGTACAGAAATTACTTTTTTAAAAAGCTGAGCCAAAGAAAAAACAAACAAACCAGGAACTATAAACAACTCAAAATTAAGAGATATGATTTACTACCTCCTGCCAAAGAGTTTTAAAAGTATGTGTTTGATCAGCAACACATATTTCTATGATTTTATATGATTCATTAAAGCACATTTACATATCATTTTGAAACCCTGTGTAGCAGAACATATCTAAGACCGATATTATATTTTCTAAGCTTTAGCAAACCAGCTATTTTAATGTTGTCATAAACGCAAAATTCATTAAAAAAAAAACTCCCACATGCATTTATTAGTTTCTTGTAAGACCTTTATCTGTGAATAATAATAATGTACTTAATGCACTTGGACTGTCACTCTTTTGTCACCAGCACTGACAGCAATGAATGGCTGCAAACACTGGTGATAGCAGGAGTACTGCCATATGGACTTTTTAATTGTAAAATGAAACACTGTTAATTGTTTCTGCTGAATTTTGCCCAAAGATGCACTGTATCATAAATAATATAATTTGTTTAAAAAACATTCTTCCAGATGTCCTTCAACAAACCTGCTGACTTTGAGGTTAAATATATGAAACTGTATCAAAGCTTGTTTTTGTATAAAGAAAAGAGGGTCAACAGAAGGTGAGATGGTCCGAGATAAGTGTATTTATGAATGTACAAAGAGAAAGGGCACATATTCGAATGACACGCCTCAGTGGCCCAACTGTCATATAGTGGCATTGTATATATTTTACGCCTGATGTCAACTGTGACTGCCCCAGAAAAAGACAGAGGTCAGGATGACAGCAGAGAGACGCCTTGAAAGGAGAAGTGGGTGCTGCGTTTGCACTTGCGAGCTTGAAAGTAATGAACATGATGAATGAGTGTAATGTAGACTGACAAGCCTTCATATGTTTGGAATAAATTCAAAATCAAGCTGCTGAACATGTTTGCGTCCATGAATTTAAATCACTTTAAGGTATAGTTGTGTTTGGATTTAATATTGATGTCTGTATTTAATGTGACCACTCAAAAAACCCACATGTTGGAGAAATTAAAATGTAAATAGGTATTTAAATCACTCCTTATATTTGTGTTACAGCTCAGATTCAGGTATGTGAGAATAGTAAAGAAAAATAAAAAACAGGTGCTTTATACTGATCCACTCTTTTTAAGGGTTTATAAAATGAATGGCTTAATAATGATTTTAAAAATGGATTAATGTCTCAAAAATCAGTTATAAACCCATATAGGAACACTTTAAGGAAGCCATGTTGTGAAAAATACCTTTAGCTGGTCAAACTTGATGAACTGAAGAGCTAAAGGATATTATTCATTTATTTATTTATTTATTTATTTGATTTATTTATTTGCATCTTGGCAACCCAAAACTTCTTTTTATTGGTGATTTTAAATATATTAATACATTATTTATTGATCATGAATAAAGCAATTATAGTTTTAAATTATAAACCCTTTATAAATAGTGCATTTATTACAAAGTGGTACCAAAATAGTGAATAAATTGATTAAGTTTACTTGAAGAAAACAAAGCAGTTTGCAGTTTGATAAAGATCTACTGGTAAAAACATACAAAAAATAAATAAATGACAAGGGTCAAAGGGAATCGCACAGATTTATGCCAACAGAAAAACACATTTGGCATCTGCCAGCGTGCAAGGTTAGCTTTCTGGTGACACTGAAACATCACCCGGGCCAAGGCTTAAGTTTAACCTGACAGTTTGCTGCTGTGTTTACTTGGTTGCCGTGGATGCAGCGAGACTGGCAGACACTGGTTTGCCCCCAGCTGCTCTCAGTGGTTTCTAAAGAATCTACATTAAGGCCCAGTTGTTGTATTTGGATGCCAGGAGGGGCTCTGATGTCACAGCTGTGACACAAGAAAAGTCAAGATTTATGGCCTCACCTGGATCAACAAGTGTGTATTACATGTGGGCCACTGAGGTACATTTTGTCTCCTTGGACACAGCTATCAATACAAATATTGGTTTCCTTACAAGAGTGACGCCAACAAAACATACCTGCTAATGTGGAAAACCTTATCTTAAATCCGCTGTAATCTTACAGGTTCAAATGTTGGAGTTTTCCATTTTGAAATCAGCTGATTGCCAGACAGAAATTCTCGCTTGAAACCATCAGGAGGCTAGAACTTCTACACTGGGAGCACTGGTTGTGAGGCTGTACAGCAGTGCTTTTAGCTAAAGCTAATGTCAGCGTGCTAACAGTCCTATCATGCTGTGTTTATCAGATACAATGTTTATGATGTCCACCACCTTAATTTAGCACAGGGATACTCAACTTGGCCACTTTTGCAAAATGACAGGAGGTCAGCAGCCCTGAACATGTACACAGGGACCTTTCCAGGATTTGAGGACATTTGAGGCTTAGCCAGCTGCTTTTACAGCTTGCAGCCTACAGTCATTTCAATGAGGGGAAGGTGGCGGAAGGGAAGCAGTTTCAATCATGGTGGTTCCGGTAGGAAGCAGTTGATGCCCATGTGAACACACAGATTTTTCTCTGCTTTGTAGACTTGACAATGTTGACCTGCTAGTGCTAGGTGCCTGGCTTTGAACAATCAAATAAAAGGGGGTGACATCATGGAAGCAAAACGACGACAAGACAGTGGAGCTGATAGTAGTGTCTGAATACCCAGAGCTGTGCAACACAGTGTTAGCAATTTACAAGGACAATCAGAATAAAAACTGGGCCTGCAATAACATTTCCACCAATTTTCAGAAGTCTGGTAATTCGTCCAAACATGTAGAAATCTTTGTTAATTTCAGTGGTTTCCATTGTCTTGCTACAGTATGCTGTTACTAACATGGCGCCAAGCTCGCTTGGGCTTCCATCCATGACGTTACCAAAGCACCTGCCCATCATCACAGCCCTAGAGACACTTTGCTTTGCACACTTTTTCCCACTTTTTTGGGAAACGATCTTGCGGTTAGATGGTTGTCATGCCGGTTGCTATGCAGCGGTGTAAAAGCAGCTTAATGTTCACTAAAAGTGTGGGAAAAAAATCCCAGTGTGAATCAATTTATTTTCCCTGTGACCTAAAAACGGTTTCGGGGACCAAACATCACCCTAACACGGGCCAGACTTGGCCTGTGGGCTGTAAGTTGAGCATCACTGGTTTGGTGTGTTAGCATGCCAACAATTGCTAATTAGCTGAAAGTATGAGAATCTCCTCTGGGGCCCCAGTTTGGATTTTTTTGGGCAGGAGTGCCAACGCAGAAGCTAAGCAATGTAGCCTACTGATGTGGCAGGGGACAGCAGCAAAACGTATTTTAGTCTCCACAAAGAGTCCCACCTAAAAAGATCTACAGCAGTTTACTTGAGAGTATTTTAAGTGCTTTACCTTTATGTCAGACTGCCCATTACCATAGGGCTTCAGTTTCCCATTTCTACTCTAATCAAAGCTACTAGACTACATTAACAAAAACTGCAATCTTGGCTCACTGAATGAGGAAGCTTCTTGTGTACCACTGCCTCAACACAGTAAAATAAAAAATACCTGATGGAGGCAGCAGCAGACCAGCAGCTTCTGTGTTCAGCAATGTTAAATCACTGTTTTTCTCAATGAGGTCTGGCTTTGAAGAGAGCGATATAATGGCTTCATTTCCCTGTTGGAAATAGTTGCCTGATGGCAAGGTAGAGCAGTGAAAAGCAGCGATATAGCATACACTTTAATTTTTTTTAAGGTTGTACTTTTTTAAGTGGCTAAAGCAGCCTACATTTTGCTGCTTAGCTTATGTATCAAACTCCTGCCTGCTTCTACAATCTGGGGGTGAGCCAGCTGACATCTACTGTATGTAATACTCTGTACACTGACTATGGATAAGTACCTCATACAAGCCCACTTTAAAAGATCAGAATTATCCCTTTAAGGGGCCCCAGAAGTCCCAGGTTCACTTTGTGGCAAGTACCTTGTGGTGATGTTCTTAAAGGTGCAGTAAGTAGGATTTAGCATCAGTGTTTGGTTTGTCCATTCTGGGCTACTGTAGAAAAACTTAGTGATCCCACTATCTAATGCAGATTTTCAGATATAAATTTGTAGTCACTTGAGTGTCTTTCTCCAACTTTACACTGTTTTCACAGGCCAGTGGTAATTAAACTGACTCTGACATATAAAATTGATGAGGGCCCCTTTAAAGGCAAAATTTAAACAGTCCCACAGCTTAATTTTGCCACAGGGCACCCAGAGGATTAATGTGGACCCATATCTTGTACAATTGGTCATACACACTGCATTGCTTTATCTGAATCCATAAACCAAGTCAAACGGCAAAGTGTTTCCACTGTACATTTATTGTCAGCCAATTACAAATCTAACAAAGTCCTGAACAGGGACACACAAGTTCAGAGTAGCTCAAACGTCTTAAAACTACCTAAATGCTTTAAGACAAACAGACCAATTACAGCCACGTACAAAAAATATATTCAAGTGTTGATGAACCCACTTTTGGAGATTTGATTTTCACCTCAAATCTCGCAAGTACAAAGTAGAAACGATGCGCATACATCGTTTCCATAGGAACAATTAGAAATCACCAGCATAATTATGAAAAATGGAATGAATTGATATAACTCTGCTAAATAAGTTATTTCAAGTGTGTGAACAGTGATACAGTGGCATAAAACAATAAATTACTCCTCCTCAGTAAACACATTTAATTAAAAAACAAAGGACTATGACAGAAAGGAGCGTATCTGTTCATGGGGGAGAGTTAACCCACTGTCTCCAGTGAGATATTTACATGTACATCGTTACTGTAACTGTGTTTGGATCATTACAGTGGTGCTATTCATGCTGAGTTCCCATCAAATAAAATATACATCCTGTGTGTGCCCATCATAAATACATTCCCCGAGGATCCCGTAAAAAGACAATGCAAGAATTCCTGAATTCAAACAAAATGTCAAATTAAAATGACTCAAATACTCGCAGGAATGTAAACATTGCATTGTGTTGTTTAAAAAAAAACAAAACCATCCACCACTTTTCTCTCTTGCATACTTTCACAGCATGAGGCTGAGGTGTGTTAGCTGTCCCTGAATGCCATAAACCCTCCTTCAGTGACAAATTTGCTCCTGGATAGTTCATGGTGTCTCCTCTACCAGCTGGAGTCAAAAACCTTCTTGCACATGTTCGAGTTCTCCTGGTGAAGAGGGAATTCAGAGCCGGGGACGAGCTGCTTCTTGCTCTTACGCGACATGACGCTCTTCCCTGATGACACGCTCTCGTACCTGGTCATGTATTCACTGAAAGCACAACATCAATAACAGACAGTTAGGTTTTTGTATGAGATGATTCAACAATGAACCCCAAAGAGTACTGAAATCTTTTCTTCACAATACCTGACGGGGAAAGTTGTTTTGTCCATCTGCATGCACACCAGGAAGGGATATTCGGAAAACTGGACAGTGGTGATGAAGTCCAGTGCTGCCTCTGTTTCGAAGCTGACCTCCACGCCTGCTCTCATGAAGTCCATGTCCACTGTAACGTTGCCAGTGACCACCATCGCTCCCCTGAAACCATAAAGTGAAGATGTCCAACAAACAAAGAACAGTGTGTTAAAGTCATGTTTTCCCATTATCATCTTTTCTAATAAAGTATAATTTTATTTAATTAAAGTTCAAATAAAAATTACAATATTTCACATGGTAAATTTAAAAACAAAAAATACATCCAGCTTGCCAGTACATGTGTTCATCATGTAGAAAAGCACATGCCTGAGTTATACAAGAATTTATATAAGTGACGTCTAGTCGACAGGATCCTACATTTCCACGCTTCCCATTCATTGTCCATGTAAGCAGCCATGCAACGCATTCTAGTACAGCTGCGTTGCATTTTAAGAGACTGCTCATTTGCATAAAGTAAAATCTAGGCTATTTTATGCAAATCAGCAGCATCTGGGGTCTCATTTATAAACACTGCGTACGCACAAAACGAGGCGTGAAAGAGGCGTGCGCCACTTCCCATGCAAAAGTTGTGATCTATAAAAACAGACTTGATAGGAGAAACTTTGACCCATGCTGATGGACATTAAGTAAATAGGAAAATGGCAATGTAGATGATGAGATGGAAGTCTGACTGTAGAAATTGTCAAATTGGCCCACGCCATTTTTGGCTTTTGTCCTTACGTACATTTTTAGTATGGATCCTACATACTATTTTGTAAATGAAACCCCTGGTGCAATCGCCACCTCTGGAAACTCCCGAAAAACTTTCAAACTGTAACAATCTAAAATGAATTGTGTGTTTCGGCCTGGATGTTTCCAACATGCAGGTCACAAACGTTCTCATTTCACAGCTAAACCGTACACTGAAATATGTTTCTGAGAACATTTGTGGTGATGCAGTAACAGAACCTTGACTCATGTTTGATCAACAACTGTGTTTGACAGTGTAAAGCAGTTCACGAGCAATGATTGACATGACTGACAGCTGCTTTCTCTTAAAAAGGCCTGTGATTGGCCAAAGTCTCTCGTCATGGGCTAGATTTTCTAAAGCCTGAAAACAGAACCACACTGCCTACTCAAGCTTTAACGTGTGAGCATAATGTGCAACAAAACATGGGTAGATATGGTTACCTGTAGTTACCTGAACCAGACATGTTCAGATTGAAAAAAACATCTGCTAGCCAACCAGAACCAATTATTCTCTTTAGCCTTATCATGCCTACTGTTGCATATGGTCCTCGTCTGTGACCATGTATCTGAATCATACAGACTGTATCAAAAGCACAGTGAAGCTCAGACTCTAACGGGTACAGTTCAACTACCGTGTAACAACTTCCCCTTATGTTTCAAATCAAAGTGTGTGCCAGCCACACTCACATCCAACCTCTGTAACTTTGCCCATGGAGACATGCCTTGGCAAAGATGCCAGTGTGGTTTGTTCTGCTTCTATAGATAGCCTGCCAGTCTATTATCAGAGTGGAAGAGGTACAACTATGCTGATCCATTCACCTGCCTCTGCCATTCCCCCTGCACACACGGGTCAAATCAAGATGTGACCCCTAACAGTGGTCCAGAATCGGGAAGAAAATCCCCAAACAGAATAAAAAAGCTCTTTAATCTGTTTTTTGAAACATACTTTTGTTTCTTAGGATGCTGTAAAAAAGGCAATAATAATTTCTGCACCTTAACTTAGACCCTCATTAAACTCACATTTCCTTTTCTATCTTTTGTAAGTCATCTAAGGTAGTGTACATAAAGAGTTGTACTACTGCACCAGTGCAAACTAATGCAAATTATAAAGCAATAAGAAAGATTAATGTTAAAAAAATGATGCAGTACCAGAACAAAACCTGAGTTTCAGTCCAGATATCAGTGTGTTTTTTTGATGGCTTACCTTTCTATATAAAGTAAAAACAGTCTTTTCTGCAAAGAACTTTTTCCCTTCATCAAAACAATCTTAAAAAGCATTAAAAATCTGAGAATACCTGACCAAAATAACAAGCAAACAGGATGAAGAGTGGGACCAAACTCTCAGTGTCATGTTTTGGTGCTTGAGTTTAGGTTACAGTTATGGACAAAATGTGTTTGGTACTTAAAAAGCACTGAGGTGCTCATGCAGCCCTGTCTTGGCCAGGCAAACCACACCGTATTTGAATGTTAAAAACCAGCGGCATTGCTCTTTAAACCCCATTTCATCACCAGATGCCGCGAGCTAACTGATACCAGCATGATGACGAGCTCCATTTTCGGCAGCTACTGTTGTGTGTGGACTGTAATGTTTTTAAAATTAGAGAACCAGACAGAGCTGACGTCATATCCACACAAACCCAGAAATGAGACAGACGTGAAGCACAATACTGGAACGTGTCCAACGTGCCGGTGGAACAAATGAATCAGGCAACACTTATAGACCCTCTAAAGTTCACATGAATCCAACATCAATAGAAATCTATTTGCAGTGTGGTGACACGGCTCGGACGTCTAAAACAACTTTCCTTTCAGTCAGAAAGGTTGTTTCTAAGAATTGTCTGCCTATCACAAAGGCCTTTGCCCTGCAAGTGTACATGTCATACAGTACTCCACAAACAGTCAGATAATTTATCACCCCAAGGCTGTACTGGAGGCTGTGACCTATATACACACTACACAACAGTATATAAGAGCTCTGCTGATGTCCTGATTCAGCTACAGGACAAAAACACCTGCAACAGTTGTTTTATTGCATTGTCTGTGGACTGTACCTGTTGTTGACGCTGGTCTTGGACTCCCTGTACCACAGACTGATCTCCATGCCTCCAGAGATGTCAATGGCTAACCCACCCTGAAACTCAGCACTGGCCTTCAGACCGGACTGCAGCTGGATCACCTAGAAGGCCGAAGATGATCGGGAAAGAACAACAAAAATGAGAGATTTGGTTACGTCTGACTCTAGAGTTGTACCGATACCGATACCAGTAACGGAAATGCCTCCAATACTGCCTAAAATGCGGTATCGGGTATCGGCGAGTACAGCCTATGACCAATCCGATACCACGTAATGCCTCACGTCATTATGCATTCGCACGCTAGAGGCAAATGAAACGGAGTGGAGTTTAAAAAACACTCTACTGTAGCCTTTAAAATGTCTTTTTTACCAAATTGTGTGGCTGCACTTTAACCTGCGTCTTGATCTGTGTAAAAAAGTTTTATGGCATTCATTCTACTATTATGCATTTATTTATTAATATTTTACATAGAGTTTTAGGAGTTGAGACATACAACAATTCATATCCAATCCATTTTTATTTTACGCGCTGGTATCGGATCGGTACTCGGTATTGGCAGATACCTAAGGTTCAGGGATCGGAATCAGTATCGGGAAGGAAAAAGTGGTATCGGTACATCTCTATCTGACTCCTGTGTAAAAAGCTGTAAAAGCTCACAGCATAAATGCCACATCCTTGAAGCAGCTGTCTGCACTTAGACTCTGTTCACACTTACATCACTACGCTCAACAACTGCGTTAATAACTTGAGTCATTTGCTATCTGTGCTTGTGTACACATACTGTATGCATCTGACCAAGTAAACAACTGACAAAATAGGCTGTGGGTCAATGCCTTCCAAAGTGACCCATAAAAACTGTTTGCCCACCTAAAGTAGATATGAAAGTATATATAGATCAGGAAACTTAAAAGGTTACAGTTACCTAGAAAGAGCCCAGTGCTGACAACTGGCTGGGATGCAAACATCACTAGATTAGAATTGAATTAGAATGAGAGTAGATTTTAAGCTCTTCCCCCTTGTATACAAAGCCTTACAGTACATGAGCTGGGACCGAGCTACATTGCTAACTATTTGCCTCCAAGAACACTGCGATCAGTTGCTGCTGATTTCTTGGAGGTTCCCAGCAACAGTCTGGGATGCAGCCTTTGTCTATTACACCCCAGAGCTATGGAACACACTTCAGATATCAGGAAAGCTAGCTCGCTAAATACTGTATCTGTTCACTTTAGCCTTTAACTCACTCTGACTTTCCTGATACAGGTCTGAAACTCTTTCTTTTTACACTTTTACTTTGTATTTAGGCTTCACGCTGCTGCAACACTTTTAAAATCTGATTTGATTTTGTAATTTATAGTTTTACAACTCTATGATTTATGAATCAGTTCTGTTTAATGTTAATTATGGCTATTTTCATGTGGCGCACTCTGTGCTTATAGTGCCGTTATTATAAAGCACTTAGTGCTGTATTTCTTGTATGAAAGGTGCTATATAAATACAGTTTATTATTATTATCACGCCAACATCGCACTGCCTCTGGTTTGCAGCTGCATGTCACAGAACATAAACCTACGTCTTTTCAAGCAGGTGTTTCTTAAGAATATTTTTCCGGGCTTCTATTGCCTTTATTTTAGAGCAGCTGGAGAGTGACTGTAAGGGGAGAGAAAGAGGGGATGACATGCAGCAAAGGAAGGTGGACCACATCCAAGGCCTCAGTCTACATGGGGCACATGAGCTAACAGTTGAGCTAGATGTCAACCTCATTTTGAGCTACAACTTGCAAATCTGACTCTGTTTTGAAGGTGAATAAAGGTCTCTGGGAACATTGTGCAGCTCATCATCTGGCATCAAATACCAGCTGTTAAAGTCATTTACCAAGGACCTGAAATCAACTACCTACCTGTCACTACCAGCTGCATGCATGACCCATTACTTCTGTCAGCCACTCTCAACACTAAGATGAAGTACACTACCATATTAATGGAATAATTCACCCACGAAATGACAATTTGTATATCAATTAGTCATGCCGTGCTACCTTGAATCCATGTAGAAGACATTCTTTGAGAGTGTGAGAGCTTGTAAACTGATGTTTTGGGACAGTTTTGCTGTTGTTGGTGGTCTCCAATCAATCAATAAATCAATATGTTCCATGTTTTTGTCACAAATTCAAGGACACACTGCATGACTCCTACTGAAGTATTCCTCTCTCGTGCGAATGGGGCATTGATGTGGGACACAGTTGTAGCTGCTTACCTCAGAATGATCAGTCAGCAGGATGAGACCCTTCACCACATTCATGGGCTCCCCGGTCATGGAGAACATTTTGGACATGAGGTCACTGTAACCCTTGAAGAAGGTGACGGGTCGCAGCTGAACGTCAAACAGCAGAGCTGACATCCCGGCAAATGACTCCAGGTCCTCCTCTCCCTCGTCGGGTGTGGCAGCAATCAGTGACTCCAGACCCTGAGCCTCAATTGCCACCTGGAAGAATATTCAAATTAGTCTGAGTTAGCAATTTGATAATGATCTGTTCTGATATTTCACATATACTGAATGATAATTTCATATAAATTTCAGAAGGAAAGGCGCTTTACATGATGCATTAAAGCATAAAAAGAGGAAGTGAAATTCCTGTTCCTGTACCATCCTCGCAAAGTGTTTTTTATCAATATATTACTCTAATTAATTTTCAGTTTTATCATGTGGTTTCCTTACCTGCAGTCCATGTAGCGTTGCTCCTTTACTAGCACCATAAATATTCATGTTGCTTCTCCTCAGGATCCCAGAGCCAGAGTACAGGATGTCCAAACTGTATGTGGAGGTCACATCGGCAGACTCTGTAGGAGGAGGATGAGGAAGTGCTCAGTGAACGTGCATAACTGTTGAGATGTTATTTATCTTATTGCTAAAAAGCAAATAATAGCGAGACTAAATTAGTTTTAAGTCTAGTGTGCATAACCAGCTACGCCAAAGGTCCGTGTTTAATTTAATTGACATTTTTCTTCATGTCATGTCAGATTTTAAGTCTTGTAATAGTATACTGTTCATTTCTTTAAGGCTTCGGAGATGAGGGGTTCATTACTTACGCGCCATGAATCCTGAGTATGCAGACGATGACCCAACCTTTGAGAAACGGTCATAGTTGTGGGAAACTGTGTCTCTCATAGCTTGTCTTAAAACTTTGCTGAAAAATAAAATATATATATATATGTATTAATTTTAAAGAAGTGGCTGCAATATGAGTTGGTAAAATGTTTGGTTACACAAAATGCTCTTTTTGTAAGTCTTCCTCCCATAACACACCTGGCAGGCATCTCAAAGCGCAGGATGTCCTGGATCTTGGACAGCATGTACTTGTTCATTTCATGAGGCAGGTTTCCAATAGACAGCAGCAGATTCTTCACCTCCATGTATGATGGGTTGCTACTGAGGATGACGTCAGCGGCGGCAGCCCTCACGTTTTTCTCATAGATCCTTCGATTCTGGTGGTAAACCCTGTTCACTGTCAGCTTCACCTACAAATGAGATATTTGATTTCAGTTATATGCTAGTTAGCTCCATACAGCAGTAACAGTCATTCACAACAGCTGTAATGAATATGTGTGGCTCACCTCGTCGGTCATGAGGCTGACGTCGTATCTCTGCAGGGCAGTGAGGGCGATGGTGCTGAAAGCTCCCACCTCTGACTCTGCGTATTTGGTAAAGATGGGAATGGCCTCAGGAAGCAGAGAGTTCTTCAGAGCCAGGAGATACATCTGGACCTCGGACTCCACCTGCGTGCTGTCAGGGCCGCCTAAAATCAGCTTCTTCACCTTCACCACTGTCTGAGAGGTGCATACACAACAGAAGATCATCAGTCAGCTCAGTCAGTGGATTAGTTTGCAGAGTATATCACAAAGGACACATACAGTTTCATAGCTGTACACAGACATTAGTTTACTTTATTATTTATTATCTCCTTGGAAGCTCACCGGTAAGTTGCATCCGCCTTTCTGACACAGCTTGTGGACCAGGGCTCCCATAATGATCACCACTGACTCTTTAATGTCTGTGCTGCCGATCTTTCCCTTTGAAATATCCTGAAAAGGAAACAATCCTCATTAAAATTCACCATAAACTTTCAATTTGCTTTACAGGTCCAGTGTGTAGGCTTTAGGGACATCTATTGGCATAAGTGGAACATAATATTCATAACCATGTTTTCATTAATGTATAAACACCTGATAATAAGAATCGTTACCTTAAAATTAGCAATTTATGTCTACATATGGAGTGGGCCCTCTCCCACTGAGTCTACCATGTTGTTTCTACAGTGGCCTTGAATGGACAAACCAAAAACTGTCTCTCGATAGGGCCATTTGCATTTTTGTGTTTTCATATCTGCCACTGTAGTTTCTTCTACACACTTGGCACACCAAAGGAGTTTCAGTTTTTCAACCTCATGAGATGCCACTAAATCCTACACACTGGACCTTTAAGTATACCGTAACTTGGTTTTCAAGACTAATTTTTAAGGCTAAAGTTTTTAAATTTTAAGAAAAATATAAATTTAATTTCATTTTTGTGGGCAGAGAGCAATAAATTAAATATATGTGTTTGGTTTTTCAAAAACCAATTCAGAAAGAAGGCAGCACTCCACGGTAAAATAAAATATATAAAAATAAAATAAAATAAAATAAAATGAAAAAAATAAATAAATAAAATAAAACAAAATAAAAATACATAAAATAAAATAAAATAAAATAAAAATAATTACAATAAAATAAAATAACATAAAATATAATTAAAATAAAATTAATTAAAATAAAAAATTGGAATGTCTATTTGTTGAAAATCAAATTCACCAAAATAATAAAGACATTTTTGTTGTTTTCCCCACTAGAGTGCCACCTACTTTATTTCCTGAACTTAGTTCATTTTTTGGAGCAGAACTGAAATGCAATGCAGGTGAATAACACCTTTTCCTCTTCACAGAGATCTTGTATTTCCTTTCATGAGCAAGAAAAGGTGTCAATCTATTACTGACAACATGACGCTCACCAGCAGAGCCTGGAGCATTCTCTCGTTGGGATGTGAAGCAAAGCCACATGCGTAGAGAAACCTCTCCTGCAGAACCAAACCTTTGGCATCGGTGAAGTTAAGGAATTGGAGCATGGCATCCAGAGATGCAGCGGTCTGGGAGGAGGTCACAGCATCCACCACCTGAGGTCTGATAGCAGGAGGAAGGAGGTAAATAATATGATGGTGAGTTAATAAAGTTGGACTTATTTAAAGAAACGGCAGAGTGATGACGTCAGTAAGTAAACTGAGATGTAGGAAGAGAAGGAGGAGCCCGTTTACAGAGATGTCTTGCTGGCGCTCTTCAGCACTTTGAGGATCTCGTCCTTGGACGCCTTCCTAATGCTCTGGATCAGGGCCAGGAAGCTGCGAGGAGCCGTGGCTTTGGACAGGCTCTCTGGCTCCAGCTGCTTCTCCTGAGTCTGCCAGTTTTCAAAAAGCTAAGAGGGAGAACACAGGGGACAGAGGATTAAAAGAGAGATCATCTTCTGTCAATAAGGACGGTACAAAAATATAGAATATCTGTTTACTAATACAGGGTTATTTAGGAGTCGCTTTGCACATAATGACTTGGACAACTTGGGCCTGCATACTCTGAAGGAGGTCTGCAGGGACCAAACATTAGTTGTACTGATTCAATATAACATAAAGAAAAACTGTGGCGTGACAGTGAACAGATACTCACTGATGGACAGCCCTTGCACTGAGATTTGACCTTCTCTGCAATGATACCAACAGCTGCCATTTTGGCATCGATTGACTTGACAACTCCAGCCACATCCTTCCCAGCAGCCTCCAGCGGTCCGGCCTCCTTCCCTACATATGTGAGGGTTTGCCTGGAAAGCAAGAAATGTAAAGTTTAAAATGTAGCAGCACCAGAAATGGCAGCACACGTTAATTCTTTCTTTAAGAGATACTTAACTGATTTCTGACCAGCTTTGCATCATAACAATGTTGGTGGTATGTGTAAATGAACTGAGGTAAACTTCCCTCCATGTTGCCAGCGCCCAGATCTCCCTGCTCAACTCTCAGCTGATATCCACTAGTTGGTTTTTGCTGGTTCTAGGGCTGTTGCTCAAACTACAGATTGTACTTCTGCATACTGCGTCAAGGCCATTAAATAAAGGCCAGGAGACGCTCTCTGACCCCATGGGAGTTATGGGGTATGAACATGCGCGATGTAACGGGAGCTTCAATGTTGGAGAGTTACTGCAGACAGCACTAGAAAAAAAGGGATGGCGTCCGCTCAGGTGCTCTTAGGGTGCACTCTTTTGAGCCTCTGTCCGTGTGCTTGGCCTGACAGAACATTTTGGGTGCGCTCATATTGAGGGAATAGAAAGTGTTTGTTTTTGGTCTTTTATTAAGTAGTAATTAAGTAATTGCAGAATTCTAATTCTTACCCATATCTTGATTTTTCATGTAAACTATGTTCTGACACAAGGCCAATTGCCGATGCTATTTAAGCCTATGGGATTTTTCAATTGGATTTGGATTATTGCTGAAAACAAACTTACACATTTTGTTCAGCAAGATAATCTTCACAAATGAACACCACTGTCTTGATTGCTTGAGCTTAAATGCGATCAACACACGTTCAGGATATGAAGAAACTAGACTACAGTCGCATGACCTAAAAAGACTGTGAAGCTGTGTTCGGTGCGGCATGATGGCATTCTGTAGTCTCAATTAGCCACTTGTTAGCAACCACACTTTTTTTTTGTTTTTGTTTTTTTAAGATATTTTTTGGGGCATTTTTAGCCTTTATTTGATAGGACAGACAAGTGTGAAGGGGAAGAGAGAGTGGGAGTGACATGCAGCAAAGGTCCACAGGCTGGAGTCGAACCCAGGCCGCTGTGGCAACAGCCTTGTACATGGGGCGCCTGCTCTACCACTAAGCCACTGACGCCCCAGCAACCACACTTTTTAAGACACACAGAGGCTTCACAAAATTCATGAGTGGGGTATTAACTGACGTATTTTTTGTTGTAGAACAAAGTGGAAGTCTCTTAAGCTCCTGTTAAACACAGACCTTTTGTCAGGGATCTAACAAAAAATTCTTCAAAGAACCCACTGACTTTAAAACAGGGGAACCAAGAGTGCAAAAATGCTGACTCATTTCTACTGAACCTTTCGGCAACTGCAGACCAGAATTCTCCTTTCATCCCCCTTAATTTTCGTATGCTCAACTTCATGGGCACAAAGAGTATAGAAGCGGATTGAGAGAGACACCAAACTCAGATCAAACGGTAAAACTAGGCAGTGCTGATCAAATATAAAACAAGTTACTGTGTTGCCTATTTCTCACCTAAAATGTCTTCCGAAACATGTTTTAGTGCACTGTTTGGCTGTTTGGCTGAAAATGCTGAGATGTGTTGCCTATTCCCCTTTGACTATAATTCAAGAATGTTTGATACCAGTCAGCTGACATATTGTGCCACAGCCCTTTTTCTCAATTTTCTCTGGTCATATAGCACCAATTTCAAAAGTATTTTCACTGCATAGACAGCCAAGTTCTATGAAAAAATCATCTTTCTGGTAGTGAAAGACACTTACCTGGACACAACTTTAGCTGCAGCAGATCTGCGGGCGTTGACAGCCAGTGAGTGTAGTTCTTCAGCCACGGCCGAGCGGATGAAACCATCTTCAAGTGTGAATGTTGTAACAGAACTAGACTTCCTACTCACACCCAGCACCTGAAGAAGGGACACATCAAGGTGTAAATTATTAGCGATTCAGTAACATCATATTTTAGCATGGTGAGCTCATCTGGATGCCAACGTACCTGACTGTGTGTGGTGAATCCGGTCTCTGTGGTCTTACACGTCTCCAGGAGCTTGGTTCTTGTCACTTGACCTTTTTCTGCCTTGTACAAGACTGTGCACCTTCCAGACACGTCGTTCTGAACCCAGACATTGAGTTTGTCCACATTAGCTACATGTAAATACATATTTAAAACATGAATAAATGAGAAGGGAGCATTATTATGTTGTTTACCTCTATAACCTTCCCAGTGTGGGGCTGCATTTGAAGTAAGCTGGCCAGCCCTCTTTTTAGGTTCTTGATGGTTGCAGGTTCAGCCCAGTAGGAATAAAAGGCCTTTGCCTACAAAGAAAGCAACGTGTTAAAGAGAATGTCATGCTTTGGAACAATGGATACTGAGGTATTCAGTCCAGCTGATAAAAAGGGAAGTGACCCACAGCGCTGTACATGCTGCAACTCACAAAGGCTGTCAGGGTGTCAGTTTTCCTTCGCACACTTGTGTAGACAAATGCATGGTCATGACATCAGACACACTACATGCAGAAATAAGATATTCTCTGAAGTGCAGATCAAAAACAAAACCAGGATACTTTGGTATTAACACTAAATGTTTAAAAAGAGTCGCTCTCAGCCTCTAATTATATCCTCAACACGCATCAGCACGCAGCTGACCAGCGTGACAGATGAGTCGGTCTTATGTTTACCAATGTTGCAGATATCATATTAAAATAATGGAACCAAAGCTCAGTCAAATGGGCTTTGTTAATCTTGGGAAATATCATATCACACCACAGTTTAGTTTTCCAACGAGGCTTCAGTTTGGCTCAATAATGGACTCTGCCCCTGAGTGGAGAAAGCAGCCTATTACATCATCCTACAGTGTCTCCTATACAGTATGTAACTTATTTGTGGCGCTCAACCACAATATCAGCGAGCACCACCATAAATAGACCGTCCACTGCTACTCTGTGTATTTTTCCTTCTGCAGGCTGCCATCAGTATAAACACCCTCACAACACAGGGGAGACACTGACCTATCCTGTGTCATGCCGGCTGACTTTAACTCCACACTGAACCAGTATTCATCCTAAAAATATCATTTAAGGTAAGATCTGGGGGGGTTTTCAGCTGGTGTCTGACAGTTACACAACGGTGACAGATACTTCTCAGGGTCAGATATAATATGCACATACGGCATGCTGATGAAGTATCTCTGTACACCACTGAAGTCCTGGCATTGTGTGAAACCAAGAGGAACAACATCATTTCTGTTTACTGGACTTAATTGGTATCACTTCACAATAAATGTTCATAAGTAACCAGTTGTTTTATTAATCAGCATCTTAAGCATGTTATATTGTTGTATTGTTGTAACCAATCCACGCGAGTTCTGCGCATAACGTTCATCAACCTAACTTCCTTTTTTTGTTGTGTAGATGCACAAGTGTGTCAAGAATGTCTCAAATTTCCCAAGAAAAAATACTGCTAAAGATCGTGCTAGGCAATTTCTTGATGTTCTGCACAAAAGAGGTGGTAAACTGTTCTGCACCGCATACAACATTGTGGCGGAACACAAATAAAAGTCATCGATTGAAAAATACTTTTCCACTGCAAAACAAACCCGGTGAATGGCTGAAATGACCAACTCAGAACAGTGGGTTCTTATTCTTACTGTGAGAAGTTATTTTTTACAGAATCATACAAAAAAGGAAAAAGAAATAACAAATCACTTATTTAGTTCTCACTTGCTCGCACAATTTCTTCGCAAAACAACACTTTAAAACACTGTAAAATGTATGGCAATTTATTTGAAAACCTGACATAATATCAGGCAGTTTAAGCCCCAAAAATACCAAAAAGCCTGTGAAATCCTGGAGGGACTGATTAATGGTTAAACAAGCAATCATTAATGCCTTACAGATCAGTTAAAAGCCATAAACAAAAACACATTTTTGATTGCAAGGTTGTAGAAAATCCCTTCGCCTGTTTTTCCTATGTATGCATGGTAATAAGAAAGAACAAAGATCAATAGTCAGTGCTCACCTTGACACCATGACACTAAAACCTACAAATCAAGCCAGAAATCTTGGTGTAGTTCTGGACTCAGACCTAAATTTCAATAGTCACATTAAGACAATTACTAAATCAGCCTACTACCACCTTAAAAACATAGCAAGAATAAAAGAATTTCTGTCTAAACAAGATACAGAAAAACTTGTTCATGCTTTCATTTTCAGCAGGCTGGACTATTGTAACGGTGTCTTCACAGGCCTGAGTAAAAAATCAATCAGACAACTGCAGCTCGTCCAGAACGCTGCTGTCAGAGTCCTCACCAACACCAAGAGAGTGGAGCACATTACACCAGTGCTTAAGTCACTGCACTGGCTTCCTGTGTGCAAAGGATAGACTTTAAAATCTTGTTACTTGTCTATAAAGCACTAAATGGTCTCGGGCCTAAATACATCTCTGATATACTTGTACGTTATGAAGCATCCAGACCCCTCAGATCATCTGGAACAGGTTTACTCAGTGTTCCCAGGATCAAAACCAAACAAGGTGAAGCAGCCTTTAGTTTCTATGCTCCCCGCCTGTGGAACAAACTTCCAGAATATCTGAGGTCGGCTGAAACTGTCAACTCATTTAAATCAGGGCTTAAAACATTACTATTTACTGCAGCTTACCAGTGAACTAGATATGTAACTTATTGTTAGGATAATCTGTAGCTATTGTTTTTATATTTGTCTGCTGTTGCTTTTGCTTTATGTTTGCTTTTTAAATGCATTTTCTGCACTGTTTTTAACTATTTATTGTCTTGCTTTTAGCTTTTGTTTTTAATGATCTATTGTTCCTTTAATGTTTCATTTTAATGTATTTCTCTTGTAAAGCACATTGAATTGCCTTGTGTATGAATGGTGCTATATAAATAAAATTGCCTTGCCTTGCCTTGCCTAATAATGTACAGTAAATCTATTGTTAGTACATATTTTTGAGGCCTCCAGATCCTCTGCTGTCCTGTTAAGTCGTCATACGTATACGGTCCAATTAGTCAAAGGATTCTATCATTAGTAAATGATTCATAAACCATCAATAGAGTCTTTAGTTACAACTTATGAACCCTTTATAAAGTGGTACCCAAGCCTTTACTGTATGAACCAACAGATAATCCAAAAAAACACGTAACATTGTGTAAAGCAGTGGTTCCCAACTGGTGGGTCGCGGTCCTAAAGTGGCTCGCAAACTTGTCAAGTTTCTTAAAATCACAATTTATTTTGATATATGGCGAATTTTTGGCACAGAGCTTTTATTTTGAAGTGCAGTTTCCTGCTGTAGAGTGAGAGAACAGACAGCTACTTGATAGAAACAGCAAACTAGCTCAACGACAAGTATGACACTGAATATATTAAACTGTGTGGACCTTTAACTAATGGCTCAGGAGGAATATGGACCCCATGGCTGGACCAATTGGGAACCACTGGTGTAAAATGATCGAGGTCATGTCTGTTTATCGTATGATACTGCCTTTGGAGTTGAATGAAGAGAGAGAGAAAAAAACTATGCTGAGGTAAGCTTTACAGTCATTTCTAGTCAAATTAAAGGTCCATTACTCTTTAAAGGGTGCGCTTGCATTATTATGCAACTACATTATCAGTATATCAGTTGCATAAAATGGTCTTACACTCACAGTAATACCAATTATTGCCATTATTTCTGGGACAGTATCTCGTCCAACAAAAGTAGCTGTTGGAAGAGGCCTAACGTACAGTCATTTACAGGGGTCATATGAGTCTTCTCCTCAGCCTTTAAATGAGATATTGACCAATCAGCCTGCCATTATTCCTCTGGTGGCAATGATGCATTATTGGATTGCACACAGTGATAATGATGCGATAACAGTGAATGAGTTTGGCTTGAATTCAAACATCTCACAGCCAGTGAGATGACAGCATGACTCTTATCCACCAACGTGGAGCCACTCTACAAGCCATGCTTATTCGTTTGTTCATTCATTGACCCTCTGAACCTGCTGACCTTTGCCCGCACACACATCTGCCTGGTATTTCCCCTGCCAGCATCATCACTCCTGAACAGCGAAAGTCAGCTCTATAAACAGGGTAGCGCCGGAAGCACACTACTGACTCTCTAACATTACGTTTGTAAGCATCTCTTGCATGTATGAGATCATGAATTGTCTGGAAATAAAAATTCATATAATACTGAGAAACTGGTGCTGTTGTTACTGGCCTGGAGAGATAAACTATGGTAATGTTTACTAAAATATTCATTCTTTATACTAAAAGGTGTTTTATTTTGACGGTATGTTGAAATAAGGATTAAAAACCTAATAGACTGAGGCTGTGCAGATAATATCACAATGAGTGGTGTAGCCTGACAGAGACTACTTTCTTTATATTGTTTACTACCAAGGATCTAAACTTCTGCAATGTAATCAACTGAAGAATTGCCGCCTGAAAAGAATTAAATTAGCAAGGAGTGAGGAAAGGTCCTTGACAAGTGCCGAGCAGTGGTGCCCCCAGGGTGGGGCCATGGCCTGGTGCAGAAAATTGGAGTTCAACAGTAATGTCTTTAAGAGGATTGCAAAAGTAGGGGTATCTTGTGAAACTAGACAACTTAAGGCATCCATTGGTACCAATCATGGCGGCATAGCCTGTTGGGAAAGAGGTTAAATAACGCTCCAAATTTAGGTCACAAAAACTGGGCCTTCAGACTTGATTGCTGTGAGACTCGGCTCGTGTTTTGACCTGTTAAAAGATCCTTAAACGTTAAAAAGCAATAGCAAGCCTTTTAAAGCCACACAGGTTAGGGGCTGTGCTGCAGCAAAGGTAGTGTTATCTTGTGAAACTAGACAACCTAAGATCTATTCTCTACTGGTACCAATCATGTCATGCTAACTTGTTGGGAAGGGGGCTAAATAACGCTCCAAATCTAGGCTTAATTTTGGCGAAAGAACAAACAGCATGGCCATTTTTACAGGGGTGCTTTGAATGCTTAATTCAAGATATCTGAATGAAAATGGGTTCTATGGGTGCCCACGAGTCTCCCTGAACTTGAGAAAGCTTGTCCCCAGTAAATGTTTGTTCCTTACAATCACTGTATTCTTTCAGATTAATGCTATATATATTTGTTTTTTAAGGAAAGGGGCCACCAGCCTATTTGAAGAACAATGAATCGCCTAACATGCAGAAATACATAACAGATTAGAAGAGGATTGTTTGGAGCTCAAATGTTAACTTTACCAGTTTAGTCTGTGCACATCGGATAATTGGTTATATTATTGGTGCCACTGGTGCCCAAAGTAGTGACGCTAATGCTCTTACCTTTCCATTTCTCAGATGCAACATGAAAGGTTTAGTCAGAGCTGCTAGCTTGGTCTTCCCCAAAACACTCTCTGTAGTGGATCCATGCAGGACGTTCTTCTTCTCTGGTCGACTGGATGCAGGCTCGATCCTCACGTTTGAGATCTAAATACAGTATAAGAGATTTACTAATGTGAGTGAAGACTTCACATATTGTTTGTGCATTGTCAACTGAGGACAGGGAAATAGACTTTGCTACAAGTTTTATCCAAAGTGTATTTGTGGTATGAAGTACTTGAATTAATAAAACTAAAATGTCCTGTCTCAACATGTGATCGAAGCCACATACCGCCAGTTGAATCAGTTGGTCGTCTTTGTTGCCCGGATCTCTCCACACCAGGTTGACGTCCACATCACTTGAGATCCTGTAGCCAGCACTGCCCTCTTTTGACCCCCTGGACCTGTCCACCAGCACCTCAGTGGTGTAGCCGAATTTGTACAGCTGGTTGTTGTTCAGCCGGGGTCCAGCAGCAGCACCTGAGGAAACACAGGAGACACAGCTGGTGAGCAAACACATGTGGAGACAGTGAGAGTGATCTGCAGTAAGACTCTCTGCTGTCATCATATATGAAGACACTGCAGGTCTGTTAATGTGCTGTAGACTGAAAGGAACATGCCACTGGTGTTTGCACGTGAAATTTACATTTGCCTATTAAAGATTTTTAGACTGGCAAATAGATTTTTCTAACCCTTAATAACACAATTTGCAGCAAAGTTTTTATATTTAACTAAAACTAAAACTAGATGTGCAAAAACATTTTAGTTGACTGAAATAAAAACAAAAACTAGACTTCAGAAAGAAACGAAAACCAGCTGAAACAATATTGAGTGCTTGAAAAAATAAAAATATATAGGAAATGTCTTTAGTTTTAATTAATTTTGTCAAATCTGCTGGTCAAATGCAACAAGCATGAGGAGGTGTTGGTGCATCTGTTTATTGAGACTGGTTTGTCTAAATGACTGTGAGTAAACTGCCTTCACAAAGTGTTGTGTTTGTGTGGTAATGCCTATTCTGAACTTCTGAAATCTTGCCCCTTAAAAAACCCTGCAAAAAAACCCCTAAAACTAATACTGAAACTATTAAAACTGAGCTAAAACAAACATTTTAAACAATAAAACTAAACTGAAACAAGTTAACCTCCTTTGAAAGCTACCTGAAACTAAACTGTATTCAATTAAAAAACGAACTAAAAATAAAAAATAATGAAAAATACAGACTTTTTTCTTTTGGCGGTATGTTCACGCTCTAAAATCTTACACTTCAGTGCTGAGCAATGACTGTGTTGTCATAAAATTACATGTGGAAAGCAAACAGTGAGTAAACATGGATATTTTGAAACTGATAATGTAATTTTGGTAGCTTCTTACATTTATAAAGTTGCTGTTGGGGAGAAATTGCTCAAATCTCAGAAGTCAGAGCTTCTTTCTAGCAAACATATTCATCATTAATGATAATGTAACTTTGACAATGTAAAGATGACAATGAGTGTTCACTGCAATGAATGAACCCGAACCAGAAGATCCAATAGCTGTATCTTTAGTCCAGGTAGGACATTTGCAATATGGAAAAAACAAATATCACAATATTTTTGACCAACAAATTCAGTATTGATATTGCAATGACATTAGAGGGTTGACTATTGGTGCTTCTACAAAATATTTACACAAAGAGATAAATATTCATCAGCAATGTGGATGTAAGGACGAAGTGGGTAAAGGCAAATGATAGAACAGCTGGAATAGTTTGGTAAGTTCAGAGGATTATATCACTTTACTGTAATGCAGCCTTTAAAACCAGGGAAAGACAGCATTTACAATGTTATGACATATAGTCCCACATCCCAGAACTGATGTAATATCTATATATGTCCAGCCCTAATCTATTTTAATAATAAAGCATACTGAAAGCCTCTTTTAAAGACTTTTTAAAGCAAAATAATTCACGAACATCACACATGTTGCCTCATTTAATTCCAGGTACCTTTTACTTGTGGTCTCATAACCTCTTAACTTCTGTTTTTAGCTCCCAAACACACTTCAGGTATCAAATGCTCTTCATTCATTCATTCATCTTCTAACCGCTTCATCCTCTTGAGGGTCGCGGGGGGGCTGGAGCCTATCCCAGCTGACATCGGGCGAGAGGCAGGGTACACCCTGGACAGGTCGCCAGACTATCGCAGGGCTGACACATAGAGACAAACAACCATTCACGCTCACATTCACACCTACGGACAATTTAGAGTTATCAATTAACCTAGTCCCCAATCTGCATGTCTTTGGACTGTGGGAGGAAGCCGGAGTGCCCGGAGAGAACCCACGCTGACACGGGGAGAACATGCAAACTCCGCACAGAAGGGCTCCCACACCCGGGATCGAACCGGCAACCCTCTTGCTGTGAGGCGACAGTGCTAACCACCAGACCACCGTGCCGCCCCCATCAAATGCTCTTTCCTTTCTTTATTTTTTTTTCTCCTTTCCAGACGTATATGAGTATCTGTGGCTCGTGCTGAGCTGATTCAATCAGGGGCCATTCAACAAGGTGTGTTCACCCTGAGAACAGATAAAAACCTCTGCTCTGCTCTATTAACGACCAGCTTCTAGTCAGATATGACATTAGGTCACTGTGGAAAGACAGACTGACGTGTCAGTACTTGATTTCATCACCAGTCACTGAGGGAAGTGAAGCTGGGATTCAACAAATAAAAAGTTTGGGTCTTTTGTCAACATTTGGCAAAGATTTTTAGGGAACAACAGAAGCAAGACGACAGAAGTGGTGTGTTTTCTTGTTTTGTAATGTTGGGTTTTATGTGTCTTTCTCCTTTTATCAATCAATGATGTCACACAGCAGCACTATGTGAAAATACTCCACTGACAATGAATAGGAGAGTGCCATTATGGTCTCTGTGTGATCACAGAGTGTTATTTCCTGCCAATATCAATCAATTTTGGGGATTTTAAAGTCTCTGTAGCACACTAAAATGAGGCTTAGATCATCACTAATATTTCAGCTCTATGAAGAAGCCTGCAGAGCACAGCAAGCAAATTCTGTTGTCCCAAATAAATTCATTCAACCTTTAGAATATAATCTTCTAAACACGAGTCCTGCTGGGCCCAAACATCACACCACCACATACTATCTCAACTCGCAGAAAACATCCCATCAACTCACCTTTGGCAGCAGCTGAGACGGAGGAGGCTGCACAAAGCAACAACACAACTAGAGTTAACATCGCGCGTCCTCTCTCTGGAGCCAGGAGATCCAAAACCCAGAGTCAGTGGCTGAAGTGGCACCGAGGGGCCAAAAAGAAAGGCAAAGCAAGTCCGAGCTTCTATTATGTTTTATCGGAGGGGAGGGCAGACTCCAAACTCCACGCTCAAGTACTAAGTACGAGGTAACCGGCAAATGATTAACCTGAGGAGCAGTGATTTGGACAGGAACTTCTGCCATTGATAGACGCAGCCAGGAGCTCCCCTTTTTGTATCTGCGTCTGCGCGCGGCCATGTGATTAATTCATCAAGAGAAATGGGATTATCTGATTGATTCAGTTGATCAAAGGACAAATGAGTCTTGCTGTCTGGAGTTTAAGTTTCTAGTTTACTGCGTGCCCTGACTTGTTACCAAACAGTAGAGTTATTGTTGCAGGGAAAATAATCAATTAATTAACGCAGATATCTGAACAAGAGCATTAATATTTACCAGGAGGTGGCAGAGAGACGTCCTCATCTTAGACACCTTTCACCCAGTTTGTTTTTGGGATGAACAGTTGCTACTTTGTCGATGTGTGTGTTGGAGGAAATGGGCCGTCTGTTAGTGAAACCAGCCCTCTGGCTCAAGTTACAGCATCTCAGTGGATCCAAAAGTGTGGCAAACTTTAGCAGAGAGACAGGCTGTGTGAAATACTGAACATGGGGTGTGTTTAAAGTGGAGAAAACAGTTTAGATCAGGGATAGGTTTTGAGTAAAGTTGCTGATTTTTCAAATTAATGCATCTCAGAGTTTATTTATGTGAAAATGCCAGTGTTACAGCTGATTGTAAAACTACAACCTCAGTCTGTAAAATGAAATGTGGGGATCATACACTTAATTTCCCGCATTTAAGTGAATATTTTCGTACCTAATTGTGCATTTTCTGCATCCATTCGTGGTGTAAATGCCAAACAACAGTCCTCTGCTACAAATGCACATTGAAAAAACTGAGGTAGACACGTCCCCTATTAAAAACTTGAGGTTACAAACAGGAAAATATGGGGTCAAGAGGTCACTGAGGTAAGACAGAGCCAGACTGTTAATGGATTCATGAGTTAACAATGACATTTTTATTTAAAAAAAAAAAAAAAAAAAAATCAGCCCTGAAAATAAGTGGGAGCCAATGAAAAGGAGCTAAAATTGGAGTAATATGTACAGTGTTGCTGTCTCCAAATTTATAGTGGAAAAATTAAGGAGTAAATCTGTCATCAGGGAGCCCAACATTTTTATCAGGATATATATCAGGACAATAAAAGATACTTAGTTTACTCTCTCACACACACAACTGAATGAATGAGACACACACAGAGTCCAATCCTGACTCACTATGTGTTATATTAAAAGCTCAAGTCATTTAGCACTAAGCACGATTTAAAGCATTCTGGCATCAAACTGTTGAGGGTGTGTATGTGTTTGAGAGGAGGATTGATTACATCAGTAGGAGTAAATCTGCTGGTTTTCTCTATTGAGTCTAAAAGAGGACCTGTAGTAACACTGAGGCATCTGGACGAAGGTCAGATCGTTGGTTTGCAATCAGTCCCTGATAACGCCGCAAATACATACGCTTTCTAAATTGCAAATTATCAGGGTTGTGTTGAAAGAAACGTGTGTGTGTGTGTGTGTGTGTGTGTGTGTGTGTTTAACCTACTGATCTTTGTTGTTCTCTCTGTGAATGAGATCTATTTTAAGAGAAAAACAGCAATGCGTCCTGACGGCTCCGCCTTGGTCTAATCAACAGACGACAGTTAGGGAACTGAAAACAGTCAGAGACGACACATGAGCAGCAGAGAGATGAAGCCCTGCTCTGACAAACAAAACTAACCTTTGTTTCATGTGTTTACCATGTTTGTTTTTCCAGTCACTTTTCAGACAGTTTACAGCCATGTCTGTGAAAACATGGATGCTTCACACACATCTTCCCTTCCCAGCACAGAAGATCTATACAATCAGTTTCAAGATGGGCCCAAGATTCGAGTCACGATTTCAGTATCTGACCAAATGTCCCACCTTCTGTTCCCGAGATATGATGTTGAGTAATGCCCAGAAAAGTGTTTCTGCAGAACATTATGATGTCACAGTGAAGCTGACCTTTGACCTTTTGGATATAAAATGTCATCACTTTAAAATTTCGTTTTTATTTTCCTTTTAGTTTTTTTCTTTCAGACATTGTGTTTCATTTTGTCATAATTGGTGTATGAATTCTTGAGTTATGGCCAAAAACATGTTTTGTAAGGTCACAGTGACCTTTGACCACCAAAATCTAATCAGCTCATTCTTGAGTCCAAGTCGATGTTTGTGCCAAATTTGAGGAAACTCCCTCAAGGCCTTCTTGAAACAATGCGTTCACAAGGATGAGAGACACAGATGGATGGACAACCTGAAAACATAATGCTTCCAGCCACGGCTGTCGCTGGTGCAGAGACATAAAAACAAGTTTTCTGTGTGTGTGTGTGTGTGTGTGTGTGTGTGTGTGTAAGGGAAATGGCACATTGTTGTCCGTGGTTAATTAAGGGCTCTTATCACTGTTCTTCTGATCAGTGTTTTTGTCCTGACTAAAGAGATTGTAGCATCCTCTCCACCTCTTCCTCTGGTCATGGCTTCTTGATTCTTCCACCCCCAAAGTGCATGTCCAGGGGTGTGAAAGCTGAACAAGAGACCTTTATCACAGCAGAAATTTTGACATGTGACAGCAGGAAAAACAAAGGTTTCAATAGCAAAAATTAAACAATGGCTGAATTCCATTGAGGTGCTCCAGTGTTTAGGATTTAGTGGCTCCTAGTGGTGAAGCTGCAGACTGCAACTAACTGACACTTATAGTGTGTGACAAGCATGTAGGAAAACAACAGTGGGATACAAAAGCAAATGGCCTTATCTAACACCAGTGTTTGTTTTGTCCTTTCTAGGAAGGCCCCGGGAAGTGTGTCGGACTTTGAGACCAAACTATGTAACAACAACTTCCGGGTCAATCGTGAAAAAAACAAAGTTTTTCCCAAAAACTTACATTAGGAAAGAGACGTCAATGGATACATTTTTTTGAGCATCACAACCCTGGTGATATTACTCGTTTCACGATCAGAATGTGATTCATTTGGTCCAATAACCTTTCAAAAGTCTAGAAGAGCCACATGATTAATTCATTCTATCCTCATCCAAGTTAACGTGAGGCTAAAATGCAAGTTGGCCACTCCGCAGGTTGGAGTCTTGCTCGTTCTATGGACCCAGTGATGCAGAAGATTGGGGTAATTTCACACCTGGGAGGTTGAACCTTTTTGTCTTAATGCGCCACTGAACAACTTTCATAGGAATGAACAGGGGCGTTCAGAGTTCTCTATACATCCATGACTCTGGGCTACTGTAGAACAACATGGTGGACTCAGTGGACGAGACCTGATCAATGTTTGGATATAAAGAGCTCATTCTCTGGTAATGAAATCACGATTCTTAGTTTCGGGTGATTATATATGAATGAAAACACAGTTACTAATATTATATTCCATTACTGTCAACAGATGCCCCTAAATCCTACACTGTTGACCTTTCAGTCAAAGGTCAAAAACACAGCCAGAAATAAAGTTCCTTGTGTAGGAAAGGTCACTATTATGTTGCCAGAGGTCAACGGATTTAATTTTTTGCTTTGAAATGCAGGAGCTCAACTGAGGATGGTAAAATGTATTATAAACAAACACTAGATGGTGCTATCGAGTAATTTTATTTATTATTTTACCAATAACTGACATATTTTGTTGTAAATAAGGTAGTCTATTAACTGTGTATGACTTGTTCTGGGGGCAAACAGTATTTGTCTTTATTTTATTTCAATTTTAAAAAGTATTAACAGTATGTATATGCACAGAAAAGTTTACAAAGACCAACATTTATTCAGATATATATTTACAACTTGTCACCATCCAGTTATTTACAGGAATCAGGAGTACACATGAAACCAAAGTTATAATCAGAAGTAAGTAGAAATCACAAGTATGGCACTGAGTAGTAAGAAAGAGTGTGATCAGTCAACAACAATCATATGAAGCTTTTAGTGGAAAAAACAGGATATCTGACCTCGCTGCAGACGTTTAAGAGCTCAAAATGCAGGAATGCATCTGTTAAAAAATATCTCTTGTGTAAGGATGTTGAGTTCATCAAGGCTGCAGGAGATCTGACTGCAAAGAAAACGCTCTGTGAAATATACTGCAGGTTAACACCACCTCTACATGGCTGCTGTTACTTTCATGCTGCACAGTTCTATTAAAGGTTGACGTAAATGATATGCTTCCGCTTAATGTCTAGGAAGGAAAAACACAGAAGCTGTATGTCAGTTCTCAAGTTTGCATTTAAAATAATGCTGGTGAGAAACCTTCAAGTAATGTGTGTGTGCAGGCTATAAATCATTTCTACGTTCAGTTATGTGCCACCAACCCAGCGGTACCAGCATGCCATTCATGATGAAGCCTTGGAAATAGCTTGTATCCTAATTTTCCAGTGAAAACTTACAGATCAAAACAGAAAAAAACCAACATAACAAACAAAGGTTCAATTAATTCCATCAAAGAAACACAACAATTAAAAAATAGAGGAAAACTGACTGAATGAACACTGACAGTAAGGTAATGTGCAAGGAACGGCACGACACTCGTAACGTGCTGAAAAACCTGTCAAACAGCTTTGGGAAAATAAAAATCTGACATTATGGAGCACCATCAGGGTACAAATGCAGTTTTTAAGGAAAAGTGCCCCCTCCTGTGGCTGCTGCGTGAGTAAAATAACAGTCCGTTATGACAGAAACTGCAACGAGCCTCATCGCTCGTGTGTGAAGATTAAAGTGCTTAAGGCTGAGTTTTGATTTGGATGCCACATCTCCTGCTTTCTTTTAAATGTCACTGCAAAAACTCTTAACAAACTGCGACTCTGCAAAGCCCACAACATCAACTGTATCCCCTCATGACATTACATGTTACTATATCCACCTCAGCCCCGCGAAACTCTGCTCACAAACTGCATGTGTCTGTATAATATGAGCACAGATAGAAATAAATCTAAAGTTAATTCTCCTTCGCTTTAAGTAGATTCAGTTAAACATTCAACAAAGTGCTAACTGGCCGATTCACTCTTAACTATGGACTATTTTACAAATATCTTTTGTTTTAAAATACTTAACATTAATGAAATACATTTAGGAGAGCCAATGTCCTACCAGTAGACAATAGGCATGCAGTGCATTTCCAGAATCACTTTGCTCTTTGTACACAACCCCTTACATGCAGTGTTAAAAACTGCAGCTGTGAGACATATAAAACCAAGGCCCTTTCCTGAACGAAGCACTACCTCTGATAATCAAATCTACCAGCTATTCTACAAGTTATAATCCCCTTAGCGCCTCATTCACAGGCTTACAAACACTCTGAACTGGGACTTCACCATCATAGATGCTTATACTGTAAAGCATTTGTTTCATTTGTACTGTATGGGAGCTACAATACATCTTAGAGGTTGTGCTTCATTCAAAAAACAGGGCCACAAATAACTCTAAAAATAACTCTACATTTACTATTTACATGTGAATGAGACTCTTCGTTCGGGACACATTAGCAGATTAATTTATTTCCCTTCATTGCTGGCGTCCAAACTGCAGAGTCCTGTGGAAAATTAAAAAACACTTAAGACAGTCCACGAGGGGAAAATCCATAGAATCAATCAATATGAATATATGCTGAATCGTTAACAATGGAATCTAATAGTGCTTACCTGGTACATCCTTCTTGCCTTTGGAGATTCTGCGGAGGTCTTAGGTAAACAAGCTGCATAAAAACAAGAGGGAGATTTAAGAACTGCAATAAAACCAACACATAAAATGCACGACTACACAACAAGACATGCAAGCTGTTCTGTGAGACTGTGGTTAGGTAGAGCAGCTGTGTTTTGAACTACATCAGCCACATGCAAGGTGCAAGGGCGCTGATGAAGGCCACAAGACACACATCCGTCTCACAGTGATTGTGAGTGCTACAAAATGTTGCTGCAGTTTTGGGAGAAACACAGTGAACAAACGCAAATGTGAACGTGATCGCATTTGTGGCAGCAGTTGACAGTTTACAGCGGGTAAAAAATAGGTATATTAAATATAAAGAAATGTCTTAAATGACTGATATCTTTAAATAAATATTGTTTTGGATAGGAAGTAGCTGGCTTAGGAAACACTATGTGACTGTCTCTGCGGTGTCGGTCAGAACACGGGGGGGGCGGGTATATCAGGAACTCTTATTAAAGGTTACAGAAACAGGTAGGTGTGGTTTTATCTTCAAGGACTCTCACCAAAGAAAAATGCACATAAATCCACTCTAAAAACATATTACTAAGTTCTGGAGAAAGTCCGCCCAACTGTCTTTGAGATCACAAATCAAACTAACTAGGGAGGGTCTTGTGCTCTGTATAATACTATTGATCTGTCCTAATGGACTTTAGGTAATAGAACATTAAATTAAGGGAATCCTAACCTGAAACTAACCTGAAACCTGTACCCTGAGCACACCTCTGTACAAACGATTTTTTTTAAGATTTTGCATACTCCCTGCCATACTCCAAAGTACCCCTATGGATACCCAAACCCTCATTTGAGAAACACAGATTTAAAGGTACATTGTGCAGGACTTAGTGACATCTAGTGGTGAGGCTGCAGACTCCAACCAACTGAAACTTCTCCCATGTGCTAAGCGTGTAGGAGAACTACAGTGGCCAGTCTGAAAACACGAGTGGCTCTATTTAGAGCCAGTGTTTGGTTTGTCTGTTCTGGGCTACATAACAACATGGCGGGCTCCCTATGTAGATATAAACGGCTCATTCTAAGGTAACAAAAACACAACGATTCTTAGTTTCAGGTGATTATACACTAATGAAAACATAGCTTTGAGTATTATGTTTCATGTCTGCCAATAGATGCGTCTAAATCCTACAAACTGGACCTTTAAGGCACAGTGACTTTGTACTAAATGCTGCTATATGCATGCTAACAAGCTCACAATGAAAATCTTAGTTTAGTGCAGGGGTTGGCTGTGGTTCCTTTTGGCTTTGACAAAAGATTATATGGAAATGAATAACAGTTATTATTTGACAGTTTAATTTTCTTTCATCATTGTTGTAGGCCTTAAGTATTCTTACATTTCCAGTGGTATATATGTGTAGCTTATATGCTGAATAAAAAAAATGCTGTAACATCTCGTCAACTATGTGCATCATACGTCTACGGCCTGGCGCCTTTTCCTGAAAATTGCTGAATCTTAATAACGATGGCTAATCTTGAGTCACCTTTGGGAGGCTAGCTATTGATTCTAAATTCAAAAGAGAAAACATCTCGGAGGAAGATAAAGAATTTCATAGTGAGTGGACAGATTTGTTTGCTTTCATCACTAAGGCTGCAGTTAAAGCACCAAATAATCATAAATAGCCCACTGCAGAGTAGCCACTTTGTTGTAAAGCATATCAGTAAATGCTAATTTAGACAAATTAGGAATGGTGACAGGCTGATGTAGATTAAATAGTCTGTGTAGCCGTCACTACGAGACACAAATATGTATTGTATAACATTGTTTGGGGCCAAAAAAAGCTCTTGTGATAGTAAAGGTTGCTGACGTCTGGTTTAGTGTGTTAGCATGCTAACATTTGCTTCTTAGCAGTAACAAAGTCAGAAGAGTGGCTAGAATGTTATAAATTAGCAGGTGATAAACTAACATATTCAGTGCTGGACCTACCACATTTGGCACCCTAGGCAAGCTTCCCCTGGCACCCTAGACAGCTGCCTATGTGGCCTTTAGGAAGATCCACCACTGAACAATTGGACATCTCATTCAAAACCACAAATGTCAACCTCATACCCTAGAGCAGTGTCTCTCAAACTTTCTATGTCATGACCCCTTTCAGAAGCTGTAAAAAAGCATGTCCCTTCACCCCACAATTCTTTTTTTTAATCATTCGTTCACAATAATTGGGTAAACAGGACCCATTTTGATTTTTAGTGAAGTAAAGGTCATCATGATAGCATCAATAAATTCTTTGTTTATTTTCCCTACATAAATCACATTCATTCAATTTTGTGTCACTCCATTCTTTTCCCCTGGTCATCTATGACCCAGCTGCAGTGGCTCTGTGCCCCCATAGGGGGGGCGCGTGAACCACTGCCCTCCAGCAAAAGTCAGGAAACATTAATGTTGGGACCAAATTTCTGCTAATCCATCCAACAGCTGTGGATATTTCACTCTGGCAAAAAATGTTAAAGCTCCTGCATCTATGGAGCTAAAGCAATTATTAATTAAAATATTTATCAATGTCACACTACTAAATTGTTGTCCCCAGCCTGAATGAACAAACTGTTGCCACCTACCAACTCTCTCTCACAGCTTCAATGTCGCTCACGAGATTCTGCGCTAAACAGATGCCAAAAATCTGCAACAAAGCACAATATTGTATATTAGGTGAATCAAAGTTTGACAGAGATCAGGTAATAAACCAAACTGCTCACAGCTTTCCTCACCTGTAGTAATGCAATCCCAATAAAGATGCCTGCCACCACCGTCAGGTTGTCTTGAAGCCACTTCTCAAACTGAGGAACGCATCCTTTGATATAGATGAATGTCCGCTGCTCAGAGTCCTGACAGAACAAATAAAACACATCACAAATCTGTGTAATAGCCTGACAGGAAAGTGAAGATGAAATATGTTGGTTTTTGTTTATCCTTTAAAAAGTTTTGAATCTTAGTGGCTGCAGACGATGATGTTGGGATTTAATATGCTTTGTGGGAAACAACAGTTATTTTTAATGATAGCACATGATTCTGATTTCATCCTGTGGTCCCCTCAAAACCCCTTTACAATAAAATCCCTGTGGACTAATGCTGCCTGGTTGTTAACACACACTCAGCCGCTTGTTTTTCTATTCTGACTCTTGTAAAAAAAAAAAAAAAAGTTCATTCTGGCTTTTTCCTCACATTTAAAGTCAAGAAAACAAACACAGCCTTTTCCTTACATTATGCTACCATGGAGAAAGGCCAAAGCTAATGATGGGGGAGGGGGTTCAATACCCAGTGCATTGCTGCAGCATGAGTAATACCACACGGCCCAAAGTGCTGATGGGGAGCCAGCTGCTGTATTCTGAAGACTGTGGAGTTTGGAAACACACTGAAAGAGGAATATTGTGCCCAGGGTGGAGTAACTGATGACCTCATGCAGTCAAATAAACCTGCCACAGGCAAAATGAGCAAGAGCAGTTTCTAATCTTCAAAGTTTATAGCTCCGGCTTAGTTTTAGATGAGGGTCTCACTCTGTGTTATGAATGTACGGTTCTGTTAAGTCGCTCACCGTTTTGGCTCGGATGTCGTAGCCACACTGAGTGTTGATGACGTCCTCCTGTAATGAGAACATGGGTCATGCTTACACATTTTTAAAAGGTAGAGTCAAAGACATGCATGTATACTGTAACATTCTGGGAGGATGTAAAAACAGTAAAGCTGTTTGTTTTCAGTCTAGACTTCATTTTAATATTTGCCACTCCATCCATCCATCCATCCATCCATCCATCCATTCATCCATCCATCCATCTTCTAACCGCTTCATCCTCTTGAGGGTCGCGGGGGGGCTGGAGCCTATCCCAGCTGACATTGGGCGAGAGGCAGGGTACACCCTGGACAGGTCGCCAGACTATCGCAGGGCTGACACATAGAGACAGACAACCATTCACACTCACATTCACACCTACGGACAATTTAGAGTCACCAATTAACCTGCATGTCTTTGGACTGTGGGAGGAAGCCGGGGTGCCCAGAGAGAACCCACGCTGACACGGGGAGAACATGCAAACTCTGCATAGAAGGACTCCCACACCTGGGATCGAACCGGGAACCCTCTTGCTGCGAGGCGACAGTGCTAACCACCATTATTTGTAAACAGTATGTTAGTAAGTAAGTAAGATGGCCTTTTCTAAAACTGGGCTGTCTATGCAGTAAAAACATGCAAATATTTTTGAAATTGGTGCTATATGACCAGAAAAACAGAGGAAAAGGGTTGTGGCATTCGCTTTTGCTCAAGAGGCAATAAAAACAGAATGAACTGCGCCGCACCGGACCATTAAATGCTCCCACTGGTGGGTGACGTGATGTGAGTTTAGCAGTTTTGACACAGGAAACAATATGGCCGTTAGTTTTTACCATTTGATCTCGGTTTTCAGCCTTCATTTTAACAATACAGGAAACATTATGGCACCCACTTCTTGTTCACAGCAGTGCCTAATTTTACGGTTTGATCAGAGTTTAGTCTGAGTTTGAGAGAGAGACACACAGAGACAGAGAGAGAAAGAGGGAGAGGAAGCTTCTGTATTCTTTGTGTTGGCTGTGGGGGCATACAAAAATGTGGTGGTACAATTTGTAGTTTAAGCCACAGCTCAGTCCTTCAGGATGTGTGCCAGCCTCTAAAGCCATTTTTTGTAGCGACTAAACAGTGAAATTACAACCTCTGGGTCCATGCCATGACGCTACTGAGGCCCAAAAAACCTTTTCCCATAGACTTACACTGTGCACGAGACATCTGCAAATCATAGATAACACAGAGTCTGATAAAATTTCAAAAGTCTAGTTGAGCCGCATGATTAAATCATTTTACCATCATTCAAGTTAGTGGAGGGCTAAACCGAAAGTTAGCTTGCACAAGTCTCTAGTGTGCTTACTCTGTGGGCCCAATAATGTGGAAGATTTGGGTAAATTTACACCAGAGAAGTCAGACTCTTTTGGTATCATGCACCACTAAGGAACTTTCACAGGAATGAACAGGGCCCCACCTTCAACACTGCGTCAAGTTCTCTTTATACATCCGTGCCAAAGCCCACAAATTACAAAACCCATCATGCAGTGGATTTTTACTGGCTTTTTTGAGCTGAGAAATGAGCAGGGACATCTCGGCACTGGCAAGAAGTTTACTGTAGTCCATTTAAACCTACTACCTACATTGTTCTGATACAAAGCTGGTTGGAAATTTGCAAAGAACCCCTTTAAGTTTAAGAGGAGGACAATATAGTTGGTTTTGGTCTTTTTCTTTTTCTTTAAATTCTGTCATTTTAATTTTAATGTAAAAACCTGTGACTTGGACTTGCTTCAAAAGACATAAAAAACACCTTTGCACAGTAACTTGAAAGTGCTTTCATTCTGAATCATGTGTTAATCTCCAATCTACATTCAGGCTAATTATGGAGTGTTGCTCTCAAAGACGATGACCTTGGTGGAACAGTATTGCCGTGGGTCAGCAAATAGAGAAGACTCTTGTGCAACTTTCATTATTACAGTGAAGCATGGCTGTTTTGCTGAGGCACTGTCACTCGTCTGCACAGACAGCAGCAGTTCGAGCATTTTTCTGCCAAAAAAACAAGCCTTGGTCAAGATAACCCCTCCCAGTCGCCTTTAGACTTTGCTGTGCTGGCAGAGCCTGAGAGGACTAAACACTGAAGCTTCGACGTCCTGTTGGAAACCAGCCATGACAGTCGACCGCGTCAGCCAGCCTTCTGGAGGACGCAGATAACCAAGCAATGTGTCACAGGGAGGACCCTCACTATTTCCCCTCAAACTAAAGGTTTCAACATGTTAGAAAACGACACACTCAATTTGTTCAAAGACTCAAAAACACCAAATTACACCCAGGCTTGTTATGTTTTACCGTAACTGGGAATAAATTGGCTGTGCATTAGAAAAACCCAGAGTGCGGTGAGTTTTTTGCGGTGACATACCGCTGGATCTTTGGTGCAGCAGGAAAAGGGCACTCCACATTTCTCACGACTCGGGTTGGAATCAGTGCAGTTGAAGTAGATGTTTAAATTCCAGTCGTCCGCTCCGAAAGCTCCACAACACTCCCACTACAAGGTTAAAAACACACACAAAAAGAACTCCTATATGTCAACACATGTCCCACAGAAATGGTAAAAACAACACTGAGCTGAAGTGAAGAAACCTAGCGCTCACATATTCCTGGGTGAAGTCTATCAGGTTCTGCAGATCAATGTCGTCTCTGTAGGCCCGAATGTTGTTGTTAATGAAAAAATTGAGCTGGTCCTTGATCCAGTCTTTGAAGACAAAGGCCAGGACTCCTGCAGTCAGCTCCAGGAAGAAGATGATACCCAGGAACACGGAGAACTGAAACACATTTAGCAAACATTATCATGAGACCACCAAGACTGGAAAAATCTTTGAGGGGAAAGATTTTCTTATTTCTTCACAATGTGTTTGATGAGGCGACGTACAAATTTCAGCAAGAAAGAGTTTTCCCGCAGCGCTCCGATGCACCCAGCAAATCCGAGAATGAACATCACACCGCCCACCACCAAGAAGAGCCAGACGGGGTCAAAGCCCCCCAGGTCTGTGATGGACGAGATGTTGGAGAGGACACCCTGGAGAAACAGAGTCAGGGGTTAGCTTGTAGTATACACTCTCACAAGGTCCCAACTTCATAAATGTGATGAGCTCAGTGGACTGACAGAAAATTAATTGCCAACTAGTCTGATAATCACTTAAAGGAATAGTCTGACATTTTGGGGAATAAACTTATTCACATTGTTGCCGGGAATCAGATGAGAAGATCGATACTAACTTCTGTACGATTAATATGGAGGTGGAGCCAGCTTAGTTTAGCATAAAGACTGAAATCAGGGGAAATTTCTAGTCTGCCTCGGTCCAAAGGCAACAACATCCATACGAATAACGAAGTGTAAAAATTACACATTGTGGTGTTATGGAGGTTATGAGCTGGATAGGGGAGGCAGGCGTTGGTTGGCACATAGCTACTTTCTGTTTTTTTGAAGGTCACAGAATTAAAAATTGTAACATAAAAATGTTTGCCTTCTTCACCTGCGCTCATCTACTGGGTTAAAACATCAGAAAGTCACTAACTGTTTTGGTGAGTGTGACACTTCAGTTTTATAGAATCAAAAGCAGAAAGTGGTCTGTGGACTAAATGTATTATAAAACGGTGTTAGAAAGAGATATTGGAAAAGTGTAAGGGTACTTTCACACCTAATCTGTTTGGCTCGGTTAAAACAAACAAACCCATTTGCACGATTAGCACGGTTCCTTTGGACTGGTGTGAAAGCTGCCAATTGAACCCTGGTGTGGGACCGAACAACCAAACAGAGACCACTCGAAAAGTTGGGTCTTGGCCCGCTTCCAAACAGATGTGGTGCAGTTTGTTTGTGGTGTGAAAGGAAAGAAACCAACCACAGGATTCTATGATAGCAGATATGTGTTTTTTCCCTCTGGTGTAGACCAAATGAACTAAACCTCAAGTGTGAAAGCACCCTTATCTCTGGTTAATAGATACAGGGGTCAGCTACAATTTTTATATAAGATTTAAAAGTCTGTGATGGATGATTGTAGCTTGTTAACTTAATTTCATCACAAAGTTGGGCCCAATGTGAACAGTTCAATGAACCCTGAATCATCCAATATTTGCATAAATGTCCAAATCTGATTCGACTGACACAATTCTGACTCTAGTACAGCCCTACATTAAACATATTTATTTATAGCTGAGACCTTAACCATACTTTTGATGCTGGTTGGAACACTAACATAGTTTATGCCAGAGAAATACGACAGCGAATGAAAAGTGTGCCAACCAAGCCCAGTCTCCCCCATTTCTTGGCGGACGTATTGACTCACTTATCCATAAAACAGCAAATTTTTGTTTTTACACATCAGTTTGTGTTCAGATTAAAATAAAGAGGTGGAATGTGTTAATGTGTGTGCTTTAGCAGAGTGGTTCCCAACTGGTCCAGCCACACAGTCCAGATTTCTCCAGAGTCATTAGTTCAAGGTCAATGAAGTTTAATATATTCAGCATCATACTTGCATTTGGCCATGTTGTTGAGCTAGTTTGCCGTCTCTGTCAAGCAGCTGTACGTTAGTCACTCACTCTACAGCAGGAAATGGCACTTCATGATAAAAGTGCTGTGCTGGACATTCACTGTACTCTAAAATAATGTGTTTCTTACAAACTTGACACGTTCGTGAGCCACTTGCGGTCCATTCAGAATGGACCCATGACCCACTCTTGGACCACAACCCACCAGTTGGGAACCACAGCTTTAGACGTGCTGGTTGGTAGATTTTGTTACCTTTGGACAGAGCCAAGCTAGCTGTTTCCCCCTGTTTCCATTGTGCTACCCTTAGCTAAAAGACTGCTGATTCTACTTGACACACAGGCATGTGAGAGGCGTCAATCTTCTCATCTGACTCTTCACAAGGAAAAATATTAGCCTGTTTTCCAAAATAGTACACAATGACTTTAATCATAAGTAATTTATTTCAATTATACCAAATATTCTCCCGTTCCAACTTTTGCACACGTGACGATTTGCACTTTTCTCTGTTTTATATCATTGTAAACAGAATCTTTTTGGGGTTTTAGACTGTTGGTCAAACAAAAGACGACATAACTGTGATTAAAATTTGTATTGACCAAACAATTATTCCAGTAATCAACGCAATAAGCATCAGATTAGCTGCAGCTACATGTGAATAATGAAGCACTGATCTAAGACATGATCTTGATCTTTAAAGGTTCCTCAGTGAAAGTCAAGACACATTTAAAGTCACTTGACTCTATCCGTCCCCCTTTTACACCCCAGTGCTGAGTCTACACAATGAATGAATCTGTGAAATGCATCAGATCCTTTCCTCTGTCCATTGTTCAGAGGGCCGTCCCACCGGAAAGCATGACATTCCTTTCTTATTCAGTAAAGCCACTGCTGTTATATCACACAGTCAGATGGGTGTAAACGACAGGAGGTGAATGTAATTGATCCGCTAAGTATATGTATCATCTGCAGGTGTCCATGAGTGAAAAGATTCACACACAATGAATTGATTCAGGTTATAGTTACACACACACATAAGCATTAAAATCACCTTTTCGCTCCATGCCCACAACCCAATGCCGAGGAAGGCCACTCCGAGGAACTATGAGACAGACAAAGAAGAAAGAGACAAGAGAGCAGGATTATTTTTGCTGTGACTGCACCATGTAGTCATCACACACACAGCGGAGGCACAGGAGAGAAACCACTGAGAGATTTTTCCTGGCAGTGATCCATTAACTAAATATTTCTCATGTAAGTCTGCAGTATCAGCAGGAGACTCCCACATGAGAAAGCATCTTCTAACAGCCTGAACGCATTATGACTGCACACGTTTCCACCTACGGAGTAAAAGTTCAAAGCCACATTTCAGGAACTTGAAGTGACGAATCAAGGCATTAATAACATTGGAAATAACTGTAACCCCTAATATTTTACAGTATGCTCGTATCTCTTGGTTAAGTTGTAAAATGTATCATGATGACGCTGACTTTGTGGCTCTTATTGATCCACAACTCTTGGATGTTGGAACATATTCACGTGATAATGCTCTTTTAACAACTGAACAAGCTCCATCTGCTGAAGAAGACCATGAGATCTGGTTAAAAGCTCTGGAACTTGGACATCAACCATTTGATTTGGTCTTAAAATGTACTTCCATATAAGATTAATAGCAATTTATAACCATAATAAAAATCCACTAGACCCACTCAGACTTCCTAAACAGCTACTAAAGCTAAAGTAACAAATAACGCTGCTCTTCAAATAGCTGCTCTGAACTCGGGACATTTTATTTACAGACTGGATCCCAGTTTAGGATCCCCCCCCTCCATAAATAGACACAAAGCATTTCACAAATGAATATGTCAAGTGATGATTTGTGGAACAGTTGCAGAGGAAGAAGGAGGAACAGATGCTTTTGACACAGCCAACTTCCTCTGATGATATATGAACGGTGAAGGGATCAGAGAGGTCGCTGACTGCAGCCTGAGATCCTGCGGGACCTGACAGGTGGCCTTCCTCTTCATCACTCTGAGGTCTGCGAGGGGCCAGGAACATATTGGCTCCACTTATGGTGCAACTTTAAAAAAAGGGATAGGCGACATGACGACATGTACTGCGAGACAATATAACTTAAATGTTGAACATTTTTTATACCATGACAGGTCTCCTTTTGATGTTGCGGGGCATTTACCAGGGTCCTGACCTCCCAGTCCATCCACTCCGGTGATTCTGTCTGATATTAGGGAAGCTGGGCACATGAGTCAGTGGGCCTTTTTCCACAGAAGTCATCTTGACATTGCAAACAATGGACAGAACTGCTGTTTGGCAATATTGGATTTACATGATTCGTGATTTTTACATCAAAACGTGAAATGTCAGGTATTTAATTTACTGCTGACAGTCCCATCTGGTTATCTCATCCATTCACAATTTTTCAATTGATATTTGTTGTATCACGACACATAGATGCAACAATTAGCTGATTCAGTTATTCAATCGACAGAAAATTAACCAGCAACAGTTGTGATACTTGATTAACCATTGCAATCAATTATGAAGCAAAAGTGCAAAACATTTTCTGGTTTAATCTTCTCAAATGTGATGATTTAACGCTTTTCTTTTAGCCGTATCATTGTAAATTGAACATCTTTGATTGCATGTTAAACCAAAAAAATTTAATTTTGGCTATTTTCTGATGTTAAGACATGACAATTAATTAAGAAAATAATTAATAGATTTATCAGTAATGAAGAAAATAATGATGTTTAGCTGTGATCTAATAGGAGTGGGAATCACAATGCAACATTACTGCAATTTTAAACATTTTCCATAGTATAGCAGTGACATATATTGTGATTTATTACCTTTTTTTCAACTGCAAATTATGTCACCAAAGAAACACTTTGTGAAAATCTGTTTTAATCTAATAAGACAAAGTGTTTATCTCTGCCTGGTTATCTCACTTCACTCATTTTTACGGCAGCAAAATGTGTCTGAGCAGAAAAAGCAATTGATTTTTTTTGTTCTTGGCTTTTAATTTGTATTTGCAGTATTAATAATTTATATGATAAAAAATCAATGCTTGGCGTCCATGTATCATCACGACTCTATGCTGTATTGATCCACCCCCCCCCCCCCCCCCCCCCCCCCACACACACACACACACACATCTACACATTATTTAAGGAGATAAAGAGATTAATGTTTAGTCTATAAAACATCAGAATATGGTAGAAAATGCTCATCAGAATTTCCCCAAACCCCCAAGTTATTGTTATTATCATTTTAATTTCACATTCATTCACTATAATGTGAGACCTGGGAAAGCAGTGAATTCTCATCAGATGTCTGGCATTTTTAATCAACTAATCAATTCCAGTTTTCTGTCAATTGATTAAACAATTAAACACCTCCAACCCCACCTTTCAGATTTAGTATTAATGAATGACATTAGTAAAGCCTACCCCTAATCACAGGTGTCATAGTGGGGGAAAAGTGGGACTGATTACCCAGAGCCCTAATGAAAGGGGGGTCTTGAAAAGCCCGGAAGAAAACATTTGGTGTTTTTGCTTTTTTTTTTTTTTCCCTAAGTAATTAGTGGCATAACTAAATTGAAATTGGCTTGAATACATTGGCTGAAAGACTGAACTTTGTATTGAAAAATAATGGAGGCTCTCTGAGGCCCGTCTCCCCCTTAGAGGTGCAAAATAGTTTCGTCCACCCCTGCACTATTCCTCTCTTAACTAGAGCTAAGTGATGTTATGCTGCTGGAGTAACACTGTACACTGTCATGACTTTTTCCTAAAAAGGGGGAAATTGGGGTTCCAATAAAAGAGAGACAAAGAAAAAAGGGAAAGAAAGCAAACTGACTTTGCAAAAAAATAAAAAACAAAAATAAAATCACAACAGATGATCAAGAGAGGAAGGGCGGGGGGCCCTCAGAGACTGCTTATGCATAGGGCCAAGAATCTGGTGCTACGCCCCTATCCCTAATCAGCCCTTTAAAAAGTATGCCTTATCCTGCTTCTTTGTTTCAGAATAAAAGAAAAAAAAAGCAGTGGAGGCTCTCTGAGGCCAATCTCCCCATTTAAGGCACAAAATGGTTTAGTCCGCCCCTGCTATTCCTCTCCAGACGCAGCTAGAGCCACGTTATGCTGCTGGGGCTCCAACGCACACTGCTGTGTCTTCACCCTTAAAGAGGGGAAACTGAGGTTCGAAAAACAAAAGAAAGAAAGGGAACTAAAGGAAATAAAGCAAACTGACTTTGTAAAAAAAATATTTCATAGGGTGTATGAAAGAGACATGGATCAAGAGAGGAAGGGTGGGGGCCCACAGTGCTTATGCATTGGGCCCAGACTTTGGTGCTACGCCCCTGTCCCTAATAACCCTTTAAAAAACATGCCATATCAAAATTCTTTGTTCCATAATAAAAAAAAAACAGTGGAGGCTCTCCTAGGTCCCTCTCCACCCTTAGAGTTGCAAAATGGTTTAGTCTGGCCCGTACTATGCGTCTCTAAATCCAGCTTGAACCAAGTGATGCTCGTTGTACTGCTGAAAAAAGGGAAAATTGGGGTTCCAAAAAAGAAAAGAAAAGAAAGAAAGAAAGGGAACTAGCTTTATAAATATATATATTTCAAAAGGTGTGTGAAAGTGAAATGGATCAAGAGAGGAAGGCGGGGGGCCCACCAAAACTGCTTGTCTATAGGGCCCAGACTTTGGTGCTCCACCCCTGTCTCTGAGAACCCTTTAAAAAACATACTTTATCCTCCTTCTTTGTTTCAGAATAAATAAAAAATAGTGTAGGCTCTCTGAGGCCAATCTCCCCCTTTTAAGGCGCAAAATGGTTTAGTCCGCCCCTGCGCTACTCGTCTCTAAACGCAGCTAGAGCCAAGTGATGCTCATTATGCTGTTGAAAAAAGGGGAAATTGGGTTTCCAAAAAACAAAAGAAAAAAGGGAACTAGCTTTATAAATATATATATTTATTTCAAAAGGTGTGTGAAAGTGACATGGATCAAGAGAGGCAGGCGGGGGGCCCACCGAAACTCTTTATACATAGAGCCCAGACTCTGGTGCTACGCCCCTGTCCCTGATAACCCTTTACAAACAGGCCTTACCCTACTTCTTTGTCTCAAAAATATCACACGACCTGTTAAAAATAGTAACTGGAGGCCCAAAGTGGGACGCCCAGAGGTCCTTAATGGGGTTACTGGTGTGTGTTAAGCCCAGGAGGTGTTCGCTTTCCCTGATTTCACTCAGCACATGATGATAAGGGACAAAGACACAGCTGCCACTGACACTACCATCAAATGTCCTCGCATGTAAACAGAGTTATGGCATTAACAGTGAGGAAAGCCCCTCACCAGAGCTCCCTCACACTGATGCTGTCTACACAAAAACAAAAGCTGTCAGCGCGAGCAAGTGCGCGCAGGAGCAGCGGGCTGATTGCAGGGGATGAAATCATCCGTGTCTCTTAAATGAAAAACCAACGGGAGGAAAGCAAAACGGCTCTCAGCGGAATTACGAGCCAAAGCTGTTGTTGATGGAGAACAAAAACATGTCATGTCAGTGTGTGTTAAGCTGAGGACGCAGGGCCTGAAGTCCTAACACAGCAAACAGACGGGACTTACCCAGAATATGATGTTGAATCCGAAGATGAAATACTTGATGCAGCAGCTCACTTCATGAGCCTTGAAATGCTTTCCTGACATCATCTTGGGTTGGATGTTTGTGTTCAACGCCGCCCGCAGAGGGAAATGATCACATCTATGGTCCTCTTATGTTTGACAGCCTGGTTGTGGAAACACCTTTTTTTATTTGTTAAGGCTCGACAAACGCGCCGTCAGTTGTTTCAGCGCCTGATAATAAACATCCTCCTGGATATCCGCGGACAAAAGGCGCAGAGGAGCCGCAGATCTGCCGCTGTGTCCGCAAACACCGCACTTTATTCCCGGTACGGATCTCCAAAGGTATAACGGAGAAATAAATCCATTGAAGTCAACGAGATTAAAACCGATGGTCTTCTATCTGACCCATAATCTAGACATGGCTGTTATTTGATAGGCACCGGTGAGAGCCAATGAGAGTCTTCAGTGGTCACAGGGGGCGGGACTTCCTCCAGCAGAGGGCGTCACTACCCCCGTATGACCGTGAGTTATAGTGTGCCATGATATTTAATCACTTAGAGTATAATTTATTCATCGCTGACTAATTTATTTGGTTTATAATAGGAAACTCGACTATAAAATTAGAGCTTATTAGACCTGTTGGGCTACGGGGACCCAGTGTGGCCAATATTAAATAAATCAAGTTGACATAATGGAATAAATAATCAGGTGTAAACATGTAAAACAATAATTAAAAGGAACCCTGATATTTAATCCTGCCTCTTTTCATTATAGCAGACTTTATTTTGGCTGATCTTATTTTTTTTGTTTTAAAATGTCTTTTATTTTCCAGTCTTTGTGTCTCAAATCACCACCACCTTTAAATTAATTTTTCAAATCAGTTAATTCATGTTTTAAATTATCTTTAAATGTCCTTATATATTGGATTGCCTTGTCTGTTTTATGTTCATTCTGTCTATTTTCATGTGTGCTTACAATGCCCTTATTGTACTGCACTTAATGCTGCATTTCTTGTACAAAAGTTGCTATATAAATGCAGTTTATTTTTCTTAAAAACACTTTTATTTCATAAAGGGATATAAAATAATAAAAAGTACAAACAAAAGAATAAAAATAATAACATAGAAAATAAGAATAAAAAATGGAAAAAAATTAAATAAAAAAAAAAAACTTCTGGTTGCCTGTAGACTAAAAAAAGATCTGCAATAATAACTTGTAAAAAAAAAAAAATAAGCAGGCTATTTCACATTTTTTCATTTTATAATGTTGCAGGTATTTATATAATATTGATTGTAGAAAACAAGGGTCGCTCACTCTGGTTCCACATCGCATTTCTTTTATTTTGATGACGTTTCAGTCTTTGGGTCTTCTTCACGATCAACAAAATCAAGTCTGCTGCCAGAGATCAGCACCTCATTATAATTCTTAGTTTCCTTTTATATCTTAAATTTATATAGGCCTAATATTGAACATTTTTATGACAAAATAAGCCTGCCCAAAGAGTTGAAATTGTGACACAGACATTACATATCTAATTCGTGGTGCTCAGCAGTGACTATATTACTATACTGTACCATGATACTTTTTTGTTTTACATTCTCTTGTAGAGCATCTCAGGCTTTTTAAAAAATTCCATATTTTAGGATTTAGATTATATATCCACCATGATGTGCAGAATGAACCCCAGCATAGAATTAAAGCAGCTTTATGTTTTACATTTCTTCATAGGGTCTATGCTACGATTTATAGACATCATTAAATGCATCTAGTTACTATTCTTTGCCCAGTCCTCGTGTGAGTCAGTATGCATGGGACCACACAAAGTGCCAGTGTATCTTTTGCCCATGTATCGATCTGTCTGACATATTATTACTGCTGATGGCTGCTTGTTTCTGCCTGTGAGTTGTTGTATGGTCTGGGTTAGATTGTGAAACTGAATTGTGCCTCTGGGATAAATAAAGTTGTCTGAACTTTACTGAACTGAACTTCCTGTTCTATAAATGATCCAGGGATATTTTTTACATATGTTTTGGGACTGTCCTCTCATTGCTACTCTCTGGAGATTTGTTAATGATTCTTCATCAGATTTGACTGGGTTTGAGCTACGATCCAAATCAATCTCTTTGTCTTCTAAAGGGCAATTCATCCTTTACTCTTAATGAATGCAGGCTGCTGTTTAAAGGCTTCACAGCTGCAAAGAAGATACATTTACAAACGAGGTACACAGCGAGTCTCTCTTTGAGTTCATCCTGGATTTTGACCTTTAATAAAATCGCAAAGTTAAAATGTACAATAGATAAGATGACTGTACCCTAGGAAAATAAGGACATTGATGTATATCATAGCAGCCCTTGATACTCTATAGACTTACATGCTTTAACCTCAGCAGCCAGCATACACACACTACTGATTCATTTGTCCACTGTATGCCCAAAAATCTGTATATCTAACACCCTGGTCAGTCTGCTGTGCAGGACCGTGGTGGTTCTGGATATTAATTCAATCACTTTAATCAATTACTTTAATTTTCCTACACAGATAGAAGTATTTTTGGAGTCTTTGTCAGTGCTGAGAGAAATAAAATAATGGATGAGGAGAAACTTTGCCCCCTGGTGGAAAAACAGTGTGTCATCTGTTTCACAGTAACTCAATACATGAGAGACAAAAAGCTACAAAATGTCAAATTAAACATGAAAGAATATTTTTGATACATGCATCATTCCAAAATAATATTGTGTGTGATTTGTAAAAAAATAAAATAAACTAAAATAAACACTGGCAGTCATTTTGAATATTGGCTTGGTTTATTGCATAAAATAAAATAAGTACTAATCTATTACAAATATTTGTTTACAAAACAGGATAAATTATGAAAATAAATATTTCTGTGCAGTTCGTCTGTATTGTCAATGCAGGCAGAGAAAAACTGAGATTATATACACATGTAAGTCTACTAATAAAAGAAAAAAAAAAGAGACTTGACTCATCGTTATGAGATCATAATCATACCTCATGCCAAGACAAACATCATAATGCAGAGGGCAGCATTAAACAGGCCGTCCTGTTCACACCAACGGCTGTATCTGAGGGTGATTCATACACACAGTCCGCCATGGACTGAAAATGAAAAGTATTATTGGGCACGACAACAGCTTTTTTTTTTATCACATTGTCAGTACTGACTCCAAAATTCCTCCTGGAGATAAAACTAAAAAAAAAAAAAAAAAAAAACAGTTTGGCAATACAAAGGTAGTAATCATGCAATATCAAAAACCACTCACCCTTTCATTTTGGCTGCACTTCACTTAGAAAAATATTGTTTTGGATTCAACAAAATATTTCAGCATCTCACAAAAATAGCTTTTTTTTCTTCCTTTTTTCTAAATCATGATCCTTCATTTGACCCTGCGTGCGTGCGCGAGTCGGCGTTCCCAGAAGCCTCTCCATGAGGACGGGAGTCAAATAATAATCGTTAACACAGCTTGAGGCAGTTTTTAAAAACAACTTTTAAAACAATGGTTTGTGGTGAAAAAAAAAAAGCTTTGGTGATCCTTGTCGTTTAGGGTTAGTGTTTTGCAACACCCAGCGTACTTCCCTTTTATATTTCTACAGAATTTCTATTCAGTCCTGCCAAAAGAACACTGATAAGTTAGATGAGGTTTTCAGGTCAGAGCTAATAAAGCCTAATCCGACCCACATCTTAACCAAAACCTTATTCCCAGTTATGTAACGTAATCATTACACTGCATTTCCCCTTTTTAGAGCAAACAGTTTCCAATACATCACACAAGAACACAATGTACCTTCATTTGCTTCTGTTTGATTAAGGCTTTTGCACAGTTTTCAATAATATGTAGCACAAAGTCTAAAATACTGAGCCTGGAATAAATAACCCTGAAGAGAAGTTTAAGAGCTGAGACATCCTGTAAAACAAACAACAAACAAACAAACAAAAAAAAATCTGCCGTGAAATGTTTAGTATGCGAAGATGTTCATGAAGCAAAGTTTTGAGTATTGCTATTATCATCGCAGTGTGCATTTAGCCAACGGCTTTGAGAACCATCTTCATTTTGTGCAAAACATATAATTATCTCCTTGACTAGTCAATCATATTTAAATACATTTTGATTTCACATTCTTTTTTGTTTCTTTTTAATTTGGGTTTTTGGCCAATGTCGAAGGGTACCTGTTCACTCAGTAAAATATGAATGATATGCTTTTCCTTGGAAAATAACTGCATATAACATTGTTAGTTAACACAACTAATACAGAAGTATATTAAACACATTTCTCTTATACTACCTTTTAAAATCACAATAGCATGCTGGAAGCATAACATAATACACCCAGAACAGAGAGAAACGTTTTGCGTGTGTGCGGCTCAATCCCAGGATAAATGTTGGCATTGTACATTGAACAACATGTGGGCAGTTTTAGGCACAAAAACTATTTGGTTATGGTTGGTAAAAGATCATGTTTTGGCTTAAAATACATGCTGTTTGTGGCAGTATCTCTGCTGGAAAAACCACTGCTTTTCATGTCTAAAAAGCCGCAAGAAAAACAGCGACGGGTTGCTACAAAACACCCATGTTTGGTGCCTAAAAAGAGTGCCACATACTGTAGGTGACACCCCATCCACCTCCAGACAAAGTCAGCTAATACACTACCTCACTTTAGAAACGTTGACACAATATGTATGAAATGTAACCTATTTGTGGTTCGCAGAAATGTACAATGCCAACATTTCTTCCAGCGACTGGCCTGTGTGTTTCTGGCATTTCAAATACAAAACGCCCGTCCACAAAGAGGGCAGGCACGACAGCCTGAATCCATTATGCATTTAAAAACACATAAGGCTCGGTGTGAAATACTTGTAACACTTCTGTGGCATCTTATGAACCAGCTTGTTGATTCACTGAGCATAGTTAGATCGGCTAAGCAATATAATATGAAGCATTAATGCATTATGCATTAATCACAGTCAGTGAATCCAGTGCTTTATTGTTTCTAAATATGATTTCATAATGGCCAGACTGCACCTATGAGATGCTATACTTATGTTTATAAAGGCAATACAACGCTTTATAATGAGGTTTTCCGAGTTACTACAAAATGTACAAAACCTTCTTCTTATTAAAGAAGCCTGAAATGCATAATACTAATACTGACATGATCTCATAAACAAAGCCTGAGAGTATGTTTTTAACACTGTTAAGGTTTCTTGGCTTTGATACTGTGTTGTTTAAAAAGTCACCCTTTCATCGTCATGTTAGACTAATTTTGTAACACCTTTTGTTCTTTGACAGAGTTGCATAAATACTGTTGTGTAATGACACCAGACAGGGATGGAAAAAGGACAACATAAATCCTCACAGTTGGCCACAACGTGCATCACCTACATCACCTGGTCACAAGTGGCCGCAGAGATGCCGTATTGTTCAGACACATCCTGCTGAGAAGTGTTAAAGCACGACCAGCAGAGCAGCACACTTGAGTCCCCTTATGTGACCTTGATGGCAGTCTTCTTGTGGAGGAAGAGGAAGGAAATGTAGGGCACGCCGATGAAGGCCCATTTCTCGTTGGGCCAGAACATGATGACCGGTCCTCGCTCCGGGGCCTCGGTCGCGACGTCGAAGTAGGCGAAGCAAACGCAACCCAAGTAGGAAGCCAGGCAAATGAGGATGTGCCTGTAACAGCAAGAGGAGTTTGGATGAATGAGTGAACTGCCTGAGAAATGGGTCGCTAAATATATCCGGGTGCTGCCTCTGTTATTTGAGTCTCTAAAAACTCACTTTGTTAGAGGAATACATCACCCGCAAAATTACCATTTGTATGTAGAGTTATTCACAGCATGAGTAATTGATATACATATGGTCATTTGCTGGTGAAGTATTCATTTAAATATAGACAGAAATGACCTGATAAAAGCTTTTTGTAGTGTAACAGCAGAAGTTTTGATAATAGTAACCTAACTAATGTCAAAAGAGTAGCCATTATTCTGACCCCTATAATCGTCCACACTACAGTAAGTTTTCTGAGTCTTTTTTGAGCTTACCAAGCACAGTGTAAGTAGGGAAAGTTGACAGATGACCACATCTCACAGAATATCCTGTCACTGATCCAACAAAGCAGAGCCAGTGCCCACCAGATCCCTGAGACCAGACCCAACTTGAACACACGTGGGTTTTCACACCTGCAATGACGAAACAGAGCACTGAGAAACATGAACAACTGTGAAAACACACACAAGTTCACACAAGTTTTGACAGCTGAGAAATAATCGAACTTACACATAACGCCTAACGTAGTATGTTTTCATTTTATGTCACAAACCCCCCCCAAAAAATCCCAAATAAGACATTTTTTGCCGTCTTTGATGGGCAAGTCTCAAAGTGAAAGAGAAGCAATTTCACGCAGTCTAAAAGAGAGTGTGACAATAAACGAAATAAAACATGTCAATATATCTGCAAGCATTTCAGAGACTGAGATAAGTTGTTGCTAATAGTTTAGCTTTCTGATTACTGGAGACAAACGCTCAAGGCTGCGGCTTCATGTCCACATTAATGTAGCTATCGTTAGAGCCTCAGATCACGGTTTGTCCTTCACTTCACTCCCCACCGCTACAGACCAGCTTGCAGTGAGGAGAGCAGGCAGCACCTCTGGAGTTGGGGTCGCCAGTCAGTGGCTGCAGCAACCTGAAACCCAGCGCCATGCGACTGGACAACCCCGACTCCCCTGGCCACCAGCCCGGTGTGTCACCCAGCGCTGGGGGGTTTGCGCTAGCTGAATTCAAGCTGCTACAGACACCGTCCGAGAGTCCATCTCTTGAGCTGCGGCCTGCTCTCCTCCTGTGGAAACACTCCACATCAGTGGGGAGCAAGGTGAAGGGATGGTGGGGTGGCTAACGTTAGCGTGCTAATTCTTGTCTCATTTGTCATCTGATTAACAGGGAGAAAGAGCAGAGGGAGGAGGATCTGAGCGAATGTGTTGCATCCAACTGTACACTGCAAAAAGACCAAATAAAGCAATGCATGTAAAACACTGGGTTACTGAATGAAGTGCGTGCATATGCCCAAGGTCGTCTGGTAGGACAGAGAGGAGGAGAAGGATGTAATTTTGAATTATGCTGGGTTTCTTTCTGCCTACCCGAGCTTTAAGACTCCAAAACAGCAATAATTAACGACCATAGGGTGAGGATGTCTCTCTCAGAATACACTGGGCACTGTGTCCAGTTTTGGTTGTGTACAAATCCCCCCTGCTTGTTATGAGGTTTTGTAATGATTTTACTGCCTGTGATGTCCACTCTTAGCTAGGGTGCTATAGTTACAACTGAAATATGTTCATACCAGGAAGACAAATTATATGTTAGCACATTTATTTTTAGATGAGGGGATTATCTTCTCTTTCTTTTTGGAGCCTGACAGAACTGTCCGAGGCATTCTGGTCTCTGCACACATATCTCAGAGTGGACACTCCACTGACCTACAGAGACATGTGCTAATCCAACATGCGGCTGATAAAACTATTCTTAGTAGTGTCCTCCTTAGACATACCAGTTAGAGCCCTGCTGCTGGCTGAGGCCAAAACAAAGACAGGGGCAAGGAGGCCTGACCGAACTGTGCTGATGATGCAACTGTTTAGTCACTGTGAGACAGTGTGTCACCTTCCCTTATGACTGGGCATTTCATGAAGTCATAGTATTTTACGAGCCTTTAATTTGAGTTGCCATTGTTTCAAGGTGAAAGGAAATGTTGGAATGACGCAAACATTTTGCATAAAGTATGACAACATAGTAAGATTTCAATAAACAAGAAGCATCTCTCAGCTGCAGAGGCCATGGAAACTGCTGGTCTACAGTGAGTGAGCGGCCATGACGTCTCTGTGACAGTGGAAAGAACAGTAAAGACATTTTGCCATTTTAAAGCTAACTTATGGAGCTTTTTATCACCTTATAAAGTTGTTAATGCAAATGTATTAGCCAACAGTTGCTTTGCATTAACATGAATGAGTTCAACATTCACTCTCATTTAAAGCACTTGGTTTTAGTCTCACTTGCCGCTCCACTATGTTTTGCATTTAACAATTAACAAGTATAACATTTGTTTTAAAATTGTCATCTTCATTTAAAAAGCACCAAAATCAGGATAAATAATGTAATTTGTAAAAACAACAAAAATGGCGGTAATACCTAGGGGTGTAACAATCAATCGATCTGCATCGATATATCGATTCAATGATATATCATTGATGCAAAGTGAAAACATTGCTCCATATCACCATCTTTGGGTTACGCCTCCATTTTGAAACTCTGTCACACAGAGTCAAACAGCAGCAGGCAGACAGTGGCAAGCAGCCAAGAGATAAACATAACGTTATTAACTTGAAAATTAATCAGCAGTGTGGAAATGTTTTCAATTTCAGAGAAAATACGGGTCAACAGACAAAGCATATGCCTTGTGTAAACAATGCCGTTATAAGATAAAACACAAAGCACCTGCCTAGGCTGCTTTTATTAAACAATGTTTAGCTGAAATAACGTGTTTGCAGGCTAAAAGTCAACCATGCTGCTCAGTTGAGAGATGTAAGAGATGAGTAAGAAAAATCATAAATAGTATGTGTAATTTGTGAAGCTACGAGTAGAGTTGCTAGGCTGATTTATGCAATGTAAAAGTGCTCAACCTGATAAAAGGTAACAAGCAAAAACACTTTTGTCAATAAACCTTTACAGCTATTATTAAGGCGAATATTATACTTTTGTTAAGTGATGTTGCTGTTAATCCATGTTTTATGGCTGTTAAAGGAAGTTTGCCTTCGAGAAGTTTAGGAAAAAGATGATGGTTTGGGTTCAAATGAAACATTTCTTTCACAGTGTTTTCTGGCAGAAAGCCCTGAAGGCTGACTTACTCCACGAGCTGTTCTTTGTGTGTTAATGGAGTCAATTTAAAGTAAACTTAACTGCACTTATCTTTTATGGCCAAAAGCAAAAAAGGATCAGGGTTGGCAGGTACTTCTGTAACCGACTGTGTTAAATGGGCATATGATATCGTCTCTTATTGATCGCAGGGCCCTATATCACAACGACTCAAAATGGTCTTGTGGCAGACTTTGTAACATCTGCAAATATGACATAGTTGTCCAAAGAATCAATATAATATTGAATCGTGATTAAACTGGTGATTTACATCCTGGTAATACGACATATCACACTGTTGAGCTTTATCACTGCAAGTAAAATTCCTTCACATTCCCACAATGACCACTATCACATTACATGTCGTCAACTGATCCTTTGTTTACATAGAAAATATTGATGAGTGCCGTTTCAATGCTTAAATGAAGCTCAATAGTTGTAGAGAAAAGTCATACAGTCAGTGAAATGTCTCAGAAATGTTGGTAAACGTTAGATATGGTTTTGTAACTCATACTGACCACCATAAGCAACGCTATGGCAGCAAAACCTCTGAGTACAATGTGCGTCATGACAAAGACTGTGTTTTGTCTTCTTTCAAAAGACACAGCCTCACATTATGTGAAGAAAGTCAATGAATGAACCAAACTGGAAACATGTCAGTATATGTTACATAATTGGACCACAGAGGGGGCAGATATAAGTGGTGTCATGGCTGCTCATCAGCAACAGGAAGTACAAAAATAGATGACCAATGATACAACTTTCCAGAGGGAAATAGGCCATTAAACTGCCATCAATATTCTATTATATTGTTAAGTGTTTCGATCGGTTATATTCACATGAGAGCTGTGCCTCGGGGACTGCACTAAGCCAGCTATAGGCTCGGTTACTGCCTTTACATACAGTGCAACTGCCATAAGACAAATCCATCGCCGCACAGCTGGATATCTGGTGCCTATCAGCTCAAACAGAAGCATGTCAGATAAGACACATGACATGAAACAAGGACTTCTCCTTAAAGACGCAAGGGCTCATGAGTGTGATAGAAAGTTTGACTGTGGGAGGCGGTGATAAGTAAAGGAAAGGACAGTCTGTCTATCTGGGGTGGAGCACTGCTGAGATGCTTCTCTCACCCAGGGGAAAAGAAAGGAAGAGGCTCCATAGGATCAGCATAGGATTTCTCAACGACGCTGGTGGTCTTCATTCATTGGTTTTAATAATATAAATGCTTAGCTTCCATTTGAGATGCCAGTGCTCTATTAAACAATGAGTAATACAATGAACAATGAATAATAACAAGTCATGTTGTATTGCTCATACATACATGAGTCTGAGCCGACAGGAAACGAGCCGTCAGACTGGCTGTAAACAAGCTGGATTATCTTAACATCTTTATTGTGAGGTAAAACTGAACGTGAGCATCCCCTCGATGTTGGTAATTATCCCTCAGTGCACTGGGAAAACGTGTTTACGCACAGCTGTACGGTTGATCAAGCTGCATCAGGGAGGCTGTCTGTAAACTACAGTATGACGGGTGTGTACAACAAATAGTTTGGGTACATTTCTCCGTTTCTGTTCACGAAAATTTTGCCAAGATTCCTACATTGATGTATTTATAGGTCACAGTAAAAATGCAGGCAGAGAATGGTAAAGAAGAGACAGTGGAAGACAGAGATAGCTTTTAAACACCCCTATTTTAACTTTCAATATTGGTTCAAATATGTTGTCTTTACAAAATATGCTTTACTTCCAAATATGTTCAAAATGATCGTCTGACTATACTTGCACTTCTCACCCTATCAAACTTTTAGCGAGGTCAACACGTTCAAAGATCTCTAACAAACTTGATGAGTTACAATGTTGGGCAACACTGTTTGGATAGTCCGCCTGCAGATATTTTACAGAGTATTTGTAACATTTCAGTAGCTTTTAGTTGAGACTCAACAATCCCACTGTTTCTCTTTATTCTGTAAATGTTTAACAGATGATCTTTAGAGTATATGTGACAGTTCATAAACATATCTACACGTTCTCAGAATAATCGAACCTGTTGTTGAACTTAAAGCAACTCTTACCTTTCTGGCATTTCACACAGCACTTAGAAAAAATTTGAACATACACAACTCCTGCCTCCCTCCAAAGTCCCAACCCCCCCCCCTCCATTACGTCCTCATTATGTCTATGATAGACGTAGGTGTTGGCAAGGTAACGTTAGCTACACAGAAGAGGAGAGCGAGTGTAACATTACACCCAAGACAGTCAAACGCAACCCCGGAGTTTTAAAACTCAACCGGAGTCAGTGATGACTGATGAGTTTTAGAATAAGGTTACAGTGCTAATGTTAGATAGTAGCGTTAACTTTGCTAGTAAGTAGAAACGCACAAGGAAGATAACGTTAATGTATCAGAGGCTACAATACAGTAGGCTAACGTTAGCCATTAGCAACTGGATGCTGTGTTGTCTGTGAAGAGATGTTACGCGAGCGGTTACGTCAGTCAGAGGCCTCCACGTGATTGGTCAGAGTTTTCTTAGAACCATATGAGGATGATATAATTATGAGTTTTTATCTCTGGTGGAATTCACTTACATTTTAGTGTGCCATCAGCTTATTAATAGCAATTAACCTAAACAAAAAAAGCAAAAATTTCCAGAAAGGTAAGTGTCGCTTTAAGTGAATAATTCAAGTTCAACTACAGTTTTCTGAGAATATGTGGTGAATTGTTAGATATACTTTATAGATAGACATCTACGGACAAAGTGAAAATGCTGAATTGTTGAATCTCAACAAATAAGCTGTTGAAATGTTACTAAACTATCTATAGGTGGACTATCCAAATATAGTGTCATCCAATATTGTTACGACAGAAAGGAAATGATGGCAAAACTATGAAAATAAGACACGAGTTGTAGTAAACCAGAATCATCCTGTATGCTAAAGCTGCCCCCTAACGGTCGACCAAACGTTAGTTGACCAGAAAGGTCATTAGTCAGCAAGATTTCATTGGTTGCTCAGTCATAGAAAAACAAAACAACGACAAAAAAACCCATTAAAACTCTATCAGGAGCTGTGTCATGTCAAAAAAAAAAAAAAAAAAATCAAAATTATATGACTGGACCATGTGGGACTTTAATTTGAAAGGACAGACACAGTAAGTGTCCACGCTCAGCAGTCAGACAGGAGTCAGGTTAATTTCCAGGGCTGGTACCTGCGGTTATTGCACAGGCTAGTTAATAACATGTCGGACAGGAAATCCAAAGTGTGGGATCATTTTGAGAAGGTGAAGGACGAACCCAAGGTGAACTCATCTTCATTGGTCGACTACAAACATGACGTATCATCTGAAACATGGAAGTAGCTACATGCCCATTAGCCACTTAGCACAATCATTACTGCTTTGCCCACAGCGTCATTAACAGGCGGCTCGCTCAGTGTGTGACGTGCACTTGTAGATAAAATATAGGCCTATATTAATGAAGGTTCATTAGTACGGTTTGTATTTCTCTGTAATGTAGCACAGTGTTAACAATGTTACTGATACTATTCTTTCTCACACCTTCAACTCAAACCATTGTGTTGCCCCGCCCAGAATATAGAATTCAATAATGAAATTAATATTGTAAACTTAATATTAATTTATTGTAACCTTAGCTCTCTCATGCACAGAACCAGTTTTCAGACATAATCACTTTGGTTTGTCTCACTACTCTCCTTCATGAACAACTCAGCTATTACAGCACAACTATGACTGGTATTTTTGCTTCGGCAGTAATATTTGTGATGAATGTCCTATACACAGGACAAGCTGTTCTTGTTCAACTGGAAGTGACTTGGCTGACAGCCATACTGTAAAAAAAAAAAAGCAAACAACAAATAAGTCTGTCGTTTCTGAGGGCAAAAGTCCGTCGGCCAGGGCCACAGGAATGCTCTTCCCACTTAGCAGAACAAAAACAAGCAGCCTCGACAGATGACTGGCACTTTCAGTAATGTGAGGAATAACTAACAGGTTGAACAATGGATGACTTAAGGTTTCAAGACTGACGGTGGTGAGTAAGGGATGTGGGAAACGGAAACAACAGAGCAGCCCCACATTGCTTTGACGGAAGAAGGCAACACACACACACACACACACACACACACACACACACAGAAGGGCACGAGTGGCTTGTTGTGTGTTTTCAGGAACATTCTTTCACATCATAAGGTCCTATAATTAGCCGGGAACAGACAGCGTGTCATACGTAAGCACACAAGGCCAGAGGTGACATGTTAATGTACTGTCGACTGCAGCAGCTACATCTTTGCATTGTTTCCCTGGACACAATCCAAGTAATGACTTCCATTACAGATTTCACTGACTGGACAACACTGAACCACTGACATGGTCATTGATATCTGCTGCTGCATTGTCGGCAGATTATTTGAGCCCCTAAGGAGATCGGCAACCATCAGATGAGTCCGCACCTTCAACATTCTTCTCATATCAAATATTAGGAGCTACTTTGTGACTTAAATGCCGCTGCATCACATTGACCTGCCCACACTCACCTCTGCTGTTTCTTCACTAACCTTTTAAGCTCGGTAATGAGCAGCACGGTGCAGGGGATGCCCAGAGTCATCAGTGACAATGAGTTAACGACAGGTTTAACAAAGGCCAGCCCAGTGGTGATCCCCGACAAGATGCCAATGACCACTTTGAACCTTGTCCTAAAATTGAAAAAGGAAAACATATCAGACAAACAAAAGTTGCAGCAATGTTGCACTCTGAGCAGAATTGTGAAACTCAGACAGAACATCTGAAAGCTCTTCCCAGAAAGCACTGTAACATTCAGATAATAAACAAGAATCACTCAGCTACCGGGGGGGGGATTTTTAAGTGACAGCCTGAAGTGAAAGAGCAGCCATGACGGCTCTGTGAGAATGGAAAGAGAAGTAAAGACATGTGATGCAGCTTTTACTGGTGTCAGCTATCTCAGACAGGCCTATTATTAAACAGGCAGTCACAGCAGTGGGGACACATCATGTGACAAAACAATGTCCTACAGTGGGCCACACTGATTGTGTGTCTACCTGACATACAACATAAAACGGGCGTCCGCCTTGAAATTAATTTCATGTGAAAAGAGACAGGGAAAAAAAACAAAACAGAAAACACAGTGATTTCTTTTGTTTGATTGTAAAAGCATGTCTTTAATTTTGTGTAACACAACTACCGCTGCATCAAACACCTACAGCTGTGTGTACACAAAGTTACAGTACACTCTTAGAAATAAAGGTGCTACGTAGAACCATAGAGGGTTCTTTGGCTTGTCCTGATAGCAGAATCCTTTTTGGTTCCTGGTAGAGCCTTTTATTATGGCTCCACCTGGGATCTCTTAGAGGGATCTACATAGAGCCCAACATTATGGTTTTACTTGGAACCATCTGTAAAAGGTTTCACCCGGAACCCCCGATGATACCCCTCTTCTGTCAGCATGGAATGGGTTCCGCTTGGTTCCTGCCCCTAATTTTGAACTGTCCAGAGAATTTTGACCAAAAATAATTTGGTTCGGAAACCAAAAATTTGGGTCTTAGCTGGAACCAAAAAGCAACAGATTTTTCATAACCAGAAGTATTTTACAGGTTGGAAAAACAGGATGAAGAAGGCAACAACAGAGAAGTCAAATTGGAAATTGTTAGGGAAAAAAAGAGGATGCAGTGGTTTCATTAACAGTTGGGTTTTTTGGATAAACAATAACGAAACAAACATCTGTGAGAACAAAAGCTTGCAGGTTATCAGTGCAATCTGGTGCTGTTCACTTCTGCTGTGCGTTGTGTAACGCCCTCTGAGGATGACACATCTTTAATTACAAAGGTCCTGCTCAGCGCTGGTGGAAACATGGGCTGGTCCTGATCTGAACCAGTTCAAGAACCAGAGCTTCTTTGGTGGAATAGGGGTATGACAGGTTCTACAGACAAGCAACTACTTGCACCATTTGACACTGGCACATGGTGAGGTCTGAAACGAAGGACTCAGTGGGGATGGAGCACCTGCCGCAGCACGCGAATGTGCCGCCTGCAATCATTTTGACTTGACCAGTGGACTTTTGGAATTTCAGCACACTATGTGCTATTGAATGGCATGGGACGAAGGTAAAGACATCAGCTACATTGTAAACATTACTGTCCCCATACTTCCATGCGTCCTTTATGTTGGCACAGTTGTACCCAATAAATGGCACTGGAGTGCAGAGTCAAAAGTTTCACCAACACCACCCAAGGCAGACAGTGGTGGTCTGTGAGGCCACGATATACATCCTGGCATGCAGATGGAGATATCTTTTCACTATTTATTATTATATATTACTGATTTGTTCTGTTCCGCCACCATTTAAATTTCTCTGTCGTCTCCTACGATGTTATCTCACTTGAACTACACTACACTGCCCCCACGATGTCTCATGGTACTGCTCCGTTCTGTCCGTATCTATAAGCTTTCAGAAAATGTGCACAAATATGGACTAAATGAATGCAGAGTATGGACAAAAGGCTCCGTCCGTCTCCACCTACGTATCTAACATTGAGCATAAATGAGCCCTTAGTCTTACCAAGAACCCTTGAAGAACAATTTCTCCAAAAAGGATTCTTGAGAAGCAAGTGGTTCTGGGTAAAACCTCAGCTCTTCAGGAGGAAACCTTATTTCCAACAGTGTAGTTAACATACCGATCCCTCCTGAACATCCTGGGTAGGTATCTCTTGGGAAACCACATGGCTATGGCACACATAAGCACCCATAATATGGCCAACTCGTCCAGCATCTGTCCAAGGAAACTGAGGGTGGCGTGAAAATACGTCGACCCAATACCTGAAAGAAAGACACAAAGAAAAGCACAAATGTTTGTCAGAAGAGAGACACCATCTGTAGTTCAGTTCAGTGTGTTAACAAGGCCACAATAAAGAGTGTCAAAGGTGATCAGTGAAATCCTATAATGTCCATTTGGAAGTTAAGTCAAAGAGTTATATTAGTTAAGACTGGACAGTTTGCATCAGGAGCTAAAAACTTTGCGGGCCACTATGAGCAGTCAAAACTGTGTACTGTCCAGTGAACAGCTGACATGTCCCTGTTTCCATAGATCAAATGGGAAAAGTCGCCAATGTCACCTCTAAATGAGACCAGTTTAAACAGATTACAAGTGCCAAACACAAAAGCAGCTTAAGAAACCTGCGCCGCTCTAAACAAAGAGCGACACAGGAATAAACAAGTTAATTACAAATAGTTACTTGGAAATCAGCGTTACTGCTACTGGGAGTTTTGAAATTCAGCGGACGGATGGATCAGTCAGTGCCCCTCTGTTATCACGGTCCAACAGACCTTCTGTTATCACAATAATCTGTTGTCATAACAGGAGATTCCTACAGTTCAACAGACTACTTATCCAAATGGGGGTGCTGCTCCCAGTCAGAAGTTACTAATCATGACAACCTGTCAGCGTGCTCGCATATCACTGGCAGTCAAAACAGAGACCACCTTAACTTTCTCATGGAGATAGAGCTGAAACGATTATTAATCAATCAGTGATCTACAGAACATTAATCAGCAACTACTACAAACATTAATTGGATCCAACTTCCCAAATGTGTATATAAGCTAGTTCATTCTGTCCTCTATGATGGTAGATTAAATATTTGGGGGTTGTGGACTGTTAGTTGGACAAAAAGAGGAATGTGAACACAGCTGAGGCCAAAACCAAAAAGGCAGCTAGGTGTTGTTTTCCTACTAGAACCTATGGGGTTGTTTTTCTGCTGCGGTCAAAGGTCGTCCCAGCTACAGAGACAGTGGAGATGAAACCATGTGTCCCCTTGTCGGCTGTGTTTTTGAAGTTTTACAGCCACCAGATTCTTTACAACGGCCGCAGTAAGAGCTGCTAAGCCACATATATGAGCATTTGTGGTATGGAACAGAAATGTATGATTACTTTGATGACTGGTTTGGAAGGCAGCAGGTGTTGAACAGGAGACATGGGACTACTCTGACATGAAAAGACAAGATTAATACAAAGCTACACAGTCCAGAATGAGAAGACGCGACCCATTTCACATCTGACCCGTAGTTCAAGCTCAGTTATGCAAATCCCATTCAACAGCTACTCAGTTATCATCCAGTAAAGTCACCTCTCTGTAACATTGGGAGGTCTGTCGGGTTATCTGTGCTGACAGTGCAGCCGGGGTGCTTTCATAACAGCTGTAAGGGAACAAGACACTGTAATCTCTTTAGGACTGTTCTGTTATTTACATACAGTAGCCCCATTTAGGACTGACATACTGTGTCAAATCAAATAAAATCTAGGCAATAGGCATATTCATCCCACCAATGAATAAGCCCAGTCATGATTAAATGTTTTTCTAAGAGGGTAAAGTGATTCAGGGCAACCTAAAGCTATGGCTGAGGACAGTTGACAGAGTGAATGTATAACTCATGTACAGCTCTTTAGTTGTATTCAAATGTCCTTTTTTTGTAAGAGCACCAATAGCCGATGAAGGTATTTTTCAACAATATCGCAATATTTGATATTTTCCATATCGCCCAGCCCTATATTGTTGGAAAATACTTAAAGAATGACTTTTACAATAACCAGAGACCACGGTGACATATTTTAATAGCTTGTTTTGTCCAACTAACAGTCCAAAAACCCCAAATATCCAGTTTACTGTCACAGAAGATTCCAAGAACTGGAAGATGTTCACATTTGAGAGGCTAAAACCAGTGAATTTTTGCATTAAAAATGAAGTCCAGTGTGTAGGAATCAGGGCCATCTGATGGCAAAGGTGGTATATAATATTCTTAACTATGTTTTCATTAGCATTATATTGTTACCTTAGAATGAGCTCTGTAAATCTACATAAAGGAGCTTGGCCTCTTCCATGGAGTACATGTTGTTCTACAGCAGCCCAGAACAGAGAAACCAAACACTGGCCCTTTTACACAGAGATGCTGCTACAGGGCCGCTACAAAGTCCCTTCTTCACGCCTCCATTGCATTTTTACACAGAACTAAATGTCGGCGGCATCATGTCGCTCCAGTGTGCGATTTTAGATAACATGCCGGCAGCATGAAATCAAAAGAGGCGTGACATGTAACACAACTGTGTCAGCCTCTAGTGTCATACATGTTGGCAGCGCTTTATAAAGAATAACAACGGCATAACATGGCGATAACAATCATTTACAGTCCCTTTTACACGGCGGCCTATCTCGTCTATTGCTCGGAGGGTATGAGCTCCAGAACTTCATTGTTTTCCCAATGTGCAGACATTTTTGGCTGCTGTTCCTCTTCAAGTTAGCTGTCAACTGCATTTAGCTACTTTTTAAATCTCCCACGGTAGGTTGCAAGCATAACACATTGTCAAAACATCACACCCGTGACCTGATCCCATCCTACTGGCTGTCCCTTTCGTTTTGGCGCTGCTATGACCACCACTGCCAGCATAAAGGCGAGACAACTCTGTCCCCCAATTCCCAAATTGTACCTTTTCTACAGAATGTCAAGGCGCCTTAACAGTGTGAAATTCCCACTTTGAAGAAGCAGTGTAAAAGGGGCTACTAGCTCTATATAAAGCCACTCACATTGGCCATTGTAGTTCTCCTACATGCTTGGAAGATGGGAGAAGTTTCAGTTCTGCAACCTCACCACTAGATGCCACTAAATCCTACACACTGGACCTTTAAAGAGTTCATTGTTAATTTTCTGTCAAACTAATTAATAGGCTTATTGTTTCAGCAGTAGTGTATTTTCTCATATAAGATTAGGCCTATTACAATTATACACTACAGCAGATTGGAGGATGTTTTAAGCTACAATAAAAGATGCATGAGATGACACATTACACTGTACAAACTGTAATAATAACTGGTTATGTGATTTGTTAGCTGAGGGATGTTGAAGTGAAATTGAGATGATGAATGTCACCCATAAAGCTGAACAGAAACACAGAAGGTCAAAAGGTCATCGCACAACTTACCAACCACAACTAGCAGAATCCATATGAGGTAAATCCCACTGTTGAAATGTGTTGCATATTGGCGGAACAAGCACATTAATATGGGCGGCAAAACAAAAAACAAAAAGTTGCTGATCTGAAATGATAAACAAAGGAAAAGCTATGAGCAAAAAAATACATCACAGTTGAGCCGATCGTGCAGCTCAATGACATCATGCTTGTCAAAAAGTTGATCAGTGCGCGAGCCTCGCTGGCCTTTAACAAAGTTGGCAGCCAGTGAAAATGAAGACAAGCAACATTTGTACCCTGATGCTAACATTACACATCAAGATGCTGAAGCTGAGAAGCAGCCCAAACTGCCCAAAGTCAGTTTAACTCACAGCTAGCTACAGGCTAACCTGCGAATAAGAAAGCAGTGCAGTACAAAGAAAAACAAAGGCAGGGAAGCTGAGGTCCAGTTAGCTGTGACTGTACACATAACTGTATTATGCAAAAACAAAAAAGACAGCACACATCGTTAGCTAACGTTCAAACCGACCGTGTTGTAAAATTCAGCGATGCTGGGGTAAATTAGGTAATTGCCTTCACACCAGTCCACCTCGGAGCTGCCAGCCTGCAACTGGTCCCAAAAAATCAGATTAACGTTACTCATGTCTGGACTAGTCCTGTCGGATGGACAGTGCAGAGCAGACAACACTCAAAAAAAAAAAAAAAAAAAAAACACTCGAGGAAAAGTCACTCTCTGTCGGCTCGTTGCTCATACGCTAGATGTGGACGTGTTGAGACCCGACACGACTATGTGCTAAACTACAGAAATCGTCCCTGAGCTGCATTTTAAATCCTCAGTCCTTCCACAAAGCCTCCTGCTTGTCGTGACGCTCTGTACTGTGCATTGACAGCTGCTCGGTCTGTGGCCAGAGAGTGTGCAAGCGCCGCGAGAGGGTTCACGCCTGTCTGCTTCCGGCTTCGGTGTCACGTGACCAGCAGCGAGATGTGCCTGTATACATCTCGCGGGAACGCGCACCTACGACAGTTGCACTTTGCTTTTCCATTTTGTGATACGTTGCACCTCTACTTAACTTGATTTTTTCGCATCTGTCAGTTACTTTACAGATTTATAGACTATCATAACACCCAACATGAGTGTTTACAATATGATACTTTAACTAAAAATTAAGCAATCTGACAGTATATTATATAGGCCTAAGTGTATTAAAATCAGCTTCATTCCAACCAGTAACAACATTAAAATGCTGCATTGTCTATCCTGATCCGATGCCCGAACCACTTCAACTGACCCCTTTCGACGCTCTGCTCTGAGCTCCCCCCGGATGTCCGAGTTCCTCACCCTATCACTAAGGCTGAGCCCAGCCACCCCATGGAGGAAACTCATTTCGGCCGCTTGTATCCACGATCTCATTCTTTTGGTCACCACCCAGACCGCCGGTGTTTCGGGTACGTCCCACTGGTAGGAGGCCCCAGGGGAGACCCAGAACATGCTGGAGGGATTACATATCTCATCTGGCCTGGGAACGCCTTGGGGTCCCCCAGGAGGAGCTGGAAAGTGTTGCTGGTGAGAGGGATGTCTGGGGTGCTCTGCTCGGCCTGCTGCCCACGCAACCCGGCCTCGGATAAGCAGTTGAAAATGGATGGATGGATACACCACTAGCAGGGGTCACTATCATTTTTACTCTTAATTTTGATCGGCCCCACTTAAAATACCAAAAGTAGTAGCAAGTTTAGCTGATTATGAGCTTTATTTGAGCTTTATTTACTTACGTAGATGAAAGATACATTCTACGGATACCAGAGGAGGCCAGATGAGGAGGCCAGATGAGGAGGCCAGATTCTGCTCTGGGTTGTATGTGGGGCTTCTCTCCAGCTTTGAGGAACATGGTGGTCTTTGGCTCATGGTGGCCCTCAAAGTTGTCTATGGCAGTGGCAATGCTCTTAGCAAGTGCCCTAAGCACCTGGTCGTGGTGCCAGCGATAGCACCCATCTCTGAGAGCTTTTGTGCAGCTGCTAAGGAGATGTTTCAGGGTGTTTCATTTTTGCCCCAGATGTGAAAGTTAGCAGGACTTGGTAGGACATCATAAACAGCTTGGACTAAAAACCTGGTGCAATGGAAGTCTGCTTTCCAGATGTTGGGCCAGGTGATCTTCCATTGGAGCACATTTTCCCATTGTTCTACTGTTCTCATTCTCTCGTCCTCTCAGGCTCCCCTGGGGGTATATTATCAATTATATTATTATTTCATGCACAGAATACAGCACAAAGTGCTTTAAAATTCAGCGGCAGAGACAAACAGCAAAGAGATAAAACCATACAATTATACAACACCTGTTCAATGAGAAATAAGAAGAAAACATACACTTAAATAATAAAAATAATTAATCAATTAGGCTATATTGAAATGATTTTTGAAATGCCATTTAAACTGTCCACTTAGCCATCAAGTAAAGAGTGTTTCATATTTTTGGGGCATAGTAGCTAAAAGTAGCATCCCCAAATGTTTTCATAGTTAGTGACATTAGGAACAGTTAAAAGACCAGCAGTGGAGAATCTCAGGGTTCATGGAGGGACATAAAATTATGGGGAGTCTATTATATAAGAGGGGATGAGGCCATTAAAAGCCTTGAAAACCAATAGATGGATTTTACAATCAACTCTAGAAGATACTGGGAGCCAGTGTAGGTTATGTAAAACAGGAGTAATATGGTCTTTCTTTTTGTTTTTTGTTTTTCTCTTAAGATGCAGCAATAGAGGATTTAGGGTGCTTTACTGGCAGAAATAGAATATAGTAGCCTATTCATGCTCTTTGAAAATTGTTAACAAGGTCTGAAATAGATTACCACCAGCTACAAATAAAGGGAGGGGTGTGCCGAGTGGTATTGAGGCAATCTGCAACCTCACCACTAGATGTCACTAGGTCCTACACACTTGTCCTTTAAGTTGGAAATACTTCTGTCATGACTGTACACACAGGTGTAAGCTGTTATTGCCTATTTTCACAACAGACATTCTGATTTGTCATAGCAGGAAAAACAGAGGTATTACTAATAACACTTATGATGGCTCTATTCTGTTCAAGTGTTCCAGTACGTCACAACAGCATAAACAATACCAGGACCTGAAAAAGCTAAATGGAATTCAGGCATAATTCATTTTACTATTTTCAGATCTGTCTTTATCCTACTGTGACATGTCACATTTTTTGTCAGGTAGTGCGTGATGACTCACCGGGATAGCTTACTGGGAGTGAAACAAAGCCAAATATGACTAATAATACTGTTGAACTGCAAAACAAGTCTGTGTTGTTAAGTGCTGATAATCAAGGAAATTGTTCAGTTGTTTTTTCCTTCAAGAGACTTAAGTAATTAGACTACTTAGTTCTAAAGTCTTCGGAAATTTACGGTGATATATCCTTCAGGAATGTGGTGTTATTAACAGGAACTGCAGCATTTTCTATGATGAAAACATGCACAGATCCAAATCGCGTATTACTGTAGTTAAGTGAACTGGTGATGTATTTGAAGATGATTTATCTATAACGTGCAAAGGATTTTTCTCTGTCTGAAGAGGGATGGTAATTATCTTTCAATCACAGCTCCTGATCTACTCTCTGGCACCCTCTGGCCGACGCATGCTTAGCGACTTCATAATGCCCTCTGTGTTGGTGTTATATACAGTGGTGTGAAAAAGTGTTTGCCCCCTTCCTGATTTCTTACTTTTTTGCATGTTTTNTCAATCACAGCTCCTGATCTACTCTCTGGCACCCTCTGGCCGACGCATGCTTAGCGACTTCATAATGCCCTCTGTGTTGGTGTTATATATATGCTTACATGGTCATGACGCATAACTATAAATTATTATAATTAACTAGTTAATGTGTTTATCTTGCTTTGACTTTGTACAATTCTTCACCTTTCCATCTCATATGTAGGGGTTACCAAATAGACAAAACAATTGAATAAAGGAATACATATTTTGAGCAACAAAAAAAAAATCTGTTCACAATTAAATTAAATTAAATTTTATTTTATTTTATTTTATTTTATTTTATTTATTTATTTTAATTTTTATTCTATTTTATTTTATTCTATTTTATTTTATGCTATTTTATTTATTTATTTATTTTTATTCTTTTTTTAAATTTATTTAATCATTTATTTTGCGTGTCAGTGTGTGTGAGAAATTTGTTTAACAACCTTCAGCTTGAGCCTGTTAAGAAAATTACAACGAGGCAGTTATCGCGAGAACATTTCAGGCCTATGTGAGACCACGAAGCGGATATCCGGTCTCTTTCCCGTGGCGGACCGTCGTAGGGCCGGTTTAGCAAAATGAAGGTACAATGTTTCCCTTACCATAAATCTGTGTTGAAAGCTATTTTAGATAAAATACTTGTGTGTGGTTGATGCCATGATTGTAAACTTTAAAGCGGACTAATTTAATGTAGCGGTCGCGGCTGTAGCACTTAGGATGAGTTTTGATTGTGATGAGTGTCGGCGCTTACGATGCTTTCGGCTAGTGAGCTGTAGAAACATGGCGGCACACTGAGAGAAATGTGCACTGAGTGTAAGCTCGGTTAAGTGCAATAAACAGTTTCCAAACTTCTGTAGCTTACGTTACATGAATATGTCGTGTGGTTCGTTTATAACGTTTACTCTTAAACTGGTTGTTTTAATGCTAGCAGTGTTAAGAGGGCTAACGCTAGCTAGCCGACAGAGAGGCTGTCAGGCCTCCAAGCCACTCATTCTACTTCTCTTTTAACTTCAGCTCAGATGAGCTTACTATAATTATTGTAACTGTATTATATTATATATCCTAATGTCAGGCCCACACTAGGGACACTTTATCTCTTTCCGCGTCATAGTTACACACAGCTAACGTTACCTGCTATACCAACCTGCGTGAGGACTTTTGGTGACCTGTCATAACCCATGTGGAGCCCAACATGACCGTGTACATGTACTAACAACAACCTTGCAACTTTTTTTCAGCTGAACATCTCATTCCCCGCTACTGGCTGCCAGAAGCTGATTGAAGTTGATGATGAGCGCAAGCTGAGAACTTTCTATGAGAAGCGTATGGCCACTGAGGTGCCTGCTGACCCTCTGGGAGATGAGTGGAAGGTAAAGTGATGCTTGATCTCTTTGGACCTCATTCTGCTTTGTCAGAACATTATAGTGCACAGTGTATGTGTTAGTCTGACTAGGTGAAAATTTGGGATGTAACTGTACACAGAAGTCATAGTTTTGGTGCAGGTTCTGTACCCGAGCAGCTAAAACAAACACAGAAGGATCGATTTTCTTCCATGTATTTAAGTGTCGGTGACAGATGAAAGTCTTTTGCCCACCGGCAACTTTGGTTAACCACTCTCATTATTAAATCAAGAACAGTTCTGTATTTTGCTGTATGGACACTGAAATGCTTCCCAAAAAGTTGCAGGTCAGAATGGGCTACAAAAATGTAACTGAACATGTGCATTAGGATGAGTGTTTCAAATAGTTCACCTGGCTATATGCTAGTGCAAATGCCAGTTGTTTTTCTGTATGCTGCTACATCTAAGTGCATCCTGAAAGCAACTTGGATAAGGAGTTAAGCTTAGTTTGTTTTTCTTCGTCCTGTTGAGAGGCACATCTACGTGATGCTGTGTTCACATGTTGGGTGTGTTTTCATTCACGTACCCTTCAAATGACATAGCAACACTGACACACTGTCCTTGTCTTATACACAGCTCTCAGTTACTATTGTAACTGAACGGGAACCCACAGACAGCATCTTATTAAAATGTGACTGACACTATTATGTGACTGACTTGCACACCAGTCACTTGTTTTGCTAACCTCAGATCATGTTAATGGTATACAACTGAAGGTTTCAGGGTAGATCTTGCCCTTGGGAAATTTGTTACCACATAATGTGCATCAGTCGACATACCTTGTATTCTGCAAGCATGTGAGTGTCTGTTTGGTATGAATCCTCAAATCATGACAGTCCCAGGATATTATGCTGCAGAGTGTATATTTTAGCATGAGTAGTTACGAATGTGTTTTATAGTTATCATATATAATGTGGCACACCAGTAGACCCTTTCTGACTGATCTATAGTCATTAAGGGGGGACAGCGTGTTGCTAAAGTAACTGTGGAGCTGCTTACCAGATGCGACCAGGTCCAGGATCAGTGGATGGTTGAACTGCAATGCTCTCTCACTGTCAGTGTTATTCTTTTGCGACACCATCTACCAGTTGCCTGAAATTGAAAAGCGGAAAAGTAACGTGTTTTCTCTTTCTGCAGGGTTATGTGGTGCGCATCAGCGGAGGCAACGACAAGCAGGGCTTCCCCATGAAGCAGGGTGTGCTGACCCACGGCCGTGTGCGCCTGCTGCTCAGCAAGGGCCACTCCTGCTACCGTCCCCGCAGGACTGGCGAGCGCAAGCGCAAGTCTGTGCGTGGTTGCATCGTTGATGCCAATCTCAGCGTGCTCAACTTGGTCATCGTCAAGAAAGGTAGCTTGTTCAGTCTGCGCTCATGTAGACCATTATGTGGAAATTAATTGGACACTAAAGCAGACAGTTAACAAGTAATCCACACAACACAGGCTTAATTAGAGTTGTCTCTGAATGTTACTGTCAGAAACATTTATGGCACACCAGTAGACCCTTTTTGATTGGTCTGTAGTCATTAAGGGGGGACAGCGTGTTGCCAGAGTAACTGTGGAGCTGCTTACCAGATGCGACCAGATCCTGGACGAGTGGATGGTTGAACTGCAATGCTCTCTCACTGTCTTGTGTACACCAGCGTCAGAATGACCTTAAGTTTTTGTTGTTTGTGAGCTTCTGTAAAAAATCTCATTATAGAACTAATTAACCTTGATTTGTGTCTCAAACTATGCCGTGGTGGGTAATTGGAGGGAATCATGCCTTAAAAGTCCCCAGAGGCCTTTGATTTTATGTTTATAGCGCCTGGTTACCCTGAATATGACTAAATAGAGCAGTGTGTTTATTTGACATTGTTGTAGTGTTTTTGTAGGACATTGAACGTGGCACTCTGAGAAACTTTAGTGTGACCAGTTTTCCACAAAGTGAAGAGTAATCCTTGTCATTTTGGTACTTTGGGCTGCAGACAGCTGCCCCCTTTCTCTGGGGAACAAAAACATTTTTTTGTTTTTAGTGATAGTTGGAAATCATGCAGGTGTAGATTAAGATGTAGGTAGTGCAGTTTGCAGGTGAATCCGCTTGAGTGTTTGACTAATCTCCTGATCTGGATATTCTCAGGCGAGAAGGAAATTCCCGGGCTGACCGACAGCACCGTCCCTCGCCGTCTTGGTCCCAAGAGGGCCAGCAAGATCCGCAAGCTCTTCAATCTGTCTAAGGAGGATGACGTGAGGCAGTATGTTGTGAGGAGACCCCTGACTAAAGAAGGTAAGACTACAACTGTGTTCTGTCAGTTTTCACTTAAGCCTGCATGTGTTCTTTCATCACTGAATGTAGATTTTCATTGGGTATCAGTTTGACTTTCAGTGAAGCTTGAGATTATGGGCCGCATGATGTCCGTGCCAGCTAAGAGCTACTTCAAATTTAGATAAAATTGAGCCTGTGTAGACCAATCAGTCTCAACATTAAAACTGCTGACAGATGAAGTGAATAACACCTAACTTGTACAATGCAGTCTTTTGCTGGGAATCCTTGGTTTCTGGCATTCATGTGGATGCCACTTGACATGCACCACCCACCCAAGCGCCACTGCAGACAGAGTATACCCCTCATAGCAATGGTAGTGTCCCCCTTGCAAATCAATGCACCATGCTAAGGAAATCTGCTTAGGAGTGACCCGAGGAACGTGACAAAGAGCTCAGGGAGTTGACTTGGCTGCTAAAGTCCCCAGATCCCAATCAGATTGAGTATCTGTGGAACGTGCCAGTACCCCACCTCCCCACCACGCAACCCACAGAACTCAAAGGATCTGCTGCAAACGCCCTGAAGCAAGACATCACAGGACACCCCTAGAGGTCCTGTGTCAATGCCTCAACAGGCCAGAGACCCCATCGGGTATCAGACTTGGCTCTGACATGTTAAGGCATGGACACAGGACCTCTGGGGTGTTGGCACATCTTACGGATGCTTGATCGGATTGGAATGTGGGGAATATGGAGGCCAGGTTGATGGGTTGAACTCTGTCACATTCCTCGGGCCATTCCTGAGCAGTTTTTGTGGTATGGCATAGTGCATTGTCCTGCTGTGGGGACCCACTGCCATCGGGCAATGACATTGCCATTAGGGGGTGTACTTGGTCTGCAGTGGTGTTCATGTGGACCCAAGGCTTCACAGCAGAACATTGCATAGTAACAAAATTATCAAAGTTATTCACTTAAATTGTTTTATTTGTGGCTCATCGCTGTGTCTATATAAGATTGTGACTAAAATATTACTTGGAAATACTTACGACAATGATGAAAGCATGGTTAAGTGTTAAATGCAACTTGGCTAATATTACAAGTCTTAGTATTTAAGCTTGTTGTCTATGAATTTTAAATACAGTTGACTGATTGTAAAACTCAATTCTCAAAAGAACCACTGTTGCAATTTACAGCGTTATCCTTCATACAGTTTACAGTGTAACAGGTTTATACATGTCATTATTACACTTGTTAACATTCTCTGTATCGTGTTATCCTGTGTATGGCTGAGGAGCAGTAGGAAAACGTTCTGTAGTCCTATGATTTAAGTTTCTTTGCTGGATAAAACTTTGCCCGAAAACCAAGTACATTAATCTTAATTGCTGCTCCTTGCATTATGCATACGCACGAGAACTCAAGACAAGAGGGGAAGTTGTCATTTTGAATTAAAAAACAGGTTTATAAAACAAAACTATGAACCTCTAAACTCTAAGTAAACATTAAGCACACCTAAAAGTAAATTGTCTAGAGTGAGCCTGTAGCTGCTCAATATATTTCCATATTAAATACCTCTTCATTGTTAATTACCTCACTTTGGGTTAATTGGGTAGAGTTAATTAACTTTGACAAATTCACTCACACTAATTGAAAAAGCCTGATGTTCACCAGCAGAGATGAGCTCATGAGCCACTCTGGTGATAATTAACAAACACTGACATGCCCATTCATTAGATTAGGAATATTTTCATATCTTAAAATATTGGTCGTGATGGGGAGTTTTTATGGCAAGCTTCAGCCGCAGGTTGTTTGTTTTTTAGCCAGTTTAAATCTCTGACTCAGCACCGTGTATATAGCTGTCACGAATGAACATAGTCTGACAGAAGCTTTTCTTGGCAGTCAGTCCTTTGCATTGGCACATGCATCTATAAAACCACTTCAGCTGTTAAGTAAAGGTGGCCGACCTTCATAACCCCACCTGTCTTTTATATGGATTGTCGATATTAACTGCATCTCCTCTCTTTATAGGCAAGAAGCCCAGAACTAAGGCTCCCAGGATCCAGAGACTGGTGACGCCCCGTGTGCTGCAGCACAAGCGACGCCGCATCGCCCTCAAGAGACAGCGCACCCTGAAGAACAAGGAGGAGGCCTCTGAGTACGCCAAGCTGCTGGCCAAGAGGATGAAGGTAATGTTTCAGTTTTGTGTTATTATTTACTGCGCTTAGCCACAAAGAACTAAAGTGGCTTTTAGTTTGACTTTTTCCTCTTAATCAGATTAATAAATGACTGAAATGAACATTTTTAGATATTGTATCAGGGTGAATTTGGCCTAAAAAGGTCTAAAGATCCTAACTTTAGGGGAGCAGGAAATAATTGATTCTTAGATGCATTGCGATGTGGATGCTTCGGCAAAGATTTACAAATGTCAATCGATTATCTAAGTGTTAATTAATAAGGTAATGTTGACAGAACAAGAGAGGTGGAACACAGCCGCAAGGGCAATGCAGCACCTGGACAGTCCAGAGTTAACTTGTAATTTATGTTCAGACAGCAGGGGCTGCAAGCTTGTTTTAATATCTAAATAATAACATTTGCAGGACAATCGTGAAGCATATGGCAAATACTATTTACGCCTTCACCCTGACCAAAGCAGCCATCAGCAGTAATGTAAACGAATGACCAGCTGACCAACACACGCTGCAGCATTAACCAACTTTAAACACCTCTATGAAGAAGAAAATAACTCTGCTCAGTTAGTTTAAGCTCAGAACGTCTTCGCCTGGCCTGCTCAGCAACTTGGTTTTTCCCAGAGCTTAGAGTGCAGCAGAGAAGCTCATTTTAGCGAGTCGTTGCCCTCTGAATTGTAATCGAACCATGCGGTGCCTGGAGATTCCCACCCCTACCAAACATTGGGCAGAGATAAAATGCATCATATTTCAATGGGAACTTTTCAGTTGTGGTGATAAAAATAGATGCGTTTAAACATTGTACTGAAGTAAAGATTACATCACTGTACAGTAATGCATCTTATCGGTAGCTGTCAATTCTTCACTTGATTTGTGCAGCTATTCTAGGAATTTTTAGTTTCAGTTTACTCAAACTTAATTTAAATTTATTTCAGTTTTAGTTTACTTTTGTGTTATGATTGGATCATGTTTTGCAGATTATCAGATCATAATATATCAACAATATGCACTAATAAGTACATGCAGAGTGAATGAGTCCAAGTATAGTGCTGTTCTTCATTACCAGTTAATTCATTACATCTTTTAAGAAAAGCCTTCAGCAGTCAAATCACTGCAGTCACTGGCATCAGATTGTGTTAAGAATGAACAGTGAGGAATAACTATGGAGTTGTGTAAGATTGAGAAAGCTTGTGTGACATGGGACAGTTAGCTTGTAAGCAAATGACTGGTTCTGGGATGTGCTGAAACATTTTACTGACACACTTTTGTTCCTGCCAACAGGAGGCCAAGGAGAAGCGCCAGGAACAGATCGCCAAGAGGCGCCGCCTTTCTTCTCTGAGAGCATCCACATCCAAGTCAGAGTCCAGCCAAAAGTGAAATCACAAAGTCAAATAAAGTCATGTTTTGCTGAAAAATTACCGCATGTCATGCAATTATTTTTTTCAGTACCTTTTAGACAACGGACCGAATATTTGTGAAATGATGTGATCGCAGGTTTGCCAGTTGAATTATGGTGGGCAATTATGACTAAAAATTAATGACCAACCACCAGATACAGACAAGTGGTTGCTGTCCAAGAGCTAAAGCTTTGCTCAGTTACAGTAAGAAATAGGAGTGTTTAAAAATGCTTTGCATTTACTGGTGTATTACTATATTGAAGAAATACTTTAAAAACAGTGATGGTATATTTAACTTTATATAGTTGGTGCAGTTTGAACAGCTGGTCAGTCTATTAAAGAGGGAGCTTTGCAATGCCACTAAGAAAACAGAAATATGTCTTGTTTTATAGTAACATGTTTAATTGTCTTGGGTTTTGACTTAGTGTCCACATAAAGGCATCACAGGGTGCTTGTCAGCCTGAACAGCTGCTGGAAGGACAAGACGAAACTACATAGATGAATGTTCAGCTTATTTTAATACTCAGTTACGCCTCTCTGGAGCTGTGGGACATATGCATCGTACAAACATCAAATACATACAGTAATCAACGACTAACACACCCTTTAACATTACACCCGTTGTCAAACGCAGGCGTCTTGGTTGGCCGTCTCACTCGGAAGGTAGGCTTATGTTGTGGGCGAACCTGGACCACGTCTTTGTGTGTTGAGGTCTCTGCAGCATTGAGACAACTTCTGTCCTGATAAAGTTGCTGGTGTTGAGGTGGCGGGCAACCTAAGTTGTACATCTGGGAGACAAAGAACACGGCAGATAGAAGCTGATTCTGCAGGTACTGAGGCAACACCTGGACGCTCCAGGCCAAGGTCAGCCAGCTGGCCCGAAGGTCCTGAATCAGAGCTGGAGACCTGGATAAGCTCTCCATCACCTGTTGAGAAAAGGTCAGAAGGGACCATTCAGCCAAGGTTTGATTTATTGAATACATCCTTGAAGCTAAAAATTTGAAAGTGGTACAATAGGCTTTTTTCATGTGATGCATTTTGACGTGACAGTAGGAAAGCACCAGTGTTAAGGACAAAATTCATTAAGACTACAGTCCACTGCTCCAGGGCCCTGGTGCATGCCAGCTCACCTTACTGAGACAACTAATTGGTATGTAACACCTGTGCTTCTGTTCTGGCAAGTCAAAATGGCTGCTTTGAAAAAGGCCCATTATAATATATTTAAGGGATAACTTAAGTATTTTCAAACCTGGACTCTATTTTCCGACATTTTCTTTTTTTGTCTGAGTGACTACAATTTTTGAAATTGGTCCAGTACTGAGAGAGACTACTGCAGCCAGCAGCAGCTAAAAATGTGCAATTTAGTATCTGCAGGCAACTAAGCACCGTCAATTTACGTCCAATAACTGCTTCTTGTTGTCACTGATGGGGCACAGATTGTTATAAGTGTGACAACTTTTGGAAAATATCCCTACAGGGGTAATCTTTTTGGTTAGGGAGTTTTTGTTTTACCATAAACAGACCTGAAATCACCATTGCCATACACACCAGACTCCATTTAAATCAACAGTAATTTTAGGGTGTGTAGGGTTAGCATATTTTCACATCTAACTGGGTGAATTAAGGGTTTATTTCAACAAAACCAAAGTGGGTGATTGTTGGAACAGCAGAGAGATGAACCAAGGAGTTTTATTTTGCTTCTGTTAACTTTAAATGAAGTGTGTTTTTGATGATAAAATTTCCGTTTATATTTGCGTAAATTAATGGTGCACAAATTTCACAAATGGTTATATTGCCAGCTGCAGCTATCTCGCTCAATACTGGACCAATTTCAAAAATGGTTGCTTCATTAGTAACTTATACACAGGAACTATGGGCCAGGTTGAAAAACACCAAACCTACCCTTCAAGCGAAAATGTCACATAGCTTCATCAACACGTTGTGACCGCAATGAAAACATAATTTTTATGCCAAAACTAGAGAGTACTTGATTCTTGTGAGTTAAATCTTGCAGTTATTTGTACACAACCATGTTATTCCTTAGATATAGCTCCATTATTTAGTCAGTATCATGAATAATTTCATGTTTGCAATAACCATGCATGCTCCTGAGGTGGAAGGGCGCTTGAGACTCAACCATCTTTCTGCCTCTTGTTAAAGAAATAGTTCGACATTTTGAAAAATGTGCTTATTAGCTCTTGCAGTTGAGTTGGATGAGAAGATGGGTAACGCTGAAGTCTTGTTATTGCTGTGAGGTTGCCAGGCAACCAGTGGAAACTCCAGAAGGAAAAAAAAAAACACACATTACATGGCTTTGTTTACAACAAACCCACTTAACGTCAAAGATCTACTGCAGAACTCCGGTCTCTCCCTGTTTCCAGTCTTTAAGCTAAAGTAACTGGCTGCAGCTTCATATTTAAACTTAAAATACACCTCATAACCCACCTGAACAGATTGCATCCTATTGTAGGTCCTCTTACACAGCTTGATGGCGAATGAAACCAGTCGCACGGGGTATCTTCTCCTGAGTGTGGCTGCCTCAAAGCCCTCCACCAGGTGAGCTTCTTCCTCTACATGTAGCAAGAAAATAAAGTTATCTAAAAGTTTGAGTAACTTCTACCTGTTTCACTTGAGAAACTTCATGTCACAGTTTACCTTTATCTTCTTCAGTGGGAGGAAGCATGCGGTCCATCAGACTCTCAGACACAATCAGAGCGGATTCCAGTCCAACACTGGCCACACTGATGGCTCTCTCCAGCAGTGACTGGTCGGCCTGGGCTTCAGTCTGCTGTATCCCGCCTGTCAGCCACAAGACCGTGTGCTCCACACAGTCTACAGTTCCATTAGCTGCGATGCTAACCACACCCCGGATCTCATGCATCTTGTCCTTGGCAGAGGCAACAATCTGGGTGAAACAGACAAAAGCAGGAGAGATGATTGCTGCTTCTTGTGCTAATTGAGGAGCATTTGTGGTGCTTATTAAGACCTGAAAAGGTTACCTGCTCTGTTGGTGTGTGAATCACTGGGAAAGAAGTCTCGAGCCAGTCAAGACTTCTACATGCAACATCATTTGCAATGGAAACTGTGGAAATATTTTAGACAGTGAAGCCATTACTGAAGGTTTTCGCATTTCTACAATAACATCTGCAGTCCTTCATCATTTAGTAGAGATGTTCACCCTCTAACTCAAATACCATCTGCATCATCTTTATCTCCAAAGATTATCCGAAACATTACCTATTAGCACTTACACTTAAGTACATATAAATTACTCATTGGGTTATACATGCTGTTAATGCACGAAACATATTTAATTCGACTTAGTAATTCGACTTCAAAATCACTACTATTTATAGTTTTCAGTCAAGTTATTATCAAAATTGTTAAAGCTTTTCTTCAGGAGTCTGTCCTGAGATTTTCCAGCCCAGTCGCCAGAAGAAAATGTTAGCAGGCTGCAGACCACTGTTCAAGATCAACAAAACTGGTTGTTTATTAGCGAGTCATTGCTGTGTTTTCTGCAACTTTTCGGCCCCAAAACATGAGTATTTTTTTAACGACTTGTTGCTGTTTTTCCAGAAGTGACTGTGCGACAAAAAGCAGTTCTACACACCAAGTCATTGTTGTGTTTTCAGTGGGGATTGTGCCCCCAAAACTGGGTATTTTAAGCCAAAACATGATCTTTTCCTAACTATAACCATGTGGGTTTTGTGCCTAAACCTAACCACACATTATCCACATTATTGTAGAAACTAAGTTTGTCTGCTACATGTTAACATGTAAAACGTATCCATGGTTTGCAGAAATGTATCATGCCAACATCTTTTTCTGGGTTGGTTTTTCTGCTCTGGCTCACTGACCTTGGAAAGCTTGCCCTGTGATAGAGCCCCAATAAACCTTAATGTCCATTAGACCTTAAAACAATTAATCAGTGATTATATTAGCTGTTCAACAGAATATTAATCAACAGTTTTGATAACTGAGTAGGAAAAAGACAAAGCATTCACAGGTTAAAACTTCTGAAATGTGAGAGTTTTCTGCTCTTGTCTCGTTTTTATGATTCAAAATTGAATATATTTGGATTTTGAACCAATTGTTGGACCAAATAATCATGACATCATCACCTTAGTCCCCGAGAACAGGTGCTTTTTGATTCGTTAAATTCTGACATTTTCTAATTATTCTAATAAACAAATTAATAACAATAACCATTAGTTGCAGCCCTGATGTGAAATCACTGGCTGTTTCCTTTCATCCATAGTTCACAACCCCATCCAAAGTATATCATAAATGTAAGTACACATTATGTTAGCCCTTACTGTACTTACTCTGGGGCTCCAGTTTAACGATGACAGGTGAGACTACAGCTGTCACGCTGCTCTCCAGCACCTCACACACAGACCTCAGGTGTGGGTGGCTGCATTTAGTGTCAGAGTACAGCTCTGACAGCTTGGTACAGGCTGAGTGAACTATGGGCAGCTTGGCCAGTCTGGCAGCTGCAGTTGGCCCCTTCTGCAGGAAAACAGCACACAGACAAAAAGGTTCAACCATTGTTCTGCAGGGTGTAATTTTGGCATTTAATACACTAAAAAATCTTTCCAAAGTTGCCAGATAAAATAATTTAAATTGAGGCTCTCAGTCCCGATTAGATTATTTAGGGGACCTGTAATTGATAATCTGTGAAGCTGTCATTTTACAAATTATTTACTACAAAAATACATTTTTAGGAATGTACATGAATTATAAAGACAAATTAGGCATTTATATCAAGTGTCGATGCCCTGTCAGGTAAGGAGGCTTAATCTAGGCCTACAGCACTCACCTGGTTGTTGTTCAGCGGCATATTTCATACACTTCAACAGAAAGGGAAAATGAAATTAGTTAATGTTTTACATTTTAAATTCTTTAACTTAATCTGTTGAAGAATATGTTTAACAAAATACAAAACTCACCCTGCAAAGTGCTGCTTCGTGGGAGAAAACTGTCGCTCACATCGCGTGCTCATTGTCAATTAGCGCTCACCTGTGCTGAGTGCTGCTCAGAGCTCTCAGGGTATTCTCGCGATATGTCAACTCAGCTGTGACTAGACGATAAAACGGTGATACTTTAATTAAGTCAGAGCGCTTTTTACTCTGTTTTTGTCCTTTCTGGTAGGCTACGAGACATATTGACCACTTAATATAAAAGTTATTATTATAATAAAATGTTTTAATAATATATATATATGTTTAAAATCTAATGTAATCATCATCACCATCATGTTAAGGAATGTTCAGGATTTTCAGGAGCTTTGTTTCCTAATTTATTCTGCACATATTGTATGATTATCTGTACACAAATGTCATATTTTAATTGCAGAAGTGTTGCACTGACTGAAAGACTCTTTAGATAAGGCTCGTAATTAATCTGACTTTTTAATTAACTGAAAGTGCCTTCAGTAATTCACTATTTTCCCTATAATTAGTAACAAATTACACGTTTTTCCCCCCAGAAACCATCCCACATTGTTATGTGGGGCTATTAATGTAGTAACATTTGAATTTCTTATTGTGCTCATTAATCGCTTGACATGTTCACATTTTATTGAACCCGTGTGCTTGGCTAGTCTGGGACTTGTATTGATGGATATGTAGTTTAGATACCGGACGTGGCAAGAGGCTCATTTAAGATCTGTAATATTGCATCTGCAGCGTTTGATCATTAATCAAAGTAATGATCGCTGTGAGTAGGATTTGAACCTACGCGGGGAAACCCCATTGGATTTCGAGTCCAACGCCTTAACCACTCGGCCATCACAGCTCTGCAAAACTCCTCAAACAAGGTGTCCAAACACAGAATTCATTCGGATTGAAGCTTCTTAATTTTGTGTTATTTTGTGTGGTTGTATATAGGCTGATTTCTAACCTGCGTTCAGCGGATGAAAGATGAAGATGCCAAGTCACACAAACCGAGGTCAGCCTGGGAGTCTTTTTGATAATTGATAACACAGGAACAAATCAATAGTTTCCTACACCAAACAACACTCAGCAGAACACAGAAGTGAGCCTGCTGTGTTTTTCTTTCCAGACCTTTGAGAAGTGATACACCACAAATACTGATTCTGATGTCTGGAAGAATGCTGGAGGCCTCAGTGGAAAACAAGGGGTCAAGTAAATCTTCCTTGAGGCATTACTGCTGCTGCTGGTCTGAAACACACAGCTGCGACACCAGGGAGGCAAAGTCCTCTCTAGTCTCAGTGACCAGGAGGCTTTAAAAGATAAAGGTGCAGGTAATAATGCCACTTCAGGTCATTCAAGTCAGAGAATGGCATATTACAGTCTTATTTGTGTGTCTATGCAATCTACCAGGTAGATTAAATGTCAGTAGGCCTACAGACAATTGCATCACAGTGTTGTGCAGTGTTTTGATGCTCTGCAGGATCGACGCCACACAATAAGAAACATCTGTCATGGATTAAGGAGACTCCTGCTTCCCAACAGGTTCATTTGCCGTATGGGACTATACGTGCTCAGATTAAACAAACACTGAGCACTGAAGTGGCAAACACCGCGGCTGATTAACACTCACAAGCCATTACACCACTACACCCGCACTGTGTAATTACAGGAGACAGTGACGGCTGGTAATCACCGTGAAGGCTTATGCAGGGGATTGAGTCAAGGCAAAGATGCTCGTGGCGCACCCAGCTCTGCATTTGCATAATGATGAGCAGCACGGAGGTGATTTTCCGTTAGAGGACGTTAAGAGCGATGTGTTGTTTTTTTTGTGTGCTCCAGTACAATGGTTCCTACAGGCGAGCACGCTCTGAGCCACGAGGTTCTGTCCGTGGTGCTGATGCTGCGCTGTTGTCGTGGCTGACTGCCGCCGCCGCAGCATCTCGGAGCGCAGCCGCGTCTCCTGCACACAACGTGCCCAGAAAATGTTTCCTCCGTTCATCGGCATGCGTCAGGGAGGGCGTGTGAGTGTGAGAGTGTGTGTGTGTCTCCAAGTTTTTGTGCGGCAGCGGCAGTCACAAGGTTTGGGACTGCTGCCCGCCGCACCAAAAAAATGCGAGACACAAGAGAAGCACGTGTAGTGGGTGGTCCTCAGCACACTGCCTTCACGTGGCTCTAGCGAGCGCAGAGCCCAGCCGTCAGTCCAGTGTGGCAACTACAGGAGACAACATCAGCATGGCTGTGGAGATGGAACCCTCGGAGTAAGTGCGCTTTTCTTTGGGTTTTTTGGGGTAAACAGCAAGTTTATAGAGATAATTTCATGCTGAAAACAGAAAAATAATAATGATAAAACCAACTCTGTTTCTATACTAAAAGAAAACAGCTCGTCTTAAACATAGGAGAGGTGTGTGGATCTGTTATGGACACTTAATTGTGCATTACGCGTTAAGATAACAGATTGCATCTCTTGTTTGGTGTTGTTAAATTTTGCTGCCATGTTTGCATCTTTCTAAAAGTTCCTTCTTACAATAAAATGTGACTTCTAAGGATGTGACATGCATGCCTTATATTTGATTTAAAGAAATGCGCAACTATATTAAAGACTCTAAGTGTAACATGTGTCCTCACATGACGCTGATGTTATTTATTGTCTGCGTCTGGTTTGGTCACCCATGTGCGTTTTGCCCAGTCTGCCTCGGAACCTCCCACACAATCACTGCTACATGCTTTCTTTATCAAAACACTGTATATATTGTGGTCAGTCAGTGTGCTGCTGCACATATGGTCACTGTCGCCTCTGTGAGCCTGCTTATATGGTCGCTTTGAGACATTTAATCCGATGTTCTTGGTGATGATGCTCAGAGAGAGGCGGGTCCGGGATGCTTTGCAGTGCGTTTCATCCACATGTGCCTGTTGATTTAATAGGCTCTCCACCCCTGGCAAGGATGTGGGTGTGTCCTTTTTTGGTCAGATGCTCAGTGTGGGGAAACAGTGGGGATGGAGTACACGTTGTTGCCGAATATTATGATAATCACCCAGTCACCAGGCATTGCCACTGATTCATGTCTCTGGTGAGAATCTCACTTAAAGTCCTGCAGTGTGGCGCCTGATGGAGTGACAACAGAGGGGAAATGGGATGCAACAGAGTTATGGCAAAGCTCAGCAGATGGCTGTGAAGTGGGGCAAAAGTCGACATGAAGCAGGATCCCTGCTCCTTGTCTTGTTTTGACTGGAAGGGCTGATATTATGACAGTTGAGCCAGACGATCTAGAATATAAAGCAGTGTTTTAGTGTCCAATTTATCACTCGGTGTCTTTACAGTGTGACAGAAGTGACAAACACTGACATCCTGTGAAAGATGTCAGTGTTTGTCAGAAAAAGAAAATATCTCGCACCAACAGAATCACTTCTGCAGAGAACTGTTAATGGCGTTGCTTGTGCACAAAGTGCAACTTGTAATTTAAAGGAGCTTTAACATCATTCAGAGCATTAATGTAGCAGGAGACTGCTATTTGTTATGTAAAGATATAGTGGAGTATTGACGTCCTGAGCAAAGAGCTTCTCTGTTTGTTGTTGTGGTGGATGGTCTGACTGTGTGTGCACATTGGTGCTGCTGCTCTGCAATGTGCTCATACGGCGGTTACAGCTGATAACACCATCCCTATCCATGCTTTGTCGCGGAAGTGCAGCACCGTATCCCCTCCTTCCCCCAGGGTTAACACCATTAGCTGTCGGCAGCATCTTTCCCATGGTTAGCATCGTTAGCTGCCAGCTCAGCCAGCTCCATGATGAGGACTGTGTGCAGAGAATCCGAATCAGACTCTGAATGTTGTACACAGCTCCTTTAACCCTCGTAGAAAAAATTCAGTTGCTTGTATGACCTCACCCAGCACTTCAAAGGATACTACAGCAGCCCTATGGGCTTTGTAGGAAGGATTATCAGTCAGCATGTGGTCATAACATGAACCTTTCTTTTCCAGCGTAATCCGCCTGATAATGCAGTACCTCAAGGAGAACAACCTCTACCGAACGCTGACCACCTTACAGGAGGAAACCACCGTCTCGCTCAACACGGTGGAAAGCATCGACAGCTTCATCGCAGACATAAAGAACGGCCACTGGGACTCCGTCCTGCTGGCCATCGAGTCTCTCAAGCTGCCAGACAACACACTTATTGACCTTTATGAGCAAGTGAGCTTTTGCATTTATCGGCTAATTAACTCCTCTTGGCTTGAGTTTGTAATCAGCAGCATGTGATGAACACTGCTGTCCTCAACAGGTCGTGATGGAGCTCATTGAAATGAGGGAGGTGGGAGCAGCTCGCTCACTCCTCAGACAAACCGACCCCATGATCATGTTGAAGCAGACGCAGCCGGAGAGGTACATGCATTTGGAGAACCTGCTAACGTGCTCCTACTTTGACCCTCGTGAGGTGAGACAATAGAGATTTTTTCCTCATTACACAACTGTATCTGTAAGTTGTTTATAAAATGACATCCTTTCTGTCTCGCTGCAGGCATACCCGAAAGGCAGCAGCAAGGAGAAGAGGCGCAGGGCAATAGCAGAGGCGCTGGTGAGAGAGGTCAGTGTGGTGCCCCCTTCTCGCCTCATGGGGCTCCTGGAGCAAGTTGGTGTGAGTATACTGATCAATATTCCTCTCAATACTCCCTCTAATTATATATCAAGGGAAGCCAGTCAATATCCACAGCGCTCTTTGTTTGTGAATCAAAGATCCAAAACTATCCTCATAATTTCTCCTCCCTTTCGATGCTGAATGAGGCTCTTAAAGGCCCCGAAATTTTTTTCACCGACTTTAATTATTAGTAATGATGTCTACATGAACAAACATTGTCCTGCCAAAGCTTTGGTTCAATGTTAGAGGATAGTTTTTATTTTTTTGGCCTGAGATCTTCTCGCCAGTTTGAAGTGGACAGGGTTCAATTAGGGAAAAAATTATGTCACATAATTCAGGATAACAGTTTTTTTTTTAATTTGAAAAGGTCTCAAGAGTCAATATATTGCCAAAACACTTTTATGCTCGGCCGAGATGGAAAAGTATCAACAAAGCAAATGAATATTAGCTAAACCAAAGAGGATGGAAATTCACTTTAGTTTGCTTTTGCTGATTTTCAGGAAATTCTATTGAAATCTGGTCGAGATGTGCATCAAAACTCGACTAACATCAATCAAATCTGATCAAACTACACCCACACAGTACTGATGAAACAGATTAGCTGACATTTTGAGGTTTTTTTTAACTCTTAACTAAATAATAATTAAGGATTTTTTTTAACCATAACTTTGATTTTTGCTCATTTAGTCATGAATGATTAATTTGAAAGAGAATGCCTTAGAGTTTAAGTGACAGCAGCAGATGGGAAATTAGTCCCATACCATCAATTTTATTGGCCTTTATGTCTATGTAATTATTTATCATAAAGGTCCTTTGGGTATTAAAAAGTAAGATATGCTCAATTTTTTGAGTAGCTGATTGTATGCCAAGAGTTTTATATCCTCAGTATTATATCCTCACCTGCACTGAAACAGTAATATTTCAACAAACTGTCAAACCTTGCAGTGAAATATGTCCCACTGATTTTTGGCTATTTTTAGTATTTAAACACAGAATGTGGTACATTTTTCCAGGGAAAGATTCCCACCTTGGCTGTGCAGGTACCAGTGAAATATTTGACAAAATTGGTCTGTTTGTCAGAGCCCATAATGCAATATACTTATGTTAAACACTGTAAATTATCTGTGAATGTTGATAGTGTTGCTGTTGTATACAAGATGTTAGTGTGCTAAATTCATATAAAAGTAAAGTACGTAGCTACCGTGCGGTCATGCTTCAGTTTGTGGACTCCCGTTTTGAACCCTTGAGGGGGTGATAGCAAACTATATCCTCATTATTTGATCAGCCAAAGCTAGGTGGCAACCGCCAGAAGTTCCTCAAGGTGAAATCAGTGCGGCAGAGCAAAATCTGTGTGTGTGCATGTGGGCAGCAACTGATTCATACCCCTACCGCTATGTTGGAAATGGCTTCCTCTCTGCTGCCTTCCCTTCACTAAAATGAGCGGAGGCAGCGAGTTACTGCGCAGCCGTGTGAAAGCAGTTTATATTAGTTGTCATGAATGTTGACATTAGCCATAGAGACCAAAACTGTTTTTTGCACTCGGCTCTAAACATGTTTATTTCTGCTGTAAAGTTGGGCATTTTAATATGAGGGTCTATGGGGATTGACTGGCTTCTGGAGCCAGCCTCAAGTGGCCATTCAGGGAACTGCAGTTTTTGGCACCTAAAATAGTAATAAAAATAATAGAAATGTATTCAACTTGGCATTTCTTAGTATTCTTGATATTTCTGAGATCTTGTAATTTGTGGAGTAAAATAGCCACAACTAAGTGTTTTGTGTTGATTGTTCCACAGTCTATGAGAATACAGGGCTACCCAGGTCATCTCTCACCCGACATGACCATCGACACATCTGCCAACAAGGACAGACAGGTGGAGAAGGAGAGTTTCCCAACACAGCTGTACCGCCACATCAAGGTAGACCACTACCTGATAAACACAGGATTACAAACTCTACTGCATTCAGTAAAACAGTGTATTTACAGTAATAATACTTTTCTTTCTATTGATGAGTCACTTCCAAATATAGACTAGCACACACACACACACACACACACACACACACAGGTAATTGCTTTACTCACCTGAAGGCACTTGTCTTAGTCCCTGGCTGTGCTCTCATCACTCACATCCAGATGGAGCTCCCTGAGTTGCTTGTCCTTGCGTTTCTCTGCCCAAGGTTAAAAGTTTTTGAGCGGTCAGCCTACACAACTTCAGACTGCAGCATGGTGGAAAAACTTAACACCTCCCTGAGGCAGCCTGATATTAGCTTACGTTGTATATATCTCAGTGCACCTGGACTCAGGCAGCAAACCAAGTAGATGATCACGTTTTTCTGTGTGTTGTTTAAAATCTGCAGTTTGGGCGGCGGTCACATGTGGAGTGCGCCCGCTTCTCTCCTGATGGCAAGTACTTAATCACTGGATCGGTGGACGGGTTCATCGAGGTCTGGAACTTTAACACTGGAAAACTTAGTAAGGTAAGTTAGAATTCATATCATGACACTTAAAAATGGTGAGACTTACTATTTTCTTTGTATTTCTAATTTATTTTTGGACTTTATTTTAGATAGTTTTGGAAACTAATACCTGTCCATGCTTTGTAACTGGATGTTATTATTATTATTTTTTTTTAGCATTTTCTTAATCTGTTTATGTTGTTTGTATTTATTGATGTTTTAATGCTGCCCTGTTGGCCAAAAAGAGATTTTAAACTTTTACCCACAGAAATAAAGCTCTTATTCAATCCATTTATTTGGTTTATTGAATTGTTTTTCTGTTCTGTGTGTGTGTGTGTGTGTGTGTGTGTGTGTGTGTGTGTGTGTGTGTGTGTGTGTGTGTTTGATGGATGAATTAGGATTTAAAGTACCAGGCTCAGGACAGCTTCATGATGATGGATGATGCTGTGCTGTGTATGTGCTTCAGTCAGGACACAGATCTTCTGGCAACCGGAGCTCAGAATGGCAAAATAAAGGTTTGGATCTGCTGTCTTACAATACTGTCATTTGATATTATTCTACATATTTGTCAACATAAGAAGCCAATCATTGTGTCCTAACTAAAAAATGTGATGTTATTAGCTGAGTTAATGATGATATTTAGGTGGTAGTCTCATTACTTCTTCTGTCCCAAAAATGTGTGCTGTTGGCGAAGGTGTGGAAGATCCAGAGCGGCTTGTGCCTGCGCAGGTTCGAGCATGCTCACGACAAAGGTGTGACCTGTCTGAGCTTCTCCAAGGACAACAATCAGATCCTCAGTGCTTCCTTTAACCAGACCATCAGGTGGGATGTAACATAATTCATATTTGCAGGGCCAACACTATATTATGATATGTGGTGACATTATTTATATAAGATAAACTTGTAAACACACTGTGCACACATACACCGATCAGCCAAAACATTAAAAGCAACGATGGGTGAAGTGAATAACACTGATCATCTTGTTACAATCCAATGTTCTGCTGGGAAACCGTGGGTCTTGGAAGTTGTATGGATACCACCTGATGTGCACCCCCAGCCCAAGTACACCCCGCATGGCAACAACACTGATAAGCCAAAACATTAAGACCACTGGCGGGTAAAGTGATTAACATAGATCATCTCATTACAATGATGTCCTGATGGGAAACCTTGGGCACTGGCATTCTGACATGCTCCACCCACCGAAACACTGTTGCGGACCAAGTACCCCTCCCTCATGGCAACAGCCCTTCCTGATGGCAGTGGCCCCCCAGCAGAACAATGCACCAAAACTGTTCAGAAATGGCCTGAGGAACGTGACAAAGAGCTCAAGGCATCAACCTGGCCACAAAATTTCCCATATCTCAATCCGATCAAGCATTCGTAGGGGTACCAGAACGTCCCAAGGGTGCTCCAATGGATTGGGATCTGGGGAATTTGAAGGCCAGGTTGATGCCTTGAGCTCTTTGTCACATTCCTCCAGGCCATTTGTGATCAGTTTTTGTAGTGTGGCATGGTGCATTGTCCTGCTGGGGGGCCACTGCCATCAGGAAGGGCTGTTGCCATGAGGGAGGGGTACTTGGTCCGCAACAGTGTTTCGGTGGGTGGAGCACGTCAGAATGCCAGTGCCCAAGGTTTCCCATCAGGACATCATTGTAATGAGATGATCTATGTTAATCACTTTACCCGCCAGTGGTCTTAATGTTTTGGCTGATCAGTGTACACTCTGTGTGGAAGACAGAGCTTTGCAAATGGTTAAAAAATTATGACAATGAATTAGGCTGTAAACATTGAGATTAGGGAAAGTCCTATCGAAATATGGGGGGGGGGGATTGAATGTCACAAACAGGTGGATTGAAGTACTTCAATACCTTTTATATTGAATTCAATTTGAGCTTTTAAAAGCAAAGTAAATACCCGAATTCACAAAACTGAATCTACTGATCTGATCTACTGTATCAATAGAGCAACAAGAGAAACAAAACAAAAAACATGGTGGGAGCCTTTTTCAATATCTTGATTCTTGTTGTGGCAGAATTTTGCTTGTCTGCTGTGGGAGGTAGTGAGAGTTCTCACTGACCTCAGACATGATTCACAAAAGTTTGAGTTAGGCTGGAAGGCAGTTTGTTCTTTTTACATCCCACGATGGATTAGCAAAACGCTGCCATAACAAGCCATATAGACGATAACAGAACTGGCAAACAGAGAAGCACATGGAAAAAGAAATTGATAAAAAAAAACCCCATCTTTTAATTTGACCCTTAAAAAACTTAAATGTTACATTGATTACATTTGTTTCTCTCTTCAACCCCTTGAATGATTTATTAAAGCATATTTCAAATTGTAATATGTTGCAAATTAAGTTATACCTTAACTGATTGAGCATCTCAGTACTCAACTGAAATATGTCAGGGCCAAAAAATTCCCTGGGTGCATTGAGGGGTTCAGAACCTGTTCATGAGGCTTCCCTCCAAGAAAATAGCGGAGAGACTGAAAACATGTGGCCTGAAGATGTAAATATATACCATATGACTCTTGACTATATATGACTCTTCTTCTTTTAGTTAGTTGAAAAGAAAAGCAGAATGACTGTAATACACATTAAGTGAAAAAGCTGGTGTATCTAAGACTTAAATGGACATATCGTCCATTTGGGAGAGGCTCCTAATTAAAAACTGTGTGGTCAGTAGAGAAGGCGCCATTATGAGCCACATTATCAGATTATAAATTCTGCTTTTTATCATGCATCAGTTAATATAGTTTTTCTATTTTCGGGTGCACTTCAGTTAATTTGAAGTGAGCTGTTTTTAAACCTTTGAAAAGCCCCATAACTTCAGCAGTTGATGCCTGATGTCACATGTTGCTTGCATGAGTAGAGCACCTGAATGTAAATAAGTTGGGGCAAAAACGTCAGTCTTTCACTTCCTCTGTCTCTCCCTCAAACACACACACACACACACACGCACACGCACACACACACACCGAATCCCCTTCATAGTTGAGGAGTTGAATATCTATTTCTGACTCCTGGGGGATGTGGGCTGAGCCTCTCTGCCGTGTTGGAAGCACATGTGCCGTGTGGGTGTAACTAAGAGAGAGACCATGTGCTCAGGCACAAAGCTGCAACGTGTTTCTCCCCTCGCAAATTCCATGAGATGGGAGTCTGAATTGTTTACAAAATCATCCTCTCCAAGACGGAGCGAAGCAGTGAGCATTGGGCGTTTTGTCATGGTTTAGCTAATCTGCACCCAGTCATTCCACAGGAGCTAAAAATAACTCAGCTCAGCAACACGTTTCATCTGCATGAAGAATCCACTCTTGAGCTGCATAAACTTGTTTGATTTGTTAATGAGTCAGAGCTGCTGTTTTATTTGTATTAGTATTTTTTAACAGCTTTAATGTCAGTGTGTTTTCAACATGTAAATATCATTTTTCAGAATCCATGAACTGAGGTCAGGCAAGACACTAAAGGAGTTAAATGGCCATTCATCGTTTGTAAATGATGCAGCTTTCACTCAAAATGGAAATCACATCATCAGCGCCTCATCTGACGGCACAGTTAAGGTACAATGACCAAATTATATGACTATTATTCATGTCTGTGCTGCATCGGTATTATGTGACTGTGAGAAGTGACAGCCAGTGGGATTTATTTCATATTTATGTGCATATTTTAGATTTGGAACACAAAATCCTGCGAATGCATCCACACTTTGAAGTCTCTGTCCCAGACATCAGAAGTCCCCGTCAACAATGTGATCCCTCTGCCCCAAAATCCAGAGCAGTTTGTGATTTGTAACCACTCCGACACTGTGGTCGTCATGAACATGCACGGTCAGGTGAGAAATCCACCATATTCATTATATTTAGATGGTTAGTATTACCTTTTCAAATTTCAGTTATCATTAAAATTGTTTACTATTACAGTGCTTTCAGAAACTCATGGTAAATAGGCTACTGTCCTTGCGTGAAACGTGGGTTTGTTTGGCACCATGAAAACATGGTGAAGGGCGATGACAGCGCTGCAGAAATGTTTCAGCCTTATTGTTTACAGAGTGGGTGTGCAGCAGGCAAACCCAGCGATGCTACCGGTCCCTTGTCCTCATCTACAATGACACAGACACACAGCAAGCATTTCAGAGACAGGCTGCTGACGCATCAATATAAAATAAAACTTGGAGAAACTATTTCAGTGTGTGTATCAGTACTTTCTGAACATTTTCAACACATTTTAACAATACAGCAATAATGTTCTTAACGGTGATAATTATGGTCACTTGAAATGGTATGAAAATCTCTAAATATATTCATACATATTATTGATATTCAGTGTTAAAAACAAATACAAAATTACTCTACAGCCATACTCGCAAATCTGTCAAGCTGTACTTTAGCACAGCAATCCTTTTTAGCTAACGTCAGTATACTAACAGTGACAATGCTAACATACAGATTTTCAACAGTTTCATCATTTAGCTAATGTTAGCTCACTAATTAACATTAGCTAATTAGCTTTAAACACAAAATAAAGCTGCGGTAGATGGTAACTTCATTAGTTTGGGAGGTATTTGGTCATAAACTAAAGTGTTGGACAGATTTTTGACCCGATGACAGAGCTATATGAAAATGTAGGGACATCACGTTGATTGGCTGAGGCAGTTGTTGACCCAGGGCTATCATACAGAATGTTGTTTTCGGGACAACAACCACTTGTCAAAATTAGAACCTGCTAAGTTTTACTGTTCCTCTTGAGACATACCTATACTTAATTTCATGGCAGTACATTTAGTAGTGTTGAAACATTTCACACAAGGCCTAAAATGTCAGCCTCATGGCAGTATAATGAAGAAGTCGAGCTTCACCAAAATCTGTGGGGTTTGTCCTCTGGGCACAAAATGTCATGGCAATCCATCCAATGGCTGTTGAGAATTTTCAGTTTGGACCAAAGTGGTGGACCAAATGACAGACTGACTACTATTTGCTATTTTTACGCCTCGTTTTTACACAGCTCTGTGTATGTATGCAAGTCAACTGGAAATACATTCATTCCTATGAGAGCCTACCCGATCTTTGATGTGTTTGCTTACTACCTCCAATTTTTTTGCTGGTTGGAATTTGCCTCGAATATGTTGATAAAACTAAACTTTAGCATCAGATTTCGGAAGTTAGCAAAAAAACAAATTAGCTAACAGACTGATAAATGTAATAGGCTACTAGCCTGGAAATCCAGACTCAAATCTAGAAAGAGTTTGACGTATTCATTGCACTAAGCCCTATCTGTTTGCCGACCAGTGGGGCTAACTGATATATTATGCTTTTGCCGTATCCCGTCAGCAAAACGGCAAAAACGTCCTTCCTAGAAACGAAGGCTTCTAGGCTAGTCTTCTGTTCCTCTTTCAAGGAAAAAGATAAGTGTAGTTGGCTTAGCATTTCTTCCAAAGTTAAATTGAATGGACGCGGTCCTTCAGCAGCTGCCATCTTGGCTGTTTACTTTTAGACTCCTACGGCGCAGCACTGTCGTCATCATGTTACGCCCGCCAAGAGCCCGCCCGTCAGATAGACTGATCTGATTGATCCGATTGGTGATTCAGCGGGCTCTGCTTGTCGGGGCCAGATCCCCGTGCAGAGCAAATTCGAATTTGCTAGGGGCGGGACATCTGGATTTCCAGGTTAATAGGCTACAGCTCCTTTGATAAATTTTTTTCTACGTGAAAAGTTGGACGGCATGTTTAGCTAGCTAACACTGGCAGCATGCTAGCTGAGTAACATACAGAGTGGATCATATGTCTTTGAACAACGTATTTTACAAAACTGTCCAACCTTCACACTTATTTGGCACCATGCATTATTGCTCTTGTTTTTATTACTGTTGTGCTCCATGAGAATATTTCACAATATCAGACAGCGAAAAAATTAAAAAAGAACTTTTCTGCCATTTTGGCAGCGGGGTTTCTATCCATCCATAAAGAGGTGCATTTCCTTGCATTGACCAGTAGGGGTGTACTCTTTATACTGTAGGGAAATCGGGACACATAACAAAACTGTGTAGAAACGATGAGGTATTAGAGCCGATAGCATGGCAAATAAAAAGCAAGCACACTTTGAAACTCCCTTAATAAATTACAGTGTTTTTCCACAATTATTGTCTATTTTATTTGTGGTTTCGCTAATGATACCCACAAACTACCTAAAGATCTTTGTAAAGGCCTCTTGTCTTTTCCCCTCTCTCCTCAGACGGTGAAGACCTTCAGCTCAGACAAAAAGGAGAGGGCCGACTTTGTGTGCTGCACCGTGTCACCCCGCGGGGAGTGGATTTACTGTGTGGGAGAAGACTTAGTGCTGTACTGCTTCAACTATACGACAGGAAGGCTGCAGAAAACGCTGACCGTAAGCTCTGCTGATAATATTCACTCATTATCAAAGTCTGTGAGACGACGCAGCTCATCCACGCTGGGCTGCACGTGTTTTTTAATCTCGTTATTTTTTTGTCTCACTTGATACTCCGACTGCGTCACTGCTGCTGTGTAGTAATTCCTGCAGGGGGCTAACAGGGTAACAGTGAGGCTGATGGGAAACTGAGAACGTGTGGTAATCTGTTCCTCTGCGCCCACAGGTTCACGAAAAGGATGTAATTGGCATCGCTCACCACCCACATGAGAATCTGATTGCCACATACAGCGAGGACGGCCTCCTGAGGCTATGGAAACCTTAAGCTGTCTTCCTGCTTTGTGATATGGAGGACCCAGAAAGCCTTATGCATGGTTATAAAGCAAGTCATTCATTTCTGTGTGATTAAAAAAGATGGATTAACAAAACAAATGGAATTAATCCATCAGTAATGAATCATCGCCATTAAGGTCCATTAAGTGGTCTGGAGCTTTAGGTCATATCACATGATCTTCATCAGCAAATGTATTTTTCCAGGTTTAATGAATGTTAAATGTTAAATTTCAGTTTTTCTGAGCACTTTAAGGACTTCTTTTCAATGTTGGCACAATAACTGAGGTTCACAATGGGAAAACAATGAAATGAAAAATGGGAGAACTCCATCTGGTGATGAATAATTTGATCAAAAGCACCACAACAGCTGCTTAATGGACCCTGTGGTGAAGCTATTTCCTGGACTGCTATTTCTGTGGTCAAAAATGAATCTGGAACGACAGTATTAATTTTTTTTTTTTTTTTTTTAATTGAAGTTTGGCCATTTCTGCCAGTAATTTCAAATTGGATTACACAGTGGTTAAAAGCCAAGATAATACATTTCTCTTGAAATTGAAGATAAAGCCATCAATATTCTTTATTTTCTCATTGTCAATAAATCGCATGAAAAGCAACCAAGCTTTCCAAAATCCCCTACCCTGCCTGTGGTACTCAGCCCAAAGTCATTTGGTTCTTATTGAAAATGTTAATCAAAAGCAAAATAATTTCCTAGACCAGCTGGGCACTGTGATTTTTAGCAAATGTTACACACAAGTAAATAATGCATTTGTTGGGGACCAGTTTCAGCTAGTCACTAATACACATTTGGTGCTCTAGTGACAACCTTATGTCAGAACAAATGTTGGAATCATATGTTTCTGCAAACCCCAGATCAGTGGTGGGTAGAGCACTGCAAATCCTTACTCAAATAAAAGTCCAATTACTGCCATACGAGTAAAAGTAAACATTACCATTAGAGAAACCCACCCAAAGAGCCAATACAAAAGTAATTAAATAAAATCAAATAATATCAAAGATTAATATTACACATGAAATAGTAACATATCGGTAGCTAACTTACTTCCAGGTGCTTATGGAGGTTTGAGGAAGAGTTTTTAAAAGTGGAGATCTCAGTGTCTTTTGATAGTAACAGCGAGCACTTCATCATGTAAATATTGCCTTTTTTAGATTTTGGTATATAAAGTGTGGCCAGATGTGGTTGGTGGCTGGGTTTTATTCCATCACCGCATCGTGGTCAAAGGACAGATGGTGCTTCTTTTTCTTCCACGCAACTGGAAACTTGGTATCTGCAGTATAGGTGGCTCACTAAGTCCCTGCATTTAGAGCAGATCCATTCATTCATTCATTTTCTGTAACCGCTTATCCTGTTAGGGGTCACGGGGGGGCTGGAGCCTATCCCAGCTGACATTGGGTGAGAGGCAGGGTACACCTTGGACAGGTCACCAGACTATCACAGGGCTGACACATAGAGACAGACAATCATTCACGCTCACATTCACACCTACAGACAATTTAGAGTCACCAGTTAACCTGCATGTCTTTGGACTGTGGGAGGAAGCTGGAGAAAACCCACTGTACGGTAGACAACGGGGAGAACATGCAAACTCCGCACAGAGGGGCTCCCCCACCCCATGGTTCAAACCAGGAACCCATTTGCTGTGAGGTGACAATGCTAACCACTGCACCAATGTGCTGCCATTCAGAGCAGACTAGTTGTAACAAATGTATACATGGCAAATGACTTCGCTCAAAAATATACTCACTTTCATATGTCGCGGATATGTTGAAACTTGACTTTTCAGTTTGTAATTTCATGTTGCAAAAACACTGTGGATAGATTTAGGCACAAACACAACTTGGTTATGATTAGGAAAACATGATGTCTTGGCTTACAATACCTGGTTTGGTCACTACAAACACAGCTGAACATATCCCAAATCCACCATTCCCTCCTCCTGACAAGACACTCAGCTCATATGCATGTACATCATACGTATTACATGTACAAATGTAACATATCTATGGTTTGCAGAAATGTACAATACCAACATTTTACTTATTTGCCACTGGGCTGCTTTGTGTGAGATGGACTCACAATAAAGTCAGTACCCATTTTCACTGTATTAAAGCATAATTTGTTGACAGTAAGAAAAATATAGAATATCGCTACCTGTCTATTTTTTTTAAATTTATTTGTAGATTCATTTGTGAGGTCTTTGCTTTATAAACCATTGCAGCACTATCTAGGTCCTCCATGCTGTACACACACACTCTTCCTCATGGATCCAACGTCACCAGTGCAGTTTGAATCCCCATTTTCATCTCTTCTGTCTTTATTAGACATGAAAATGCATGATGGTGAACTGTCGTGGAAATACTTATAATAAAAACCGCCTCTTGTTTGGGCATAAACAAACAATATCAGGTATATGATTTGTCTGCTTTGGTTAACAATAATACTTTTGTAACTCAGATGATTTGTTTTGTCCTCTGTGTTCCCTGCATGCTACCTCAGTACACTGTCTAAATGTGGCTCTAAAATAATTTTAGTAGTCCTTTAAAAATATGCATGATGACTAATGATTAACTTCATTGGAGCTCCAGTGACACAATCTGTAACCTGTGTGTATATAATAAATGTTCTTAACGTGGTCACATTATTGTCGGTTTGTTGCACTGACTGTAATCGGTGTTCCTGTGCATCAGTATGCCTGCAAGAAACAGAGCTACTAGACCAGTATTTATTATTTGCACTACAGCATTGGTACTTCCTGTTATCTGTCTCTGTGCTGTCATCCATATATCACTGTTGAAAACTAATGTGTAGTCATCAACTCTATTTTGTATATTCATTGTTGTATATAATACTGCCAGTCATGTCAGAAATGGTTATCAATAAAATCCAAAAACCTTTACAGCTGACGGTGTGGGTGCCATTTTTTTAAAGAATTAAATTAATTCTAAACACATACCTACATACATATATATTGGTGCACCTGTTCAACTGCATCTTGATGCAAATAGCTAATCAGTCAATCACGTGGCAGCAGCTCAGTGCATTTAGGCATGATCAAGACGACCTGCTGAAGTTCAAACTGAGCATCAGAATGGGGAAGAAAGGTGATTCAAGTGACTTTGAACGTGGCGTGGTTGCTGGTGCCAGACAGGCTGGTCTGAGTATTTCAGAAACTGCTGATCTAGTGGTATTGTCACGCACAACCATCTCTAGTTTACAGAGGATGTACCAGTATCTCAAATCACCACTCATTACAACCAAGGTATGCAGAAGACCATCTCTGAATGTACAACACAACTAAGGCTACAATTCACACTGGCTCACCAAAATTGGATAATAGAAGATTGGAAAAACTTTGCCTGGTCTGATGAGTCATGATTTCTGCTGCCACATTCAGATGGTAGGGTCAGAATTTGGTGTAAACAACATGAAAGCATGGATCCATCCTGCCCTGTATCAACGGTTCAGGCTGCTGGTGGTGTAATGATGTGGGGGATATTTTCTTGGCACACTTTGGGCCCCTTAGTACCAACTGAGCATGGTTTAAACACCACAGCCTCTCTGAGTATTGTTGCTGACCGTGTCCATCCCTTTATGACCACAGTGTACCCATCCTCGGATGGCTACTTCCAGCAGGATAACGCACCATGTCACAAAGCTCAGATCATCTCAAACTGGTTTCTTGAACATGACAATGAGTTCACTGTACTCCAATGGCCTCCACAGTCACCAGATCTCAATCCAATAGAGCACCTTTATGATGCGGTGGAACAGGAGATTCACATCATGGATGTGCAGCCGACAAATCTGCAGCAACTGTGTGATGCTATCATGTCAATATGGAGCAAAATCTCTGAGGAATGTTTCCAGCACCTTGTTGAATCTGTGCCACGAAGAATTAAGGCAGTTCTGAAGGCAAAAGGGGTCCAACCTGGTACTAGCAAAACATTTTGGGGAAATTGTTCTACAATTGCAGTAGCTCTTAACCTTTAAGAAAGCCATTATTATCTTTGTATAAAACAAAATGCAGTTCAACTAGAAAATGCAGACTGTTGGTACAAAAGGACAGCAGAGTTATTGCAGTTTAAGCTTTTGCTTTTACTTAAGACCATAATCAGGAGAAGGTCACACCAAAAGCTTTTTTTTTCCGAGTAACTCTATTCTTGAATATTTTGAATACCAGTGGATTGCCACGTGACAAAGTAACTATCACACACACCAAGTCATACAACATATTAGAGAGACCATCAAACTGCATTTAATTAGAAAACATGAGCATAAACAATTAGATGATTGGTCCGTACACACATACAGTCAGTCAAGAACCTGACGACATTTATTGGAGTTGAGCTCCTTTGATATTATGAGTACTCATAAATTTGCATCCACTTTAAGAACAACTGTGAAACAATTTAAGGAATCTCCCTTCTGGCGAGCATAGTTGTGTTTTACAATAACCAAAACAAAAAAACAAAACAACTCTACATCAAGTAGCTTTAAGTTACGATAAGGCTTTCAAACAGGCAGACACTTCTATGAGGTATCAGGTGTGCCGATTTTAAGTCCCTCCATAACCTCCCACCGACCCATTTGGCATTTACAATTAAGACTAAAAATAGGATAAAAAAAAAAAAAAAAAAAAAAAAAGACACTTAATTTCTTGTCAGCAAAAATTAACTGACAAGTTTATCGTGCTACTTTGATTAAATTTAGAATCATAAAATCCACATTGAATTATTCTTCAAAGTATTCTAAAACAACATGCTTGAAATCAAGAACATTTAAAACCTTGAAAAAATAACCAAGACATTAATCACTTTTTTGTAAAACTTGGGTGCAACTTGGCACTTAACAGTTCTTTAAGGGAGGGAAAACATTTGTTATGAAGGCCTGTGATAAGAAGCAGACTCATCGAGTTATCTTGATAACTATCTGCTATGTAGAACCCCAAACCACATAAAAACACCCACTCTGAATTTCAGTTATCAAGATAACCTGCTTCTTGGAACCCCCCCTGATCTGCTGTTTATTTTTCTTCTTCTTGTTCATCTTTGACATCTTGTTTCTGAACACCGACCCTGCCATTAATATGCAGTCATTTTCACATCAAACTGTAGTTATGCACAAGATGTTCCACTTTCCACACAAGGTTCCAAAAACACAAATGCACGGCGTTGCCACAGACGACTGATTGCAGCTCAGAAATATTGAAGTAGACTTAAATATTAGTTTGAATATTCTACATTAGTGGCTTGAAGCTGAATACTGCTATGCCTGAATCGTTGTCACCTGTACTCCCAGCTCACGCCACATTTTTAACATTGTTAAGAAATGTCTGAGAAATAGCCCTTTAAAGGGTTAAACAGCATAAATGTTTCAACTCAAGGCTCAATGCACCTCTGCTCTCCACCACCATCTTAAGATTGGGTCTTTACACACGCACACACGCACACACAACGGACTGAACAAGTCATCAACAAGTGGTTCACAACAACAACTGATTTAGTATCACTATAAAAAAGGTTATTTTCATATTAATATTGGCATCCGTTTCATTGTAAATGCATAAAAAGCAGGCAGTCTTTGTTTCAGAGAACAGTTTGTCTGAAGCGTCTGTGATACCCCTCGTCTCTACTCACAGTGTGATTGAAAAAAATAAAATAAAAATAAAATAAGGTCCCAGAGATGAAGAGGAATCCCATTCACCCGGATCCAAGTTTAATCCTGGAACTACATGATACTCTACTCCATCCAAAGAGAATTTTAGTAATAAATCAAGAAGGCATTGGGACACTGATTCAGTTTGACAGAAAACGCAGTTATGAGAAGTAAATTAAATAAATGTGCACAAACTTCCAAAAAAGGTGCTTCGCTGTAGAGATGGTCTTCTGGAATAACAACAGGCTGGTTGTTACTTAAGACGTCTGACACTGAACGCCACCCGTGCTGGCGTAGTCGTCTTCATCCATGTAGTAGTACTGATGATGGTGGTGTCTTCTTCTGTTCTCGAGGTCACAGTCCTCCAGGTCGGCGTAGATGTACAGGTCATCGTCCATACTGTCGGGCTGCTCTGCAGCCAGCTTTTCTGGGAGGTAGCCTTCCAGCAACTTAAGCTTGTCCTTGGAAAGGAAGTTAGCTTGAGGGAACACCACCTAAAAGAAAACAAGCATAAACAATTTGATTGAAACAACCATGTAAAAGTTCAGCTGTGTCTGTTAAATATTTGGTGTTCATTTGTAAAAAAGATTAGGAGTGTAACTGTGCGTGTATATGTCCCAAACTGCTCAGTAAACAATGTTCAGCACGCCCTCTGATCCAAACAATTACTCTCTAATAGTTTTACCCGGAAGGTTTGGCAGCGCACTACTTATTGTCTATCAGCTGTGGCATGCTAGTTTGCCTAAACCTGTTAGTCAAGCTCTACGATTTGTGTCAAACTGTATACCAACATTGTTCAACTGTACTCGGCAATATCTAGATACATCTAGATACAGATTCAGACCGTGTCAAAGCCATAACTGATGCCATAGAAGTGTTTATCACTGTGGACATGCGTCTCCGTCATGGAGCAGCCAAAATTAATTGCAAGGTGTCCGACACATTCACTTAATTGTGGCAGCATGCTACAATAGCAGCACTTGTTCAGGATTGTGCATTAGGAGTGCTGTGGAGTATATATACTGTTCATTATTCAGAGCTCCACACTCTTGGTGTGCAGCGTGTACTCTGGGCACAGATGGAGCAGCAGAACCCAAGGCACAGTGAAAATGAAACTTATGTCATATAGAAATACAACACTCTCAACATGTTGAGATTGAATGTTGCACATCTTTTTCCAACCTACTTTAGAGGAAACTGGAGAGATATCGCATTCAGTGATATCAGTGACCTTGACTTTTGACCTGTGACCACCAAAAACTAATCATATCATCGTTGAGTCTAAGTGGACATTTGTGCCAAATTTGAAGAAACTCCCTTGACGTGTTCTCAAGGTTGGGAAGGATGTATGGATGGATGGATGGACAACCCATACACATAATGCCTCTGGCGCAGAGGCATAAAAATTTGTTTTCTGCTTTTTTGGTAGAGTAAAAGGAAACAGAGGAAATAAAGTGAATATGGAAAAACTTCTTACCGAGAAGTGAATAATAAGGCGTCCCTTCTCAAACGGCCTGCGGTACATGGGCATCCCTTCATTCAAGACGCACTTGGTGTCTCCAGGCTTGATCAGTTCTCCTGTGATGGAAAAAACAGGGGTCACCTCAGTCATGAAAAACTGTATACATGACAGCTATATTTAACAGGCTAAATTTATCTGAAACAGCCTTACCTATACCCGTTGAACATACAGGGTGTTGCACAACCATTAACTTTTTTTCTCAGTTAAAACAAATGAGTAAGAATGAGTTTATGGTTTACTTTTTAGAGGTTTCACGGTAAATACCACCTTGAAATTCATAAATAATCAATATATAAGAAATATACATTAAACAAGGCATTTTTTTTCTGGTGATAAACTTTGTACAAATACTGCTGCCAAGCACACATTTTTATTCATCATTATTTTTCTTCTAGAAATTGCGTAAAACCAAATTCATTAAGTTATTTCTGACAGTATGGAAAAAAGAGGCACTCCAAAATAGTTTGTTTTTAAGAAGCACATGAGTTCAACTAATTTAAAAGACCATTAACATGAGGGCTGTAATTTACACATTTGATCATGTCTGTGGAGCAACAACACAGCGAGTGTCTATACAGTGAAGAGCAGTGTGGAGTGCACAGCAAAGAAAACTATTGAAACAAATCAACTCCACAAATGCTCTCAGGACTCAGCAGTGCTCATTCAGCTGCACATTTTTGTGTGAAAGATATCGGGTACAGTGACTAACTGATGTCTGTGATATGCAAATATTTCTACATGTGAAATGGATGCTTTCTTCCTCCCAAATACTGGTATCTTCCAAAGGAGGGAAAACTTGGCCCTCAACACACAGTAAGGGTAGCTGTGCATGTAATGATTTAGTTCACCTGGATGTGAGGTGATGAGCAGAGTTCTGTTGTCCAGTGTCTGAACAGGCTTCTTGAAACCACACAAAGCTTCAACCAGCTGTAAGTCCATCGACATGATCAGGTCCTCTCCTTTCCTGATGACATCAAGGGGAAGTTGAGGAAAAAAAGCAGAGGTGAATTACTGGGTGGATTTTTAGGGATGCACTGAATATTCGGTAACCAAATATATTTGGCCGAATATTGCAAAAAAATACACATTCGGTATTCGGTGGAATAAGTTAAAAGCAAGGCCAAATAATAGTGGCGTGTTTTGATAACGCAATCAAACGGCGTGCCTTGACGGGCAGAATAAAATGTCGGCAGTGTGGCGATCCGTCCGTCACGGCACTCGCATTTGCGACTAAAAATAGTTTTGAGCGAGCAAAATAGGCTT